>NC_136415.1:268272678-268872678 GCF_051521515.1 Lactuca serriola
CCGTAAACTCAAGTGGTATCCCAAAGTGTATGTTTAGGGCCTTATATCACTTCCTTAATTTAGTGGTGTGTGTTTTGGACCAAGAGGGAAGGATTAAACATCCTAATTTGTGACATTTTTGGGGAGTTTACGGCCAAGACTTGTTCTTGGGCCGTAAACTCCTATAGATCCTTCAAGATGTAGGTTTTACTTGTACAACATGGTCTCATATGTCTTAGATAAATCCTAGAAGGCCCTATAGTGAGTTTGGAACAATTTGGCATCAATTTTTGGGGAGTTTAAGGCCCAAGAACATCCTTGGCCGTAAACTCTTCATTTGGTATCAAAATGAGGTGTTTAATGGTACAACACACTTCCAAAGGCCTTAGATAAATTCCTTTCATGCATTAGGGTAGTTTAAGGACTTGTTTGACACAATTTCTTGGGTGTTTACGGACCAAGCTTAAGCTAGGCCGTAAACTCCTCATTTTGGCCTCAAATGGAGTTGTTTGATGCATTTAAGTGTTCCTTGGAGTCAAGTCTAATTTACCAAACATCCTAGAAGTGTTTTTGGGGCTTTAAACATAGATTTATGGGGTGTTTGAGGTGTTTACGGCCTAAGCACAAGCTTGGGCCGTAAACTCCTTTTTAAGCATCATTTTCTTGTGTTTTAAAGTCCAAACTCTTCTAGTTATAAGCCTTAATTAGTATACTAACTTACAAGAAGGGAAAACTTGGTCTTTGGCTTGGTTTTGGGGGTTTACGGCCTAAGGAGCTTCTTAGGCCGTAAACTCCTCTTTGGACCTTGATTCCTATGATTTTGGCCCTAAAATTCAATGAAGTATGACTAGAATAAGATAGAGGGTGAGTACTTACGTTTGGAGGTCGGAAATTAGCGGAATCGGGGTCGTTTTCGAGTCTAGAGAGAGAGAGTGGGTGTGTAGTAAATGAGTGTTCAAATGTTGTGCACACCCATTGCATATGTCTCGGGAATCGCACCCGATACACGGCTACCCGATGTTTAAAGTTAACTGGGTTAAAACTTTTTACCCGGGTGAAGTGGTCGAAAAGGTAATACAACTCTATTAGGTTAAACGGGGTTAACACATACGAGTTATATTTCTTATGATAATATTAAGCCATGCATAAACTTAGATATTCGGATATTGACGATTTCCAAATATTACATAAAATAACGTATAGTGACACGTTCCGTTAGTGAAAATGGGATTTGTAACGGAATTAGATTTGGGGTTGTCACATCATCCCCCCGTTAGGGGAATTTCGTCCCGAAATTTAGAATACAAACAGATACGATGTTACAATACTACTAAGCGAAGAGATGAGGGTATTTGAGTTTCATTTGATCCTCGCGCTCCCAAGTGAATTCCGGTCCTCGCTTGGCGTTCCACCGAATCTTCACAATTGGGATGCGGCTTTGTTTCGTCCGCTTTACTTCACGATCCAAAACCTCAGCAGGTTCTTCCACGAAGTTGAGGCTCTCATTGATCTCGATCTCGTCGAGGGGGATCATGAGAGTCTCGTCCGACAGACATTTCTTCAAGTTTGAGACGTGAAAGGTAGGATGTATGTTACTTAGCTCGCGGGGTAAGTTTAGTTTGTAAGCTACGGGGCCGATTCTAGCAATAATCTCAAAAGGCCCTATGTACCTTGGGTTTAACTTTCCACGCTTCCCGAAGCGTATCGTGCCTTTCCAGGGCGAGACCTTCAGAAGGACCCGGTCTCCGACCTGGAATTCCAAGGGTTTCCTTCGTTTGTCGGCGTAGCTCTTCTGTCGATCCCTAGCGGCTTTTAGTCGTTCACGTATCTGTACAATCTTCTCGGTCGTCTCTCGAATGATCTCTGGACCGGTGAGGGCGCTATCAGGAACTTGTCCTTTAGCTAACTGAGTGTCTCCCACCTCGGCCCAGCACAAAGGGGATCTGCACTTTCGGCCGTAGAGAGCTTCGAATGGAACTGCCTTGATGCTCGTGTGATAACTATTGTTGTAGGAAAACTCCACAAGAGGTAAGTGTGTATCCCACGATTTCCCGAAGTCGATCACACAAGCTCGCATCATGTCTTCCAAGGTTTGGATCGTCCTCTCACTTTGCCCGTCAGTCTGCGGATGGTAGGTTGTACTCATATCCAGCCTCGTCCCTAGTGCCTTTTGTAATGATTGCCAAAATCTAGAGGTGAATCTACTATCTCTGTCTGATATAATAGATATGGGGACGCCATGCAATCGCACTATTTCTTTTATATAATTCCTAGTGAGCTTTTCCATCTTATCCGTCTCTTTGATGGGTAGGAAGTGGGCGGACTTGGTCAACCTGTCAACGATGACCCAAATGGTATCTAATCCACCTGCTGTCTTGGGCAGCTTGGTGATGAAGTCCATTGTGATTCGCTCCCACTTCCATTCTGGTATTTCCGGTTGTTGGAGGAGTCCTGATGGCTTTTGACATTCTACTTTGACCTTCGCGCAAGTAAGGCACTTACCTACAAAGGTAGCGATCTCCGCTTTCATGTTTGGCCACCAATAAAGCTTTTTGAGATCCAGATACATCTTATCTGAACCCGGGTGGACGGAGTAACGAGTGTTGTGTGCTTCTCTCATAACCAAATCTCTAAAACCTCCATGGCGTGGAGTCCAGATTCGGTCCATAAAGTAATAGGCTCCGTCACCCTTAACCTCCAGATTTTTATCCATTCCACGCAGGGATTCTCCCGTCACGTTTCCAAGCTTTAAAGCTTCCAGCTGAGCCTCTTTGATCTGCGTGGATAGATGTGAATGTATAGTCATTGTCAATGACTTGGTTCTTCGTCCGGAATATTCTTTTCGGCTCAGGGCGTCCGCTACTACGTTGGCTTTCCCCGGATGATATCTAATTTCACAGTCGTAATCGTTAAGTAATTCGACCCATCGACGCTGTCTCATGTTGAGTTCTTTTTGGTTTAGTATATGTTGGAGGCTTTTATGATCAGTGTACACCACACTCTTCGTCCCATACAGATAGTGCCTCCAGATTTTTAATGCGAAGACGACCACTCCTAACTCGAGGTCGTGAGTAGTGTAGTTCACTTCATGGTTCTTTAGCTGTCTCGAGGCATAGGCGATAACCTTGCCTCGTTGCATCAAGACACAACCGAGCCCCTGATTGGATGCATCACAGTATACGACGAAATCTTCTGTCCCTTCGGGAAGGGATAATACTGGTGCGGTGCATAGGGCTCGCTTCAGGGTCTGAAAAGCCTTCTCCTGTTTCTCTTCCCAGTCGAATGATACACCCTTCTGTGTTAGCATGGTGAGAGGTTTCGCAATCCGAGAGAAATTTTGGATGAACCGACGGTAGTAGCCAGCGAGGCCTAGAAATTGACGAATTTCCGTAGGCGTCTTTGGTGCTGACCAATTCTCAATAGCTTTGATTTTGGAGGGATCTACGTGGATTCCGTCTTCACTGACCACGTGCCCTAAGAATTCAACTCTCCAGATCCAAAACTCGCACTTAGAGAACTTTGCATACAACTTCTCGGATCGCAGGGTTTCCAGGACTAATCATAAATGATTTCTGTGCTCTTCCTCGCTTCAAGAGTAGACAAGTATGTCGTCAATAAAGACGATGACGAACTGATCTAGATATGGACGACATACCCTATTCATCAAGTCCATGAATACCGCGGGGGCGTTAGTCAGTCCAAAGGGCATCACTACAAACTCAAAATGCCCGTAGCGGGTTCGGAAGGCTGTCTTTGGAACATCTTCCTCAAGCACCCGTAACTGATGGTACCCCGATCTAAGATCAATCTTGGAGAAGTAACTTGCTCCTTGGAGTTTGTCGAATAGGTCGTCGATACGAGGGAGAGGATAGCGATTTTTGATCGTGAGTTTATTGAGTTCCCTATAATCGATGCACATCCGAAACGACCCATCCTTTTTCTTCACGAACAAGACCGGAGCTCCCTAAGGTGAGAAGCTCGGTCTTATAAAACCCTTGCTAAGCAGTTCGTTGAGTTGACCAGATAGTTCTTGCATTTCGGCGGGCGCTAGGCGGTAGGGCGACTTAGCTACGGGGGTAGCTCCTGGGATTAGGTCGATTCTGAATTCAACCTGTCGTTTGGGAGGTAGGCCTGGAAGATCCTCCGGGAAGACATCAGGAAAATCGCATACTACAGGGATGTCTTTTGGATCTTTCGTTTTCTGGTTAGTGTCGACGACGTGAGCAAGAAAGGCGCGATATTCCTTGCGCAAGTATTTCTGAGCCTGAATACTAGAGATGATACGGAGGTTTGTACTTGGCTTATCTGCGTATATCACTAGGGTCTCTCGATTCGGAAAGTTCAGGCGAATGGCTTTCTCGGAACATAGGATGTCGGCGTAGTGAAGGCTTAGCCAATCCATACCAATAATGACATCGAAATTTTTGATTGAGACTGGTATAAGATCGATTAGAAAGGGGTGATCATCTAACGTGAGAGTACAACCTATATAGATTTCATTAGAGCTTTCTGTCTTCCCATTAGCCATTTCTACAACGAATGTTTCTTTTAGTGGTTGAGGGGTTTGTTTGAGTAAGTGTTTAAAGTTTTGATTTATGAAGCTTCTTTCTGCACCACTATCGAATAAGACACATGCATAAGAGTTGTTGAGAAGAAACGTACCCGTGACCACCGTGGGATCAGCTACTGCTTCATTGTGACCGATAGCAAGTAACCTTCCAGTTCCCCCAGCATTTGCGGCCTTCGGACAGTTCTTCTTAAAATGGCCCGCTTCATCGCAGCCATAACAAGTTGGGGTCACTCCCGTACCAGGAACCTGTGTGATAGGTTTGGGAGGGGCTTTGCAAAATCGGACAGTATGGCCCTTTCGTCCGCAGTTGGAACACTGCAATTCACGGCATGGACCGTTGTGGTGAAAAGGGCACTTGGGACACTTAGGCAAGTTCCCACTGTAAGCCTTCGGCGGGGCTGGAGTAGTTGGTACGGCTGGGGTGGTGGCAGCATGGACCGCCACAATTTGCTGATCCTTGGAGGCGGTTTGAGTTTTCTTGCCTTTCTTCTTATCCCATCGTTTCCTCTTTCTGTCGGATGATCCGAATGGTGCAGTGGTTGTTGTGGTGGTTGTTGCTGGAGTGGGGGAGATTTCGTGGTTGATCAGACTCTGGGCCAATTCCTTGGCGCTGTCGAAAGTGGTAGGGCGTGAGGCCAGAACATTTCCTCGATACGGGGGCACTAAACCCCAGATGTAACGCTCAATCTTCTTGCTTTCAGAGGGGATCATGTTGGGACACATAGCCGCCAAGTCGCAAAACCTGGCCATATAAGTCGTTATGTCGGTCCCCTTCATCTTGAGGTTCCAGAGTTCTTCCTCAAGCTTCTGAACTTCGCCCCTAGGGCAGTACTCTCCTCTCATAAGATCTTTTAGAGTGTCCCAGCCCATGGCATTGGCTGTGACTAAGGAGAGTGCGTTGACATGGCCGTTCCACCATGACAAAGCCCTGTTAGTGAGGGTAGCGGTAGCGAACTTGATTTTGCTCTCTTCGGGACAAGAGCACATTTCGAATACAGCTTCGGTTCTTTCGAACCATTGGGACAATGCCAGAATTCCTCCGGTCCCATCAAAGAAAGCAGGTTTACAATTCATGAAGTCTTTATAAGTGCATCCCTGCACTCGTTGGTGGACTTCACCAAATCTAGAATTTTCACCGCTCGCATCACCCGAGTTCATTTGGGCCATGGCTGCTATTACAGCCGCAGTCACAGCCGCTTGGAACAACACCGGATCGAACTGCGGAGGAGGAGGTGGTGGAGGAGGGGTTTGAGGTTCAGGTCTTCCTCTGCTGGGACGCTTTCGTGGAGGCATCCTTCACTGGAAGATCATAGAAATGATAGCAATAGTAAGAGCCTATTGCGAACATGAATAGTGCGTTTCGTGGATTAAATCAACATAATCCAAGATCAGGGTAAGAGTTATGGCAATAGAGAAATCATCTGCCAATATACTGGTATTAATGATGCAACAGAAGTTCATGAAAATTGACCTAGCAGTAGGTCTTACATCACACCATAGAGAAAATGTTGGCAGTTTAGAGTTTCAGCTAGAGTACTTTTAAACTAGGAATGTTTACAGACAAGAGACCTACGGAACATAGGGATAAAAGGCTAGTCCTTAAAACAAAAGAGTGAGGTAACTAGATGTCTTCTACTGGCGGCGGCTGCTTGTTGGGCGAACCCTCAGATCCGCTAGTTGACGCATAACTTCTTGAAGGTGTCGATCATGAGTCCTTTGGCGTGCTTGGAGTTCTCTGACTTCAGCTCGGGACGCAGCCAGTTGATGCTGTAGAGCCTCGTTGGTCCTCCTTATCCTGTCCATGGCTTCTTCGAGTTGGCGGATGCGAACAGTGTTGAGGTTTGAGTTGGCATCCACTTCTACAACTCGACCAATAGCAGCTTGACCTTGTTCAACATTCCTGGCAATCCTTCGGATAATGATGGGCAGAACCCGATCCGCCGAGCCTCCTTCGCTTATGTTGTAGAAGCTTCGGTCTCCATTGTAAGGCAAGGGCTGACCCTGCTCCTCGCTCCATCGATACAAGGACATTGCCCACATAGGAGTGGGGCCCTGAAATGCCGGTCGGGGGTTAGGGTTCGGGGCTTCAGGAGGTTGATTGTTGACTTCTGGCTCGGAGCTCGAGCTATCAGAGAAGCCTTCAGCATGATGATCATCCAAAGGAATAGGGTGATCGTCGTCTGACTCCTCTTCGAGCCATCCTCCATTGCCCTGGTTCGGAAAGTACGGATCACCGGGTAGGTGGAAGCCAGCCATGCTATCTACGCGAGAAAGGGGGAAAGAAGATTAATAGACGTACTATTCTAAGATACTTATAGGAGGAATCATTACCAGTTGACCCAATTCTTACATAGTGCATACCGATTACATGTAATCGAAGCAAGATAGTCCTTCGAATAAACCACCCTAACTTCAGACCCCCAATCAAACAAGAACAGGGAATGAAGCAAAGGCTGCAGATTCTGAGTCTATAGCGCCCTAATCACATGTAATCGTGGTGTATCCACTTGGCAACTATTGTCCTACTAGTAACGACCCTTTTTGTTAACACATACGTATAATCTAGAGATACAGAATACTCCTATAGTATTCTTATGGTAGCGTTATCGTGGTATTGTTGGTAGGTTTTAGACTTGTTGCAACATCACAGTCAAACTTAGGCACATGCTAGTCACTCTCAGGAAAACGTAGTTGATCAGGCTACATCATCCTGAATGTGACTATATGTCTCTACACGCAATTGTGCTGCCCAACAATCTTAATACTTTCGTTTTGTTCTAGGATAATACGGATTCCTGTGTTTTATAGTGATGGGAGTATATATACTTAGTTAGATCTTTTAGATACTTAACAGTATATATTCTTGGTCAGAGTGTTTTAGTCCCGAAGTGTTTATAGTTCGTATATCTTTTATAGGTTGATATACTTGATTCACTATAAACAATGCTCTGATACCAATCTGTCACACCCCAAAACCGATAACGGCGGAATACGTTTCGGGGTGGATGACGTAGTGAACAGTATCATCACAATTGCATAATAGTAGAAACAAGAAACATACAACCATAGTGTTACATAGTGAATTTAATTACAAGCGTGTTTAGTAATGTTTAATAATCACTCAAAAGTAATTCAAAAATAAGAGATGGGTCTTGTGTGCTCCACCTTCTCCAGAAATGCCGCGTCTGTACCTGTCTATCTTTGACCTGAAGATACAAGTTATTTTGAAAACAATTATCAGCATAAAGCCGGTGAGTTCATATGGGTTTAGTGTGAGTTTTTGTATACAAAGCATTAGTACTAAAAATGTATCATTTATGTTCATAAGTAGTAGAAACTTAGAAAATCCCATATTTTCCAGAAAATACATTGTAAGTGACAATCTGTGAAGAGTATGCATTCTTCATTTCTTTGAAACAGTTTATTGTAAAAATATATTGGCAAAACTCCAAATAACAAATGTGATAGAATAGGTTAAGTCTGTAATCAGTGATAGAGGTGCAAGTTTCCTTTAGTGATAGATACTTACTTACTTCGGGATGCAGTTTAGCATTTAGTGTAGTATTTTAGAGTAGTTGTAGTGTATTCCTTGTATATTACTAATAGTGAGGATAATAGAGGATCCCATGACCTTCCCAGTCATGCACGATATAGTGAAGTAGTGGCATCCCTAGGCCTGCACGGCGCGGACTGAGATTAACAGTCGGGATGTAATAGCGTTCGCCCCGTATAGATCTATACATGTAGAGTCGTCTCCCTGCTGGAACACTCCGGGCGTAGTGGATAGCGAATAGAGTATCTCGTAGCGGGTTAGTGTATTATTGTTTGTTTAGTGTTTTCTCTATTGTTATAGTGTAGAAATCTTTTAGTATTGGTCATAATGTATTCTCTTACTAGTGTATCGTCTAGTAATAGTGAGTATTATAGTGTAGATAGTAATGACTTTAGCGAATAGTAGTGGTAGCGACCCTAACCATACCTATTATGGTTATCTTAGTGGGGATGTTTCTTAGCACGTTAGTAACTTTAGCATTAAGTGAAAGCAGTAATATTCGTATCCCATACTGATATACAGATTATATAAGTAAGAAATCAACGACAGTCGGACGGATAACTACTACCCTAAGCCCACAATCAAACAAGAACAGGAAATAAGGCGAGATATCGGTCCTAAGTCCTCCAAGTCTTATTTATATAAATATATCAAAGTGGTTACATTTTATAAGTAAATTGATTTAATAAAAGTATTTTTCCAAAAGAACATTTATTATCTGACTCACTGTTTAAAAATAGTTTGAAAAGGGTGAAACCCGTTTATAAGGCATAGGGACAAATCACATGTGATTTGAACTAAGGGTAGTGAATCACATGTGATTAATCCTTGTAACTCGGAAATCGTTTTGTAAAACTTTACATAAACATTTATAAGCAACTTGTATCTCCCCCCTAAAACATGTAAAACACTTGAAAGGTTCATTAAGGGGGTATGAACTCACCTGAAATCGCGGAAATCGGGTGAATCGGGTAAATCGGGTAAAAGTGTCGATTGAGCGTTTGGTACCAATAACCACTTGAGCACCTTTTAGGACCCTAATTTCATATGAAATATGTATTTTACAAGAAGTTAATCATCTTATGCTTTTCATTATAGTATTTGGACATTCTAGTGTCGTTTTCGGGGTTTTAAGGACTAGAAAGGGGTTCCTGGGAGTGGTACAAGGCCATGGATGATTTACGGGAGGGTCCTTGAGTTCACTCTCTTAGAGTTTATGGCCTAAAAGCCACCTATTGGGAGTTTACGGCCGTAAGCCCCCTAGGCTTGGCCGTAAACTCAAGTGGTATCCCAAAGTGTATGTTTAGGGCCTTATATCACTTCCTTAATTTAGTGGTGTGTGTTTTGGACCAAGAGGGAAGGATTAAACATCCTAATTTGTGACATTTTTGGGGAGTTTACGGCCAAGACTTGTTCTTGGGCCGTAAACTCCTATAGATCCTTCAAGATGTAGGTTTTACTTGTACAACATGGTCTCATATGTCTTAGATAAATCCTAGAAGGCCCTATAGTGATTTTGGAACAATTTGGCATCAATTTTTGGGGAGTTTAAGGCCCAAGAACATCCTTGGCCGTAAACTCTTCATTTGGTATCAAAATGAGGTGTTTAATGGTACAACACACTTCCAAAGGCCTTAGATAAATTCCTTTCATGCATTAGGGTAGTTTAAGGACTTGTTTGACACAATTTCTTGGGTGTTTACGGACCAAGCTTAAGCTAGGCCGTAAACTCCTCATTTTGGCCTCAAATGGAGTTGTTTGATGCATTTAAGTGTTCCTTGGAGTCAAGTCTAATTTACCAAACATCCTAGAAGTGTTTTTGGGGCTTTAAACATAGATTTATGGGGTGTTTGAGGTGTTTATGGCCTAAGCACAAGCTTGGGCTGTAAACTCCTTTTTAAGCATCATTTTCTTGTGTTTTAAAGTCCAAACTCTTCTAGTTATAAGCCTTAATTAGTATACTAACTTACAAGAAGGGAAAACTTGGTCTTTGGCTTGGTTTTGGGGGTTTACGGCCTAAGGAGCTTCTTAGGCCGTAAACTCCTCTTTGGACCTTGATTCCTATGATTTTGGCCCTAAAATTCAATGAAGTATGACTAGAATAAGATAGAGGGTGAGTACTTACGTTTGGAGGTCGGAAATTAGCGGAATCGGGGTCGTTTTCGAGTCTAGAGAGAGAGAGTGGGTGTGTAGTAAATGAGTGTTCAAATGTTGTGCACACCCATTGCATATGTCTCGGGAATCGCACCCGATACACGACTACCCGATGTTTAAAGTTAACTGGGTTAAAACTTTTTACCCGGGTGAAGTGGTCGAAAAGGTAATACAACTCTATTAGGTTAAACGGGGTTAACACATACGAGTTATATTTCTTATGATAATATTAAGCCATGCATAAACTTAGATATTCGGATATTGACGATTTCCAAATATTACCTAAAATAACGTATAGTGACACGTTTCGTTAGTGAAAATGGGATTTGTAACGGAATTAGATTTGGGGTTGTCACATCATCCCCCCGTTAGGGGAATTTCGTCCCGAAATTTAGAATACAAACAGATACGATGTTACAATACTACTAAGCGAAGAGATGAGGGTATTTGAGTTTCATTTGATCCTCGCGCTCCCAAGTGAATTCCGGTCCTCGCTTGGCGTTCCACCGAATCTTCACAATTGGGATGCGGCTTTGTTTCGTCCGCTTTACTTCACGATCCAAAACCTCAGCAGGTTCTTCCACGAAGTTGAGGCTCTCATTGATCTCGATCTCGTCGAGGGGGATCATGAGAGTCTCGTCCGACAGACATTTCTTCAAGTTTGAGACGTGAAAGGTAGGATGTATGTTACTTAGCTCGCGGGGTAAGTTTAGTTTGTTAGCTACGGGGCCGATTCTAGCAATAATCTCAAAAGGCCCTATGTACCTTGGGTTTAACTTTCCACGCTTCCCGAAGCGTATCGTGCCTTTCCAGGGCGAGACCTTCAGAAGGACCCGGTCTCCGACCTGGAATTCCAAGGGTTTCCTTCGTTTGTCGGCGTAGCTCTTCTGTCGATCCCTACCGGCTTTTAGTCGTTCACGTATCTGTACAATCTTCTCGGTCGTCTCTCGAATGATCTCTGGACTGGTGAGGGCGCTATCAGGAACTCGTCCTTTAGCTAACTGAGTGTCTCCCACCTCGGCCCAGCACAAAGGGGATCTGCACTTTCGGCCGTAGAGAGCTTCGAATGGAACTGCCTTGATGCTCGTGTGATAACTATTGTTGTAGGAAAACTCCACAAGAGGTAAGTGTGTATCCCACGATTTCCCGAAGTCGATCACACAAGCTCGCAGCATGTCTTCCAAGGTTTGGATCGTCCTCTCACTTTGCCCGTCAGTCTGCGGATGGTAGGCTGTACTCATATCCAGCCTCGTCCCTAGTGCCTTTTGTAATGATTGCCAAAATCTAGAGGTGAATCTACTATCTCTGTCTGATATAATAGATATGGGGACGCCATGCAATCGCACTATTTCTTTTATATAAGTCCTAGTGAGCTTTTCCATCTTATCCGTCTCTTTGATGGGTAGGAAGTGGGCGGACTTGGTCAACCTGTCAACGATGACCCAAATGGTATCTAATCCACCTGCTGTCTTGGGCAGCTTGGTGTTGAAGTCCATTGTGATTCGCTCCCACTTCCATTCTGGTATTTCCGGTTGTTGGAGGAGTCCTGATGGCTTTTGACATTCTACTTTGACCTTCGCGCAAGTAAGGCACTTACCTACAAAGGTAGCGATCTCCGCTTTCATGTTTGGCCACCAATAAAGCTTTTTGAGATCCAGATACATCTTATCTGAACCCGGGTGGACGGAGTAACGAGTGTTGTGTGCTTCTCTCATAACCAAATCTCTAAAACCTCCATGGCGTGGAGTCCAGATTCGGTCCATAAAGTAATAGGCTCCGTCACCCTTAACCTCCAGATTTTTATCCATTCCACGCAGGGATTCTCCCGTCACGTTTCCAGGCTTTAAAGCTTCCAGCTGAGCCTCTTTGATCTGCGTGGATAGATGTGAATGTATAGTCATTGTCAATGACTTGGTTCTTCGTCCGGAATATTCTTTTCGGCTCAGGGCGTCCGCTACTACGTTGGCTTTCCCCGGATGATATCTAATTTCACAGTCGTAATCGTTAAGTAATTCGACCCATCGACGCTGTCTCATGTTGAGTTCTTTTTGGTTTAGTATATGTTGGAGGCTTTTATGATCAGTGTACACCACACTCTTCGTCCCATACAGATAGTGCCTCCAGATTTTTAATGCGAAGACGACCGCTCCTAACTCGAGGTCGTGAGTAGTGTAGTTCACTTCATGGTTCTTTAGCTGTCTCGAGGCATAGGCGATAACCTTGCCTCGTTGCATCAAGACACAACCGAGCCCCTGATTGGATGCATCCTAGTATACGACGAAATCTTCTGTCCCTTCGGGAAGGGATAATACTGGTGCGGTGCATAGGGCTCGCTTCAGGGTCTGAAAAGCCTTCTCCTGTTTCTCTTCCCAGTCGAATGATACACCCTTCTGTGTTAGCATGGTGAGAGGTTTCGCAATCCGAGAGAAATTTTGGATGAACCGACGGTAGTAGCCAGCGAGGCCTAGAAATTGACGAATTTCCGTAGGCGTCTTTGGTGCTGACCAATTCTCAATAGCTTTGATTTTGGAGGGATCTACGTGGATTCCGTCTTCACTGACCACGTGCCCTAAGAATTCAACTCTCCAGATCCAAAACTCGCACTTAGAGAACTTTGCATACAACTTCTCGGATCGCAGGGTTTCCAGGACTAATCATAAATGATTTCTGTGCTCTTCCTCGCTTCAAGAGTAGACAAGTATGTCGTCAATAAAGACGATGACGAACTGATCTAGATATGGACGACATACCCTATTCATCAAGTCCATGAATACCGCGGGGGCGTTAGTCAGTCCAAAGGGCATCACTACAAACTCAAAATGCCCGTAGCGGGTTCGGAAGGCTGTCTTTGGAACATCTTCCTCAAGCACCCGTAACTGATGGTACCCCGATCTAAGATCAATCTTGGAGAAGTAACTTGCTCCTTGGAGTTGGTCGAATAGGTCGTCGATACGAGGGAGAGGATAGCGATTTTTGATCGTGAGTTTATTGAGTTCCCTATTGATGGGTTTTGAGCATTCTAACACTTCCTAAGTGTACATGCAACCCTAATAACCTTGGATCTATGTTTGTCTAATTATCATGCAAAGTTGAATTCCAAGGTTATATTCCTATCTAGCATACATGGGGAACAATTTTAACTTGAATCATAGATAGAATAACTTACCTTGTTGTTGCTTGTGTTCCTTGAAACCTTGTGAGCCTAGCACCCCAAGTGTGATGCCTCAAATGCTTCACACAACACCAAATGCTCTTGGAAAGACTCTTGAGATAACACGCACTTCTCAAAATCGGCCAAGCTCTCTAGTTTCTTAGTGTTCAACTTGTGTAGCCAATTTTGTGGAGAATGGGACTCTTATATAGTGTTGGCACATCTAGGGTTACACCATGTAAACCCTAATGTGTCATGACTCTTCATTTCCATGACCCATGGGTTTGTAACTCCCATGGAGCATCCATGGAGCATCCTATGGGTAGAACCCAACTTGATAATCCATGGAGCCTCTTAGCCCACTATACAAGATATGAACCCATATATTTAATTAGTTATCCTTTGATCACTTAATTAATTCTAAATTAATTCTTTGATCAACTAATCAAATAATATTATTAATATATTAGAACTTATAATATATTAATAATCTCCAAGTGTTATTTCTCTCATTTAGTCTATCCAATTGCATGGTGCCATGCAACCCAAATGGACCATGCCGGGTCGGGTCAAGTACAAGCCCGAAATAGTTATGGACTTAGACACCTTATCCAACAGTCTCCCACTTGGATAAGTCTAATAACTATATCTCTAGTACTTCAGGAACCGACCGGCAATCGTAGCTCTTTCAAGGTCTCTCAGAACTGAGAAGATGATGATACGCCATTTAAGATAAGTGATCATATAATCCTCTGTTCTAGATATCAGCCGGACAAATACATGGAACATGTCTTGCTTATTGTCCAGCATTTGTTTCCCGATTTCCGATTTGTTTGACATAGAACTTAATTGAACACATCAACTTAGTTCTGACCGGGCCCGGTACATGGGTCAAAACAAAATCATCGAGGGGCCCAGATATCATCTTCTAATCCAAGAAGGAACAGATAAACTTCGACTCATATGTTTGTTCTACCACTCATTGAATTACACACAAAAGTACGTTTTATAACATCGAGTTACCAATGCGGTTTCGTACAGTCAATGCATAACCAACTTGTAAGTAACAAATCATATCTCTAGGTTTGAAGACTTATATGATATTACCGTCTCACGATCACTCGAGATAAAATTCGATGAAGTGATTCCAGTGAGCGTGGGTTGAATCCAATGCTCAAAACTTATGAGCACTCATGATTGTTGTAGCCTTGTCCAAGACCTCTACAACCAAACATGACAGTCTTGATTCATATCTACTTCCAACATATGACCGACTGTGGAGGTTTGAATAATATGTTATACCGAACAAAATTATTCTGGAAGTCAAAACATGCAAAGAGAAATATAGTAAACGATTGACAAGAGATAGCAACACTTTACTCATAAATAAAACATGTTTTATTCATCATCTAATGTCAATTACACTTTACAAATTTCGAGATTATCTAACTACTAAATCTAATATCATCCTTCAGCCCTATGCTCCGAGCATGCTGAAGATGCTTAACCCGAGTCAATCCCTTTGTGAGGGGATCTGCCGGATTCTCATCTGATGATACCCTCTTTGCCACGAGGTGTCCTTCTTCGATCCGATGTCTTATGAAATGGTATTTTCTGTCGATGTGTCTGGATCTCCCATGATCCCTTGGTTCCTTGGCTAAGGCAACAGCACTTTCACTATCACAGAAAATTTCCATTGGCTCTTTAATAGCTGGTACAACTCCAAGGTCTCCAATGAAGTTCTTCAGCCATATCGCCTCCTTTGCTGCTTCACTAGCTGCAATATACTCTGATTCACAAGTAGAATCTGCCACTGTCTCTTGCTTGGAACTCTTCCAAGAAATTGCTCCTCCGTTTAGGGTAAAGACCCAGCCCGACTGAGAGCGGAAATTATCCCTATCAGTCTGGAAGCTAGCATCACTATACCCAACAACTCTCAAGTCATCACTCCCACCGAGGGTAAGGACCCAGTCCTTAGTCCTCCGTAGGTACTTGAGGATATTCTTTACCGCAGTCCAGTGTGCCTTGCCAGGGTTCGCCTGATATCTGCTAACCATGCTCAAGGCAAAAGCAACATCGGGTCGAGTACACGTCATAGCATACATGATCGATCCTACAGCCGAAGCATAAGGTGTTCGACTCATTTCTGCTATCTCAGCCTCAGTGCTAGGGCTTTGTGTCTTACTCAATCTGGTGTTACTCTGGATGGGTAACTCACCTTTCTTGGAGTCCTGCATGCTGAATCTCTTCAGCACCTTATCCAAGTAGGTACTCTGACTAAGTCCAATTAGTCTTTTACTCCGATCTCTCAAGATTCTTATCCCTAGAATATAGGCAGCTTCACCAAGGTCCTTCATAGCGAAACACTTCCCAAGCCAGGACTTTACTTCCTGCAGGGTTGGAATGTCGTTTCCTATGAGTAGTATGTCATCCACATACAATACCAAAAAGCTAACTATACTCCCACTAGCCTTGACATACACACAAGATTCATCTTCACTCCTAGAAAAGCCAAATTCCTTGACCTTTTCATCAAAGCAAAGATTCCATCTGCGAGGTGCTTGCTTCAATCCATAAATGGATTTCTCAAGCTTACACACTCTATTAGGGTACTCGTTGCTGACAAAACCCTCTGGCTGACTCATGTAAACATCTTCAGCCAACTTTCCATTAAGGAAAGCGGTTTTGACATCCATCTGCCATATTTCATAGTCATGAAATGCAGCTATGTCTAACAGAACCCGAATAGACTTAATCTTGGCTACCGGAGAAAAGGTCTCATCATAATCCACTCCAGGAATTTGAGAGAAGCCCTTTGCAACCAGTCTAGCCTTATAAGTGTGTACTTTACCATCCATGTCGGTCTTCTTCTTGAAGACCCATTTGCACCCTACTGTCTTACGACCTGGTACATTTTCAACCAAGTTCCAAACTTGATTGTCATACATGGATTGTATCTCGCTATCCATAGCCTCTTTCCATTTAGCAGACTCGGGGCCTGCCATGGCTTCCTCGTAGCTGTTAGGGTCATCTTGACTTATTAGTGTCTCATCACTAATAAGTGTCTCACCTTCTGCAGTAATATGGAATCCATAGTAATGCTCAGGTGCACTCCTAACTCTCGTGGAACGTCTCAGAGGTACAGATTTGTCAATTGGCTCAACAGGAGTTTCCTCCTCAAGTTGAGGGCTAGAGTTTGCAGTTCCTTCACCGCTTGATTCTCGAATTTCTTCAAGATCAATTTGTCTCCCACTGTCTCCTTGGCTTATAAATTCTCTCTCTCGAAAGACTCCTCTTCTTGCTACAAAGACCACATTGTCACTAGGTCTGTAGAAGAGGTAACCGAAGGATCGCTGTGGGTAACCGATAAAAATACACCTCTCGCTTCGAGGTTCGAGCTTATCATGAGTCTCGCGTCTCACGAAAGCCTCGCAACCCCAAATCTTGATGTGGTCTAGTTTAGGTACTTTACCAGTCCACATCTCGTGAGGAGTTTTGGCAACTTTCTTTGTAGGGACTAGATTAAGAATATGGGCGGCAGTCTCTAAGGCATACCCCCAGAACGAGATTGGTAGCGTAGCTCGACTCATCATGGAACGAACCATATCTAACAAGGTTCGATTACGCCTCTCAGCCACACCATTCAACTGTGGTGTCCTGGGAGGTGTCAATTGTGAGACTATCCCACATTCCCTTAGATAGTCGAGGAACTCTGAACTAAGATACTCACCACCACGATCGGATCGAAGCATCTTAATGTTCCTGCCCAATTGATTCTCGACTTCCTGTTTAAATTCCTTAAACTTCTCGAAAGTCTCTGACTTATGCTTGATCAAGTAGACATATCTATATCTACTATAATCATCAGTAAAAGTCAAATAATAACGATTAGCATCCCTTGTGGCATGTTTGAATGGTCCACATACATCCGTGTGTATAAGGTCCAACAAACCTTCACCCCTCTCACACGAACCTGTGAAGGGTGACTTTGTCATTTTTCCAAGTAAGCATGATTCGCAACTATCATCTGACTTTAGGTCAAACGACTCCAAGACTCCATCCTTTTGGAGTTGGCCTATGCGCTTCTTGCTTATATGTCCAAGACGACAATGCCACAATGATGCTTTATCCAAGTTATTATCAGTAGAATCAATACACAAAACATTATTTCCTAAGTTATCAACAACAGATACAGCTTCATACACACCATCACAAGGTAATGCTTTAAAATAAAGAATATTATTAAAGAAAGCATCAATAGAACCAACTTCATTATTAAATGAAAAGGTAAACCCTTGTTTGTACAAAGCATGAAAGGAAATAATATTTCTTGCCATTCCTGGCGAATAACAACACTTATTCAAATCTAAACTAAACCCACTACTTAGCGATAAAGTATAAACTCCAATCTTGGTAACAGGTATAGCTTTCCTATTCCCCATGATCAAGTTTATCCTTCCTTGCTCCACATCCTCACTTCTTCTTAGTCCCTGCAAGTCACAACAAATGTGAATACCACAACCGGTATCAAGGACCCAAGAATTAGAATGGGGTGAGTTATTAGAAATGATAGTGTAAATACCTGCATGGTTGGGTTTAACTTTCCCATCCTTCACATCTTGCTGGTATTTTGGGCAGTTCCGCTTCCAATGAGATTTTTCATGGCAATAGAAGCATTCAGCCTCTTTTGGGTCAGAAGAAGGAGTAATGAAACCTTTCTTGGTTCCACTTGAAGAAGAGCCATCAAGGGTCCGAGCCTTGGTACCCTTAGAAGAGCTCTTTCTCTTCCTCCCTCGACTTTTCCCGATTGCCAAAACCGGAGTAGAGTTTTGAGTAGGAGTGATAGCAACCGACTTCCCCTTAAGACCTGATTCTGCGGTCTTGAGAAGTCCCTGAAGTTTGCTGAGGGTGACTTCTTCCTTGTTCATGTGATATGTCATGCGGAATTGATCATAGCACGATGGTAAGGAATGCAAAATAATATCTATTGCAAGATCCTCCGGGAAGTTCACATTAAGCTTCAGCAAACGATCCACATACCTTTGCATTTTCTGCATGTGGCTCGTGACGGATTCCCCGTCCTTCATCATGGTTGTTATCATGGAGCAGATGATTTCATACCTCTCTTGTCTTGCACTTTGATGGTATCTTTCCATCAAATCTTGGTGCATGTCATAAGGGTAGAAATCCTCATAAGACTTTTGGAGTTCTGCTGTCATCGTGGCCATCATGATGCAAGCTACTTTCGTAGCATCCCTTTCATGTGCCCGAAATTCAGCGATCTCCTGAGGAGTTGCAGTGGACTCATCAATCTCCTTAAGCTCCTTGTCAAGGACATATTCTTTGTCCTCGTAGCGGGTAATCATCCTGATGTTTCTGATCCACTCATTGAAGTTGGATCCATCAAAGGTGACTTTCCCACACAAGTTCATAAGGGTAAAGGAGCCATTAGGATTAGAGCCAGAAGCATTGTTGAAAGACATCTGAAGGAAAGAGGACAAGATTAGTTTAGATAAGAGAGTCCTTAATAAAACACCCAAATGTAATATTAAGGCTAGGATCCAATCACAATATAATATAACTTAGAAGAGGTATGCCGTAATCTAAGCTATATCATATTTGAAAGGTAGGTGAATGACGATTCACCAATTTCCACCACGAAAACCGCAATATTTTAGTATTAGGTTTTGAATGGCTCTTAGAAATTCCTAGATTCTTTGAGATTCAATGAACTTTTCAAAGGCATGTTTCAATCTCGAGTGTGCCCTCCAAGTTTTGTGACTGGGATACCGAGGATCACAAAACGAGGTGTGAAGTAACCATGCAAATCACTTGGTACCCTTAAAGTTTATCACTCAATCGATGTGCCGGTTAACCACACACGCTCCATCGATACTATAATAAACCCTAAGTCACCCTTTACCTACCTTGTTAAGTCCAAGTTAGTGTGCCGGTTAACCACACACGCTCCACCAACGACTTAATCAAAGTGTAAAGTGTAATTTCATGGAATAGCACCTTATTCACATTTTTCCTAAAGTAACTAAGATTGGGAATTTAATAAAACAATTAGTTACTTTATAATATTCATCATACTTTGAATGAGAATTAATAAGTCCTTGTCTTACCCGTTCGGCTAACGACCCTCCACCGATCAAGCAAGCGGTGGGTGAGAGTGGACACCCATTAAGTCACCATTTAATAGGCAACAACCTTATACCCACCTTATAGACCGGCTTCGTGAATGAGGCGTACTAGCGGTAAGACGACTTTGTTCTTATACATATATATATAATTATTAAATCATAATAATATAAGTATAAGGGTTGAATTTTAACTTTTAAAATTCTAGGGGTTGGAACTAAAGTTTTAACTTAACTTTACTTGTTCCAAAACTTGAGGGCAAGTTTTGTAAACTTTCAAAACTTTTCATTTCTTGTAACTTATGAGTTTAATAGAGTAATAAAATGAGGACTTTTCATTTTTCTAACTCTTGTGTTCTTTTAATGGTTTTTTAATCCAAGAGACTTTTGGTTTTCCATAACTTGAGGACAAGTTATGGACTCTATTAAAACACATTATGATCATGAATTAATCTACCACATAGGTTACAAATAATTCCTATGATCATCTAAACATCATAAGAACAAGAATATGAATATGAACACTTTCAAGCATCAAAATCACATTTAATCTTTGTAATTTTGATAACTAGTTGTTGTAAATGAGTTAGAAAAGACATTACACCTTCTAAAATAAGTTTTCAAGTACCAAAACATTTTAGGGTAATGATTCTAATCCATTTCCAGCAACTCAAGTCGAAATTCTGCACTCTGTCGACCCTACTCGCCGAGTGCATAAACCTACTCGCCGAGTAGGTTGAAGATACACATGAACTCGACGAGTCCTCCCCATGGACTCGCCGAGTCCATCAGTCAGACAGCAGAATTTTAGACTTTCTTCAACTTTTAAGCACAAATAACAAACAAACAAGCCTAGGCTCTGATACCACTGATGGGTTTTGAGCATTCTAACACTTCCTAAGTGTACATGCAACCCTAATAACCTTGGATCTATGTTTGTCTAATTATCATGCAAAGTTGAATTCCAAGGTTATATTCCTATCTAGCATACATGGGGAACAATTTTAACTTGAATCATAGATAGAATAACTTACCTTGTTGTTGCTTGTGTTCCTTGAAACCTTGTGAGCCTAGCACTCCAAGTGTGATGCCTCAAATGCTTCACACAACACCAAATGCTCTTGGAAAGACTCTTGAGATAACACACACTTCTCAAAATCGGCCAAGCCCTCTAGTTTCTTAGTGTTCAACTTGTGTAGCCAATTTTGTGGAGAATGGGACTCTTATATAGTGTTGGCACATCTAGGGTTACACCATGTAAACCCTAATGTGTCATGACTCTTCATTTCCATGACCCATGGGTTTGTAACTCCCATGGAGCATCCATGGAGCATCCTATGGGTAGAACCCAACTTGATAATCCATGGAGCCTCTTAGCCCACTATACAAGATATGAACCCATATATTTAATTAGTTATCCTTTGATCACTTAATTAATTCTAAATTAATTCTTTGATAAACTAATCAAATAATATTATTAATATATTAGAACTTATAATATATTAATAATCTCCAAGTGTTATTTCTCTCATTTAGTCTATCCAATTGCATGGTGCCATGCAACCCAAATGGACCATGCCGGGTCAGGTCAAGTACAAGCCCGAAATAGTTATGGACTTAGACACCTTATCCAACACCTATAATCGATGCACATCCGAAACGACCCATCCTTTTTCTTCACGAACAAGACCGGAGCTCCCTAAGGTGAGAAGCTCGGTCTTATAAAACCCTTGCTAAGCAGTTCGTTGAGTTGACCAGATAGTTCTTGCATTTCGGCGGGCGCTAGGCGGTAGGGCGACTTAGCTACGGGGGTAGCTCCTGGGATTAGGTCGATTCTGAATTCAACCTGTTGTTTGGGAGGTAGGCCTGGAAGATCCTCCGGGAAGACATCAGGAAAATCGCATACTACAGGGATGTCTTTTGGATCTTTCGTTTTCTGGTTAGTGTCGACGACGTGAGCAAGAAAGGCGCGATATTCCTTGCGCAAGTATTTCTGAGCCTGAATACTAGAGATGATACGGAGGTTTGTACTTGGCTTATCTCCGTATATCACTAGGGTCTCTCGATTCGGAAAGTTCAGGCGAATGGCTTTCTCGGAACATAGGATGTCGGCGTAGTGAAGGCTTAGCCAATCCATACCAACAATGACATCGAAATTTTTGATTGAGACTGGTATAAGATCGATTAGAAAGGGGTGATCATCTAACGTGAGAGTACAACCTATATAGATTTCATTAGAGCTTTCTGTCTTCCCATTAGCCATTTCTACAACGAATGTTTCTTTTAGTGGTTGAGGGGTTTGTTTGAGTAAGTGTTTAAAGTTTTGATTTATGAAGCTTCTTTCTGCACCACTATCGAATAAGACACATGCATAAGAGTTGTTGAGAAGAAACGTACCCGTGACCACCGTGGGATCAGCTACTGCTTCATTGTGACCGATAGCAAGTAACCTTCCAGTTCCCCCAGCATTTGCGGCCTTCGGACAGTTCTTCTTAAAATGGCCCGCTTCACCGCAGCCATAACAAGTTGGGGTCACTCCCGTACCAGGAACCTGTGTGATAGGTTTGGGAGGGGCTTTGCAAAATCGGACAGTATGGCCCTTTCGTCCGCAGTTGGAACACTGCAATTCACGGCATGGACCGTTGTGGTGAAAAGGGCACTTGGGACACTTAGGAAAGTTCCCACTGTAAGCCTTCGGCGGGGCTGGAGTAGTTGGTACGGCTGGGGTGGTGGCAGCATGGACCGCCACAATTTGCTGATCCTTGGAGGCGGTTTGAGTTTTCTTGCCTTTCTTCTTATCCCATCGTTTCCTCTTTCTGTCGGATGATCCGGATGGTGCAGTGGTTGTTGTGGTTGTTGTTGCTGGAGTGGGGGAGATTTCGTGGTTGATCAGACTATGGGCCAATTCCTTGGCGCTGTCGAAAGTGGTAGGGCGTGAGGCCAGAACATTTCCTCGATACGGGGGCACTAAACCCCAGATGTAACGCTCAATCTTCTTGCTTTCAGAGGGGATCATGTTGGGACACATAGCCGCCAAGTCGCAAAACCTGGCCGTATAAGTCGTTATGTCGGTCCCCTTCATCTTGAGGTTCCAGAGTTCTTCCTCAAGCTTCTGAACTTCGCCCCTAGGGTAGTACTCTCCTCTCATAAGATCTTTTAGAGTGTCCCAGCCCATGGCATTGGCTACGATTAATCTAATGCAACTAAATAAACTAAAGTGGCCGTTCCCCGGCAACGGCGCCAAAAACTTGATGTGCACGAAAGTACCCACTAATTTTAATATTTATAACCTAACAAACTTAAACTAACTATGCACTTATAGGCAGTGTACCTAGTCAGATTATAGTATAGCTTGGGTAAGTCGGGTGTCGATCACAGGGAATGGTGTTACTAATTAATCTATTTTTTATCAAAATAACCTAATTATTAACATGTTTATAAAGGGTTTTATCTGATTTTACAAGATCAGACGAACTTAACTCAAATTCAATCAATAAGTAAAAACACACTCTTGTCTAGTTTGAATCAACTTCTTCCTTATGTCTAGCTAATAATTATAGATTATCTAGTTAGTTTTAATTGTATTAGTAATTTAACTCAAACTTTACCAATAATTAACTAATTCATGTCAAACTATGTATGGTCACACACAATTAAACACATAACCAATTATGAATATGAATATGCTATGAAAGATTTATTATGCAAACGCAATTATAGTCACAATCCACGTTCTCTAACACAACTAAGTCTATTTACTCTAGTTACTAACTAAGATTGGTAATTCCTAGCTCTAACAATTCAATGTTCACTAAATCATTAGGTAAACAAGTTTGTGCAGTTAATGGTCACTAAGCTACACAGAACATGAAATCAAGGAATTAGAGAAACAAACACAAGCATGCTAGGTAACTATAAATCAAACACAAGCAATTCACCAACTTAATAAATCCATAAAAATTCAGCTATTCATATGTTGGAAGCTTCATCTAGCTAAACAAGAGTAGCTAGATTCAGCTTCTCTTAATAGCAACTAACACACTAACACAAATCAAAGTATAATGAAACATGTTCATAGTTAACAAATAAATAAACTAAATTATGGACCTTCACTCTTTTGGTGTTGGAAGCCTTTCCGAGAACTTTTCTTCTGCTTAAGATCGTCTTCTGGAACTCCTTTCTCTAGCCAAAAGTCCCCTTTATTCATAATGGTCAAGGGTTTATATAGTTGTTGATTTTTACAAATTCACGTCGTGAATAATAAGATATTCACGTCGTGAGTTTTAGATAACCGTGCCCGTCAAGGATTCCTTCACCCGCGTACATATCTTCTAGAACCAACTCTCATGTCGTGAATCTTCCAGTTCTCACGACGTGAAAATGCTTTTTTTTCCAGATTTTCTTCTCCTTTACTCTTTTAACTCCCAAAGTTTCTTCCTTTAACGCTTTTAGTCCCTTTTCTTCAAAATGTCTTCTTTTTGGCTGCAAATAACATTTAAGCCCATAAGTACCATTATTCTAAAGAAATTAACAACTTATTAATAAAAATGTACTTAAATATTGCGTAAAAATAGATATAAATATGGCAATATTAGATATATCGTAGTCTATGTAAAAATTCTAGTTTAATTTCCTATCTATGTGGAGACTTTTGGATCTGTTAAGTCTTGATAGGTCGTAATTCTGTCAAAATTTTCCCATTTTGGTATGATGTAAGACCTACTTCTAGGTCGTTTTTCCCGAACTTGTTACATCTGTAATACCAGTATTGTTGACAGATATCTGATCTCATGGAAATTATTATCCAATTGCTATCATCTTTCTAGTACTATATCTATCTACATTCAATCATACTATTCCATTGTTTTGTTGGGCTATGGAGAGTTAGTCCATGAGTCACTCTCATCATTTCTCTCTATTAAATTCTTACCAAAATCTTCATCTTTGTAAACTTTTAGTTAAAAGATGCCTCCGCACCGATCAACGAGACGCGATCCTCGGGTAACTCCAATACCACCACCACCCCCTTCACAAATCGATATAGCAGCTCTAAATGCTACAGTAGTTGCGGCTATAGCAACAACCATGGCTCAATATCACTCTACCAGTACCAGTGAAAGTGGAACACATGTTCAATCTACTCAAGGTAAGGTCCCCGTGCGCTCTAGAGAGTGCTCCTAGAAGGACTTCACCAATTGCAAGCCAAACTCCTTTAAAGGGACTGCCAGAGTCATTTCCCTCTCGTAATGGTTCGAAAAGACAGAGTCAATCTTCGAGATCTGCTCATGCAAAGAAGCGAGCAAAGTCAAATTTGTTGCTTGCACCTTCGAGGAAAAAGCCCTGACGTGGTGAAATAGCCATGTCAAGTCACTAACTCTATTAGTGGCAAATTCTATGGGTTTTTAAGCTCTAAGATAGCTCATGATTGAAGAATACTACACGAGGGGCGAAATCCAGAAATTAGAACAAGAACTATGGAGCCTAACCATGAAGGGATCTAACATAGTTTCCTATACCGCCAGATTCTGTGAGCTAATGGCCCTATGTTCCAACATGGTTCACACGGAGGGAAAGAAAATAGAGAGGTACATCTAGGGACTGGTGCCTCCATTCCAAGGGAATGTCTTGGCTTCAAACCCCACTACATTTGATAGTGCCAAGCGGTTGGCACAACGACTCATTGACGATGGGGTCCGTACCCCGTCAACAACAACAACCCTAGCCATCTCAGGACCCTCCAAAGCCGATGATAACAAGCGGAAATTCTAGGATGACAAGAAGAAGCGGAAATTTGTCAAAAAGCAGCAGGTCGTGGCGGTTCATGCTGCGATAGCACCTGCCGCCGCTGCTCCTGTAAAACAGTACGCGTGGAGTTTACTGAAGTGCAACAAATGCAACTTCTACCACACTGGACCCTGCCGGGAAATGCAGTGTTCTAACTGCAACAGAAAGGGGCACACCGCCCGTTTCTGCAAAGCTCCGGCAAGGCCAATCAACCAAGTCCCCAGCACAGGTTTGGGCCAGGCTTGCTACGGTTGTGGCGAAGTAGTCCACTACAAAAGGAACTGCCCGAAGGCAGGGAATGCCGGTGGCGTAGCAAGAGTTTTGGCTATAGGCCACGAGGAAGCAGTTGCCAACCCCATATTGGTCACTGGTACGTTTCTCCTCGATAACTCTTATGCATGCATACTATTTGATAGTGGAGCGGAGAGGAGTTTCGTGAACCAAAAATTTGCCCACTTACCTAAGAAAAAATCGCGAACACTTAAAGATCCGTTCACTGTATAAATGGATAACAGAAAGACTGAGAGCACTATCAGTATATACATAGTATGTACTTTAACTCTAGATAGCTATGCATTTTCAATCGACCTCATGTCGGTCTCAATCAAAAGTTTCGACATCATTATCGACATGGATTGGTTGAGTCTACATCATGCCGACATCATGTGTTATGAAAAGGTTGTTCGCCTTAATCTGCCGTCTGGCGAAACTCTAGTAGTCTGTGGCGACAAACCTGACACGAACCTTCATATCATCTCGAGTATTCAAGCCCAGAAGTTCTTGCAAAAGGAATGCCGCGCATTCCTTGCTCATGTTGTTGATGTGAGCCAAGAGATGAAGGACATTAAGAACATCCAAGTAGTACACTATTTTCCCGACATTTTTCTAGAAGAACTACCAGGATTACCTCCACAACGTCAAGTTGAGTTCAGACCAGGATTACCTCCACAACGTCAAGTTGAGTTCAGAATCGACATAGTTCCAGGGGCTAACCTAGTAGCCAAATTACCCTATCGTCTAGCACCTGCAGAGATGCAAGAACTATCCAGTTAATGAACTTCTCATCAAGGGCTTTATAAGACCAATTTTCTCACCTTGGGGAGCTCTGGTCTTGTTCGTCAAGAAGAAAGACGAATCGTTTCGTATGTGCATCGACTACAGAGAACTGAACAAGCTTACCATTAAGAATCCTTACCCTCTGCTACGCATAGATGATTTGTTCGACCAACTTCAAGGGGCGAACTACTTTTCAAAGATAGATCTGAGATCCGGGTATCACCAGTTATGGGTGCTTGAGGAGGATGTTCTGAAGACAGCCTTACAAACTCGTTACGGATACTACGAGTTTGTAATGATGTCATTCGGATTGACCAATGCGCCCGCAGTATTCATGGACTTAATGAATCGGGTATGTCGTCCTTACCTAGATCAGTTCGTCATTGTCTTCATTGATGACATACTTATCTACTCTCGTAGTAAGGAAGATCATAGTAAGCATCTACGTCAGATCTTCGAAACATTACGATCAGAGAAGCTCTACGCAAAGTTCTCTAAATGCGAGTTTTCGATCTGAAGAGTCATGTTTTTGGGTCACGTTATTAGTGAAGAAGGAATTCATTTAGACCCTTCCAAAATCAAAGCCATTGAGAACTGGTCAGCACCGAAGATGCCTATAGAAATTCATCAATTTCTAGGCCTCGCTGGCTACTATCGTAGGTTCATTCAGAACATCTCTCGAATTGCGAAAGATCTTACGACTTTGACCCAGAAGGGAGTTGCCTTCGACTGGGAAGAGAAGCAAGAGAAAGCATTCCAAAAACTGAAAAGAGCCTTATGCACCGCACCGATACTATCCCTCCCAAAAGGAATAGAAGACTTCATGGTTTATTGCGATGCATCCAATCAAGGGCTCGGCTATGTTCTGATGCAGCGAGGTAAGGTCATCGCCTATGCCTCAAGACATCTGAAGACACACGAGGTCAACTACACCACACACGATCTTGAGTTAGGAGCAATTGTGTTTGCTCTGAAGATCTGGAGACACTACCTATACGGTACGAAGAGCACTATCTTTACAGACGACAAAAGCCTACAACATATATTCGAACAGAAGGATCTCAACATGAGAAAACGACGGTGGGTCAAGGTACTCAGTGATTACGAATGCAGAATTCGTTATCAACCCGATAAGGCTAACGTGGTAGCCGACGCCCTAAGTCAGAAAGAATACTCTAGTCGTAGAGTCAAATCATTGACTATGACTATACATTCACAATTGTCCACACAAATTAAGCAGGCTCAGCTCGACGCTTTGAAACCTGAAAATGTGGCGAGTGAATCCCTGAGAGGGATGGATAAGAACTTGAAAGTCAAGGGTAGCGGAGCCTTATACTTCATGGGTCAGATCTGGACACCGAAACACGGTGGTTTCAGAGACTTGGTCATGACCGAAGCGCACAACACTCGATATTCCGTCCACCCAGGTTCAGATAAGATGTATCTGGATCTTAAAAAGTTATAATGGTGGCCTAACATGAAAGCAGAGATTGCTACCTTCATGAGTAAATGCCTTACTTGCGCAAAGGTTTAGGTCGAATACCATAAACCATCAGGTTTACTTCAACAATCGGAGATACCTGAATAGAAGTGGGAGCGGATCATGATGGACTTCATAACCAAGTTGCGCAAGACTACGGGTGGTCTCGATACCATTTGGGTGATCGTAGACAGGTTAGCAAAGTCCGCACACTTCCTGCCCATCAAAGAAACTGACAAGATGGAAAAGCTAACAAGAACATACATTAGAGAGATAGTACGACTACACGGTGTTCCCATATCCATTACCTCTAATAGAGATATTATTCATTTTGAGGTTCTGGCAGTCGCTACAAAGTTCCCTAGGAACTAGGTTGGACATGAGTACAGCCTACCATCGACAAACCGATGGACAAAGTGAGAGAACTATCCAAACCTTGGAAGATATGTTGTGAGGCTCTGTGATCGACTTTGGGAAGGCATGGGATACTCATTTACCCCTTGTCGAGTTTTCCTACAACAACAGTTATCACACGAGCATAAAGGTTGCTCCATTTGAAGCCCTCTATGGCCGAAAGTGCAGATCCCCTCTGTGTTGGGCTCAAGTGGATGAAACCCAGTTAGCTAAAGGACGAGTTCCTAAAAGCACTCTCATAGTTCCGGAGATCATTTGGGAAACGACAGAGAAGATAATTCAAATCCGTGAACAATTGAAAGCCTCAAGAGACCGACAGAAAAGCTACGCAGACAAACGAAGGAAACCATTGCAATTCCAGGTGGGAGATCGCGTTCTTTTGAAAGTCTCACCCTGGAAGGGCTTGATACGCTTTAGAAAGTGTGGGAATCTCAATCCAAGATACATAGGGCCTTTCAAGATTCTCTCTAGAATTGGAAAAGCATTCATTTATGGATCCAAAAGTCAAGGCTAGGGGCGTTTTGGTCATTTCTGGGTCTTCAGTTTTATTCGAGAAGGTTTTGGGCCAGGTGAGTTGTTATAAGCGTAGGGCATCTCACCACCTTTCCGTAGATATAAAGTTCATCGGAAATGGATCTAGAATGAAGGAGTTATGACACTTTGAAGATTTTGGGAATAGTGGCCCTTATGGAGAAAAGTTCGCATGGAAGGCCATTCATGCATTTTTTGGAACATGCGTGGGTACGCCTAGCGTAAGATGGGTTACACCCAGCATAGTAGAGCAAAGGATTGCGGGTGCTGAGAGGCGTATGCCCAGCGTACGCTCAGAGCCTCAAAACACTATTTTTTAGGGTGTGCCACTATATAAAGAACATAATGGCTCCAACCCTAGCCTCCTTGTTAGCCTCCCCAACTCCAGAGAAACCGTAGAACGCCCCAACCCTTCATTGTGTGAGATCTTGACCTTGGGAAGCTTAGTTTGGTGGTTTAAAGCTTAGAAGTCAAAAGAAGAAGAGCATCAAGGAGGAACCTTGGAGGCCAGAGCTTATATATATGGGATAGCATCATCATTTGAGACACTCTGAAGGTAAAAAGCTTCTAACTTTCCTCATAGAAGCTTAGATCTAGGTATATGGAACTTTGGACCTTTTTAGGTCCAAAGATTGGTCCTTTATGGTAAAACTTCGTCCTTGATCTTGGGATTGCCACCCTCAGAGCTAAAAGTGTCCCATGAGTAGTAAAGTTGCCTTCTTGATGGTCCTTATGTGTTCATGCAAGAGACCTAGCTCTCCTATGGAAGTATAATATAATTTTTGGAATTTGGGTTGGTGTGTACTAAGTAAAGTCATCAAGTCAATGACTTTATGGAGTAAGACGTGAAAAAGGACCTGGATCTGAGTTTGTAACCCCTGGAGTGGAGGAATAAGCAATTAATGGAAAGATGGCTTAACAGGATACTATGCTGAGCGTACATGCAGGTACACCCAACATTCTCGTTGTCAAGCTTGTACGCTAAGCGTACATTGGAGTACGCCCCGCGTAGCGCTGCCAGTTGGGTTTCGAGCATTTGGGCCTCGGTGTGGGCTGTACTTTGGACTATAGGTCTTTGGACCTTAGTGGGACATTAGGAGTCAGTGCTTATGAGCCAAGTATATTTGTTGGGCTTAGGGTAAGGCCCAATATAGGGATTGGGCCCATGGTAGCAAATTGGTCCATTATTGGGCCAATAGTGGGCTTGGGAAGCCTATATAGTTTTGGGCCTTTTATATTATGTTTGGGCCTTAGTTATGGATCATATTTGGGGTAGGGGTAAAATGGTCATTTTACCCTGAGAAGGACTATCGAATTGAGCTAAGAGTTATTTGATCTTGGTAGCTCGGGGATCTGAGGGAGCAGCAATCGGGGAAATCTTCAGTTAGTAGCCAGAGGGTTACCAGCAAAGTTAAGCAATGTAGGTGAGTTTTCCCTTGTGTGAATGTGTCTATGGCCACAATGCCGGCCCATGTAGTTATGAGTAGGAAGACTCGAGGGTTAGCCCTAGGCACTATATGCTAGTATGTTATTCCGGACCGAGGTCCGATGCCGAGCGGGGTGCCTGAGGAAGATTTATGTGTTAGTTATTCCGGAGCAAGATCCGATGTTGGGGTAATCCCGAAGAAAGTTACATGTTAGATTAAACTCGTTGTCTGTGTGATACTTATATGTGCCTCGTAGGGAGGTGAGGGTGGGCGAGGTCCCGTATCTCACCATTATCATAGTATGGACGGGCTTTCATATCTCATTAGTAGCAGAGCAGGGACGAGGCCCGAGTTAGGAAGTAGTGAGTGTGGGCGGGGGCCCGTATCTCATTATTAGCAAGAGTGTGGACAGGATTCCATGACTCACTAGTAGCAAGACATGGGCAAAGCCCAAGACAGGCAAGGCCTTAGGATAGTAATGCAGTATGGTATGTACACTTTATGTGTTATGTGCTATGGTTATATGTTTGCATGCATTTAGCGGGCGGGGCCCAGAGATAGGCGGGGGCTAAAGTAAAACAGATATGTATATCGAGCGGGGCTCGAAGCCAGGCGGGGCCCGATGTAGCGGGTGAGGCCCGAAGTAGCGGGTGTTGCCTAGTGATTGCAGTATGTGATTATGCATGCTATGTGGTAGTTTGGGGAACTCACTAAGCTTCGTGCTTACAGTTTTCAGTTTTGGTTTTAGGTACTTCAGGTAGCGGAGGGAAGAGCTCGGGGTGAACTCATGGCACATACACACCAAAGGAGTTTTAGCCTGGATGTTTACTCTGATAAAATAAAATAATGTTTTAGACATGATACTCTTATGTGATATGTTTTTAATGAATGATTGACATTTGTGGTTTAATCATTAAATTAAAAACGAAATTTTTGGTCATGATTTTTGGGTCATTACAATTCCCCTGAAGAGAGTCTGAGTCTTTTGAAAACGTTTGGATTAAATCCAACATACTTTCCCTTAATCCAAAGTGTTTAGGTCATTCCATTGCTTTGAACTTCAACTTGTTACCTGTTGTATTCCCAGTAGATCTCTCATCTCCAAAAATTTAGTCTTCCCCATTGACTTAGTAAAGATGTCGACTCTTTGTTTCTTGCTACACACATGTTGGACAACAATGTCATTTTCCTCCACACGTTCACGAATGAAATGGTATCTCGTATCAATATGTTTGCTTCTCTCGTGGAATACATGATTTTTCCCAACTCCAAAGCAGACTTGTTGCCGATGTACAACACAGGTTCCTTGATCTTCCAGTTAGTTACTTCACTTAGCAGTCGTCAGATCCAAATTGCTTGGCATGTTGCTGAGATGGCTGTCCTAAATTCTGCTTGATAGGATGAAAGGGCTACACAACGTTGCTTTAATGATCCCCATGCGACCAAATTCTCATTTAGATCAAATACCATTCTACTCATTATTCTTCTATCGTTCATATATCTTGCTAAGTCGTTATTAGTGTACCCGATGATAACACTTTCTCTATTACCCTTGCCATAGACCAGACCATAGCCTGTGGTCCCTTTCACATACCTCAAAATGTGTTTCACTGCTTTCATATGTTGAACTATGGGTCTCTCCATGAATCTACTTACCAAACCAACAGCATAACTGATGTCAGGTTGGGTATGGGTCAGGTAACACAGTGCACCAACCACACTCCTATACTCCGTGGCATTAACATGTACTCCATCCTCATCCTTGGTTAGTTCCTATTTAGGTTCCATTGGGTACTTACAAGGATTTCACTCCTCCATTCCAGTCTTAGCTAGTATTTTCTTGGCATATGATGTTTGCTTCAGGGTGATTTTTCCTTCATGCTGATGGACTTCAATTCCAAGATAACGTGAGAGTTTTCCCAGATCGCTCATCTCAAATTCCCTGTTCATCTATTCTTTGAAGCGTGTTATCTCATTGTTACAGTCACCTATAACTATGAGGTCATCTAGATACACACCCACAATCAGTGTTTTTCCCTTTGTGTTCCTTATATATACAACATATTCTTGCAAGCACCTTTTGAACCCAATTTTCTTGAGACACTCATTGAGTCTTGAATTCCAAGCTCTCAGTGCTTGTCGAAGTCCGTATAACGCCTTGGTTAACTTGTACACCTTGTTTGTTTGATCATGATTCACAAAGCCCTCCGGTTGTGTCACATAAACTTCCTGTTCCAGCTCACCATTTAGCAATGCAGATTTGACATCGAGGTGGTGAACAACCCATCCGCTATTACCTGAAAGTGTAAGTAAAATACAGATAGTTTCCATTCGAGCTATCGTAGAAAATACCTCATCGAAGTCTACGCCTTCTTTCTGGACATATCCCTGCGCCACTAAACGAGATTTATGCTTCAATACCTTTCCACTCCGATCCTTTTTCACCTTATAGACCCATTTGAGCCCGATTGCTTTTCGTCCCGGTGGTAGATCTACAAGAGTCCATGTTTTGTTCTTTACAATTGCATCAAGTTTACATTTCATTGCATTATTCCATTCATTGTATTTGCTAGTTGTAGCATATGTGGTTGGTTCTTCACAATCATTCAACAACAGAATCTGTTCACATTCATCATACAAATAAGTTAGAAGTCTATATCTCTTAGGAGATCCTCCCCCAGTAGAGCTTGACATAGTACTTGTGGAACCAGTTGAGCTTTCTGGTGTTGATGATGTGGGTGCGCTCTCATGTGGGCTAAGTTGCCAAGTTGGATCCTGTGAGGTCTCTACTGTAGGCATCTCCATACTATGATAATTCAAATCTTCATGTTGTACAGGGGTGTAGGGTTCTGGTTCATCGAATTCTTCTTCTACTTCCAATGGTGAAAGTCCCTCAATAGTGAAGGTCATTCCAGGTTTAGCCTTGACTTTCTTTGCCTCTCCCCATGGCCAGACCTTGTCCTCATCAAAGAAAACGTCTATTTTGATGCTGATAGCACCAGTTTTTGGATCTAGTAGCCTGTAAGCTTTTGTTCCCGTCTCAGTTCCCAAACGAACCATCGCTTTACTTCAATCAACGAGTTTACTAAGATGTGTACCGGTCACCTTCATATGAGCAAAGCATCCAAACACCTTTACATGTTCAATATTAGGATTTCTTTCGGTCCACATTTGAAATGGGGTTGAGTTCTCTAGGGCTCTTGTTGTTACATAGTTTAAAATGTACAACACATTACACACTGCCTCACCCCACAATGTCTCGGGAACTTGCATGCTTTTGAGTGAGCTTTTCGCCATCTACACAATTGTATGGTTGCGTCTCTCCACCACTCCGTTCTGTTCAGGGGAGTACGGGGTTGTGTAGTGTCGTATCAATCCGGTTTCTTCACAATATGAGGTGAATTCCTTTGAAAGAAATACCCCACCACGATCTGACTGGAGCACCCTAATTCTTTCTCCTGTTTCAGCCTCTACCATTGCCCGAAATTTCTTAAACATACCAAGTGTTTGGTCTTTTTTTTGCAATAGGTAGATCCATATAACCTGACTGAAATCATCAACTAAGAAGAAGATGTACCTATTCCCTGCAGGTGTGGGTGGTGAGATTGGACCGCAGAGATCCCCATGTATCAATTCCAATCTCTTCTTTGCTCTGAAGTTAGTATGATCTGCGTAAGGTTTTCATGTTTGTTTTCTTACTAAACAACCTTCACACCTCCCTGTAGGACTTATTATCTTTGGCAATCCCTGTACCATTTCTTTATCTGACATGAGCTTGAGTGCATTGTAACCCACATGACCCATACGTGTGTGCTATAACTTGCATGATTCATTACTAGTTGAAATTAAGCATCTTGAGTTAATGTCTTCTAACTCTATCTTGTACAACCGATCGATTGATTTCTTGACCTTCATAAGAAGTCTACCTTTCACATCATGGACCCACATGTATGAGTCGAGCATCACTATTGTGACAACTCATTATTTTAAAGTCAACAAAAGTCAAACTCTATAAATAAAATTCAAGTTTTGTTTATTTCGTTAAATTCACGAGGGTTAGAAAATGATTTAAATTATATAAATCATGTTTTTTATATAAGTGTTTGGAATAAAAATACACTTAAAATTCAAATTTTACCCTTTGGAACCGAGAACCCTCGCACCGAAATCCCCTTTTCGGCCGAGAACCTTCAGACCGCAAACTCCACGAACCGAAATCTCCTTTCCGGCCGAAAACCCACTCGGTATATATATTCATCCCCGAAAAATAAGTCATTTTCTCACTTATTCAATCAAAAACACTCCCATTTTACTCTCAAGTATCATACAAGAACCTTCAAAGCTTCAAGAAAAATCCTTCAAATCTTCATAAATTTCACCAAGAACAATCTTGAAATCTTCAAGCTGACCGAAATCGCCTTGGACCGAGAACTCGTTCCTGACCGAGAACCTGGTTCTCAGTTGAGGTTTTAAGATCGAAATCAAGGATTTCGGTCAAGGCTAGACCGAAAACCCTTATCAACACTTCAAACAATTATCGGTAATTTTTTTTGTAAGAAATTCCTTACATAAATTAAGTGTTGTTTAACACTTTAAAAAATTATTTCACTAATTTAAATACGATTACGTGTTTAAATAATATTTGGATACTGTTCCTTCCACGTACGCTAGCCCGATGATCATCTCTACAGTTCCGCTATCCAGGCTCGAACATACTAGAGGTGAGTTCATACCCCTACGTTTTTCTATTTTTGAATGTTTTAGGGGGGTGTCACACCCTCAAACCAGAACGGCGGAAACGTCCGGGGGAGAATGACTTCATCTTGTAATATCATCACAGTGTATATGAATGAATCATAGACAATATCATCACCATACATTCAATAATACAACATACAGGGTTTACATCATTGTATTTGTAACACCCAAAATCCAGGAGGCCAAGTTGGGGAAGGAAAAGCCCTAAGTCAATGAGTCAACTCGTTGAGTCCAAGGAAGAATTTGATGGATCGGAGCAAGTTTCGTGTCGCAGATTAAGTGGCCGACTCGGCGAGTTAGGGGACTGGCTCAACGAGTCTGTTCTGAGTAAGGAAACTCTAATTTCGGGACCTGGTGCCCTATTTAAGCATCATATTCTCATTCCCTCATCCTCCTCTTCAAACCCCAGACCCCTAACCCTCACCCACGAAACCCTAGTGCATCTTATGAGTGTTTGAGCCATCTTGGTGTGTTTTGTGTGCTCTTGAGGAAGAAGAAGAAGAAGAAGAAGAAGAAGAAGAAGATGGAAGTTGAAGGTTCAAGAAGGAGGAAGTAGATCAAGAAATTACACTCCATTTGCTGCATTTCTTGGTAATCAAGTCTTCACCTTGGCTTTTGGTTTATTAGATCTCCTTTTAGTCCCATTTGTAAGGTTTTTGGTCCAAGAATGGTTGTCTTTGGGTTTTGGACGTCCCCCAAGCATGATTCTTTCAAATCTGGAAGTATTTAGGGTGGTTAAGGCATAAAGTTGCAAGCTTTATGCCATTAGGAAGTCCTATGCAACATATTAACCCCCCCCCCCTTTTATGGCTTTTGGGCCAAAGGCCCCTTGCATGTACATCAAGTTTGTAGCTTTACGTATGAAATGGACCCTAGGAGGCTAGATCTATTATCTATATGCGTTAAGACCCATTATAATCGACTGTATAGTTTTAGACAAAGAGGGACTCGGCGAGTCGGATCGCATTTTCCCCCAAAACGTCTTCTGGAAATGGTTTTGGTTGAGTGGTAGGAACACTCAGCCTGCCAGGGGTTTGTTTTGGTCCTGGAAATCATAGGACTCGACGAGTGTATGAACATACTCGGTAAGTCCAAGGCAATGTCCCAAACTCATGAAGATGGACCCAACAAGTTCATAGAGAACTCGGCGAGTCAGAGGCTAGACGCATTCATTCGGACAAAGATGAACTCGGCGAGTTCAAGAACGAACTCGGCGATTCGGTTGAAGATAGTCAAAGGTTTTGTTGAAGATGAACTCATTGAGCTCTTGATAGACACGACGAGTAAGGATGAGATTATGGCAGTAAGTGGACAACGGAACTGGACGAGTCAGGTGATGACTCGACGAGTTGATTCGCGATTACAGGATTCTGAGCTTATGAACTCGGCGAGTTGATGGAGCAACTCGGCGAGTCAAGTCAACCTGAAAGTATTGACTTTGACCATGGACCGTTAACTTTGACTTTGACCAGAGTTGACTTAGTTTGACTTCTGGAGGACTGTTGGGACTAAGTGTTATGTTGGTATTGGTAGCTTGGGGAGCTAGTGGAGCAGCAGTTCGGGGAATTATCGGATAGCAGCCGGAGGTTTCAACTAGTTTTTAGTAGTGCAAGGTGAGTTTTCTCCAATACCGTATATATATATATATATATATATATATATATATATATATATATATGTTAGTGTATACCGCATTTAGATCCGATGTCGGGGTTAGCCCGATGCAGTTCATATGTTCTGGATTTCAGTCAGATAGCGGGCGAGGCCTGATGGAGGATCATATGTATTTTTTCTGAGTTACCGTCCGATGCTGGGAGGTACCCAAGGCAGTAATGTATGTTAGTTATACTTGTTGTCTTTGTGATACTTTTATGTGCTTGGTAGGAAGATGAGTGTGGGCGGGGGCTCGTATCTCATCACAAGCTGAGTGTGGACGGGGTTCCATATCTCCTTAGTAGCAGAACAGGGCGGGGCCCAAGATAGGCGGGGCCTCGAGAATAGCAATTATAGTTTAGCGACTTTTTGTTATGTATTGGCATGCCTATATGTTATTGTTATACGTGTGTAGCGAACGGGGCCCAGAAGAAACAGATCTGTATACAGTGTGGGGCTCGATGCTAGGCGGGGCCCGATGTAGCGGGCTAGGCCCAGTGTTTGTTGAATGTTTTTATGTATGGTATGTGGTAGATTGGGGAAACTCATTAAGCTTCGTGCTTACAGTTTTCAGTTTTGGTTTCAGGTACTTCCGGTAGCGGAGGGAAGAGCTCGGGATGACTGCATGGCACACACCAAGAAGTTTTTAGCCTACAATGTTTACTCTGATAAAAAGAATACGTTTTGAGATTATACTCGGATTAATATATCAGTCCTTGTTTATGAATGAAATGGTTGATAATTATGGCTTTTACTAATGATTAAAAATGAAATTTTCGGACCGTATTTTGGGAAGTTGCAGTATTTGTTTACAAATTACATTCCAAAATATTAAATGTTGATAAAAACAAAAATACAACAAAAGTCCACATTTTTCCTGACGACTGACAATTATGGCCCCTCTTTAGGTTTTCTTTTGTTTTATGTTATCCTTCGGCATACTTAATCTTTTCAACATTATAGTGAGTTACCTAAAGTAACTTGTTTTTCCTAAGATCTTCAAGACTTGGAAAATATATCGAGTTTATGAAGGTTTAACATAAATTCATAACATATTTACACAACATATCATGAAAATACATACAAACATGCATAAATACTTCAATTTAATACAAAACCAACTTGTATTCTCCCCCAAAAGTTAGTAAATCACGAAAAAGGAGGGGTATGAAGCTCACCTTGGTGATGAATCAGTTTTAATGAAGAAGTGAAAGAGAATGAAGGTGTTTTCCGCCTTGGATGCTTCTTTGAGATGAGTTTTCAAATCCTAGAGAGTTCTAAGAGCATGATCACAAAAACAAAGTGTTTATAAGGAATGATCTAACATAAATGGAATAAATCAACTTGAGTTTAGTTAAAGACTTACCAAGTGGATGAAAGGCTTCAAGAGAATTCCTTGAACACACAGTAACTCTAAATTTCTTGGAGGAAACAGTGAGAGAGTTCTTGAGAGTTTAGAGAGGAAAGGAGATGTAAGTGAGAGTTGGAATGAGAAGTGAGTGAGGTGGGGAGTGGTATGCTTCTTGGCCGACAATTTTAAGGAGAGAAGAGAGAGATGATTAGCTTGGTCATTACATGGAGGATTAGAGGGTTTGAACTTAGAAATATGTGACACAAATTGCATGGATAACCTCTAAACAAAAATGAGGTGTCACTAATTTAAATTACATCAATTTCTCTCTCTTTTTTTATATATAACCGAGAATAAGGTAAGGGGTGAAAAGAAAATGAATATTGGACTTGAATTGAATACCAAATAAAAACATAAAGCCCAATAAGAAATTTTTCAGCCCATTTGGCCCACATACAAGTTTACGGACCAAAAGAGTAAAAGAAATGGGTTTTCGGTCAAATGTGATTAAATAAGTGGGTTTTCAGCCAACATAGACAACTTGAGTGGTTTTCGGCCCAATAAGGCCCATGAAGAGTTGTATGGCCCAAAATACTATTATTTAATGAATGTGGGTCCAACTAGTGCCCAAATGAGGATTCTTGGCCCAAAAGAACCAAGTTGAGGAATTACTGGCCCATTAGGCCCAATAAGTGAATCCTGGTCCAATAATAGGTTTGAACTGGGAAGTTAGGGTTACAAGCCCAAAGTTGAGTGGATGTAGTGTATTGAATTAGGTTTAGAGCTTGCACAAGTGAGTTTTGATTTGAATTGTCATTTTTTATTGAATAAGATACATGGACATGGACAAAATTTCCTAGCCCTAAAATGCTAGTTGTGACAGGAGGAATACAAGTTAAACACAAGGACTCTTGTGTTAATATTCAAACGATTTCAAAACCGTCTCAAACCCTTTGCAATTATTTCAATGCATTCATCAAAATATGATTTTATATATTTTTAACCCTATTGTAGAATGTCGAGCAAAAGGGTATTTTTCCACAAACCTCTTACTACTTCTTTATATACACTGTTAAATTGCAAATGCTTCAGTACATTACATGACATACATTTAAACTATAATTTGTATAGTTTGAGAAACACTACGTTATTTTACAAATTCAAGTACACTATATATATATATATATATATATATATATATATATATATATATATGTATATATATATATATATGTATATATATATGTATATATATATATATATATATATATACTATAATAGGTATAGTTTATGGAACGTTACTCTATATCCTTAACTCAAGGACACACTACTAAATAATTATTTCATTATAATTATTTACATTACAAAGTACACTACTACAAGGTAATATATACAGTTTCAAGTACAAGAGAACAATACTACACTACACGTAAACAAGTTAATACAGGGTTATGAGACACTACGTTGGGGTATCCACTAGGGTACGATTCTAAGTCGTATAAATTATAACCATAGTCTCCTGGAGGGAGAGCGTGAATTTGTGTATAGATTTGTATGAGACTCATAACCCTACACTTGAGCTGCTTGCAACAGCTAGGGTGACAACCCGAAATTTCCATCTTGTACAGTCAATCAATTCAATCAAATTCAGACTCATTTCTGCCATTTTTTAACACTATTTAGAGTCTGTTTGAGTATTCTAAGCCTAGTACAATCAAGAATCGGGTGTTAGGAAGTATCTGCTTCAATCCATTGTGCCCTAATCAAGCTTTAAACCCATTAAGAGGAGTTTACAGCCAAACCACCATGTTTAGGCCGTAAACTCATTGGTTTGGCCGTGAACTCATGTTAAATACATGATTTTGCATCATTTTCCTCATTTCTCTTCCATTTCAAGGCTAGAAACTCAATTTCTCTCTCAAGTATCATAAGATCTTCATCCCGATCTTCCAAAAATGTAAGATTTATTTCTCTTGATTTGTTGTTACATCTCTTTATCTAGTGATTGTACATGATTTCATCCATGAAATCATTTTGTTTTGTTAGATCTTCAAGTGTTCTTCATTTCACTAAGAACACACACTAGTGTTTTTGGACCTTAAACACCCTTACAAGCTTCTAATACGTAAGTACTCTTATCTTAGCTTGTTATATACTTGAATCAATTAGTTTACACCTTGAAATCAAGAAAGCATGAATGAAAGGTTGTTACGGCCAAGGCATCTCCCAAGGCCGTAAACCCTAATTCTTGGGTGCAAAGTTGCCACAACACTTTCTTAAGCCATGGAACTAAGTCTAGAACACTCCCTAATGACTTATAAGGCCTTAACTCACAAATGTTACAAATGACCATGAGTTTACGGCCGTAAGCTCATGTTGGTAATGCTTTTGGGCTGTAAACTCCAATGGTTTATACCATTTGCGCCGTAAACACCCAAGTGTGGCCGTACCTCCCTTATATGCAACCCTATGCGGTTTAACACTTCATGACAAGTGTTTACTAGTCCCTAAGGTTGTTTCACTTCAAAATTAGATGTTATAAACACTAATTAGATACATATATGTGTTATTATATGATAAATAGGATCTGTGTGTGCTCAAGTCTTCACTTGACACTTAACATCCTTTACCGATCTTTCATTCGTATCACTCACTACAGGTGAGTTCATACCCCTTAATCTACCTTTTAAATGATTTTAAATGCTTTTAGGGGGGATACAAGTTAAAATATATAAATATTAATCAATCACATGTGATTAATAACTAGATCAAACAGATGGATTCTTATACTGTAAAACTGTGTTATCAACCATCCTTTTCAAAACGTCTTTATCAAACTCTTTTGTGTTAAATCTTTATCAAACTCTTTCCTATACTTCAAATTGTGTTTCAAACAAAGGATTTCTTATATTTAGACTGTCTTATCAACAAACTGATTTTAAATCGTTTTATAAATTGACATCAAGTCATCAATATTTGTTATTCAACTCTTCAAATGTTTTACAAAACTTCTTTTAAACTTATAGATATTCTCAACTGCATGTCTATATATGTATAGTTATGTAAGTAATGTTTAAAGGACTTAGGACTGATAACTTACTTTATTTCCTTTTCCTTGTTTGGATGTGGCCTGAGAGTATCGGTTATTTGTCTGAATGTCGTTTAAGTATTAGTTATATATTATGTATACATATGTAGGTATAAAAGTTCTATCATTTAGTTAAATACCTTTGGGTAGCAAAGGTATACCTTCATTCATTTAACTACTAAAAGTTACTAGTAAGCTATTGTCACAACTAGGAATTCTGATGCTTTGTAAAACCCTTAACAAGGATGATATTGTAGCTAAAACTTGAAAACATGTATGGTGTTTATTCAATGACAAAAAAATTCCATCAAATACTCTATACAAACATTCAAATAGTCAACAAAAGGTTGGAAACCCAAAAAATCCTGGTTCAAGTCCATTTTGGACTAGGGTTTTCTTATTGGACCTAATGGACCAATAAGCTTCAAATTTAACTATTTTGGTCTTAGAACCCTTATATGGGATCTAAGTGGACCCATTTGCATGAAACTTAACATTTTGGGCCTTCACCTCTCTCTCTCTTCTTCTTCTTCTACTCTCGACCGAGAGTATCAAAACACACACACACATACACTTATTTCACTACTAAATCCTCTCACACCATCATTTCTCCTTCCAAATTTTCGAGATTTAGGGCATTTCAAGGAGGTTATTCCATAAGAATCATCATTATTGGTAAGTTATTGTTTAGATCCATAAACTAGTCTCTTTATTTCATCAAAACTTCTCCCTAACTCACATAATTTTTGTGATCTACTCCTTAGAAGCTTCTTAAGTTCGAAATCAACCCAAGAAGCTTGCTAGGGACGAAAAACAGCATCAAACTCTTCCCTTTCTTCTTCAAATTGAAAACAACAAGCAAAGGTGAGTTCATACCCCTCTGTTTTCGGTTTTCACAAGTTTTATGGGGGAGAATACAAGTAAAAAGTGTAGATCTTTGTGTATGTGAATGTTTTGTGTGATTTCATGTGTTTATGTGGTAAATAAGTGACAAAAAGGAAAGAAATATCGAGATCTATGGCTCAAGGAGGAAAATAAAAATGATCTAAGATATATTACATTAAACAAGTCAATAAAAATTACCCTTTAAGGTTATAATAAACATATTACAACATAAAACTCATTTTTGGGCTATATTTGTCAAATAAACAAAAGTTTGGTTAAAGGTTGTCATTCACGGTTTTCTTAAGGACCAAAAGAGTCAAAATAGTTAAAATAAATGTTTTTATGAATATTATGCTCTTCAAAGGACTAGAAATGTAATTTGTAGCCTAATGGGCCAATTTTTTGGCTTTTCGGCCCATAGGCCTAAAAGTTGCGAAAAATATAGTTTTCAAGGGATTGAAATGGTAAATATCTCAAAATAGTGGGTAAAAATAAATCTATTTCAAGGATTAAAATGACCTTTTTGCCAAAAAGGCATCAAAAATGCAAAGTTTTTGGATTTTGGGCCAAAACTGTAAAAATTGCGAAAAGTTTGGGCTTTAAATGAAAATTCTATACTAAAGGGGCTGAAACTGCCAAAGAGTAAATTTTGAGTTAAAAACATTATTTAAACAATTCTTTTGGTCAAAAATACCAAATTATAACTTATGAAAATAGAATGAAGAAGATACATATATTTTCAAATATCGTTATAAACAATCGACAAGCTTCATGCCATTGCGATTTAACAATTTCAAACATCCGACAATTATACTATACCTAAAACAAGTAAATATTCAAATTGTTGGGCTTAAAAGATTCTAATCACGCTTATTGGGCCTTCGTGACCCATTGACGTGACTTTTGGGCCTAACAATAATAACACATGTCTATTGGGCCTCCTGCGACCCAATTACATGCTTAAGGGACCCTCAATGGCTTTTATGTGCTATTGGGCCACAGTGGCCTATTAGCATTGTTAGTAAGGTCCAAATAAGTCAAATGTGAAATGGGCCAGCGCGTCCTTCGTATACCCAACAGCCTTAATTAACATACGTAATCAGTAGGACCTCATAATCCTCTTCTCCTCGTTTGTTAGGCTTATCTTCAATTCAAGTAAACACATACATGTCGTTAATCATTGGTAATCAAATTCGTTTGGATTGAGTGGGTAATAATGGGCGATACCTTTAAGTGTCGTTCGTAGTCTATAGTTATAATCAAAGTCTCCTGGAGGGAGAGCTAGAGTTTGTGTATAGATCTATACGGGGGTGACTCCCCCACACCTCAGCTGTTCGCTACAGTTAGACTCGGCTAGTCTAGGGTGACAAAATCTTAAGATCAATTCCGGCATTCACTAGAATGCCAAGACATACTAACTATTCATTATCATGCATGGTTATAATGACCCACATAAATAAATCCAATACTATCCGAGTAATCAAAGGAATTCAAAATCATTTGTTGTGATGGTATAATAATTCGAAACAATCATATTATGTTATCGAAAAACATCAGGTTTTTCGAGGAAGTCAACACCATTCACTTGTACTTTTCAATAACTATAATGCAAAACTTTTCATTTATACACGCTTTGAAATCATTCATGCACAACCCTATGGATCTTCACACTTTAGTATAAACAATTGTTTTTTCAGAAAATATCGGATTTTCTGGGTTTTATAAACTGCACAAAACATTTTCATAAAAACCCTGCTTATGAACTCACCAACATTCCATATGTTGACGTTTTCAAAATAACTTGTATTCTCAGGTAACATGTAAGCTGAACAGTAATACCAAGTATGTTAGGGTGTTATGCTTTGAAAACTTTCAAACAATTTATGCTATGGATATGTAATATTTAAACAATGTACTTGATGTGAACAATGTCAGTTGTAATGTATTAATGCATGGTGAAGTTTATGTTATGTTTCATGTATATTCATTGTGATGATATTCAATTTGAGTCACACGAGCCCTCGGACGTTTCCGTCGTCTGGTTCGGGGGTGTGACAACTATTAATAGGTATAGTTTAGGAGAATACTATCATATACAAGTACATACATAGAATACTATCATATACAAGTACATACATAGAATACTATCATATACAACTCCATCACACCTCAGCTGTTCGCTACAGTTAAACTCGGCCAGTCTAGGGTGACAAAATCTTAAGATGAATTTCGGCGTTCACTAGAATGCCAAGACATACTAACTATTCATTATCATGCATGGTTATAACCACCCACATAAATAAATCCAATATTATACGAGTAATAAAAGGAATTCAAAATCATTTGTTGTGATGGTATAATAATTCGAAACAATCATATTATGTTATCGGAAAACATTGGGTTTTTCGAGGAAGTCAACACTATTCATTTGTACTTTTCAATAACTATAATGCAAAACTTCTCATTTATACACGCTTTTAAATCATTCATGCACAAACCTATGGATCTTCACAGTTTAGTATAAACAATTGTCTTTTCAGAAAATATCGGATTTTTTGGGTTTTATAAACTGCACAAAACATTTTCATAAAAACCCTGCTTATGAACTCACCAACATTCCATATGTTGACGTTTTCAAAATAACTTGAATTCTCAGGTAACATGTAAGCTGAAGAGTAATACCAAGTATGTTAGGGTGTTATGCTTTGAAAACTTTCAAACAATTTATGCTATGGATATGTAATATTTAAACAATGTACTTGATGTGAACAATGTCAGTTGTAATGTATTAATGCATGGTGAAGTTTATGTTATGTTTCATGTATATTCATTGTGATGATATTCAATTTGAGTCACGCGATCCCTCGGACGATTTCGTCGTCTGGTTCGGGGGTGTGACAGGTTGGTATCAGAGCTCTGTTTATAGTGAATTGGCATATCTAACCACACATTGATATGCAACTATAAACCAAAGAGGGACTAAAACAACCCTGAACAAAACAAATAAAATACAACGATAAAACACCTTTACTTGTATTATATAGGAAAAAGAACATAATACCAAATCAAATAAGATGATACTGGCATCTCCGTTAAGTCGGGACTGTTCTTAGTTGTGTTAAGGGGTGAATGTAGCATGATCAACTACATTTTCTCCGGAGTATAACTATCACATGCCCCGGGGAAATCACGATGGTCGGTAAACTTAAAAAACATACCCCCTTGTTACCCAGAAGAACAAATCAACTTAACCTTTTAAAAAAAACATACATGAATAATAAACCTTAGGAGTAATAATAGTTTATTCATATACCTCCTCTCAGTCACCATGGAAGGGGAACACCAGGGCATTCAGTTTCATCAGGTCTTAGTGGCCCACGGAATGATCGAGGACGAACCCGAGGGAGATCAGGGGGAGCACACGGCGTTGGGCCTGACAAGTACACGGACACAGACTACGAGTTTGATGGGACCGATGACGACATGGAGGAAGAACAAGACACATGCAAGGATTCCATCACACCACCTACCAGAGAGACGCAGCAGAACCACCCTGCCCCACCAGAGAATTCCGCAAGAGAGAATCGCTCTCCGGAAGCTGAGATTGCCGCTCTACGGCAACAGCTATTCGCCATGGAAGCACGAGCGGTGAAGGCTGAACAGGAAAGAGATGAAGTCATTGGATAAATGACTGAGATGGCCCAGTTGTTGGCACAACACTTCGGTATATGACCTCGTTGCCGTCGTCAGGCGCTCCTTAGAGTGTTAGGACCAGCCTTACCCTACTAGTACCATGATCTATGCTATGTACCATCGACTTTATGTTTAAGTGATTACACTACTCATAGAGTCATTATGCTGCCGAACTTGCACCACTTATGTATGCTCTTTCGAGCAAATTTTCATGTATCAAAGTACGGATATTATTAGTGGAAAAATATATGTGTTCTATTGTGATGTTGTTATCTGTTATGTGTTATGTATCCATGATTGTATGTTAATATGTGAAACTACTTAAGTACATGCAATACACCTAGTTTATAGGACCACAAACTCACAAAAATCTTAGGCACTCAACATCTTTCTGTTCCATGACAGAAAGATGCCTCAACGACCAACCCGTGGAAACCCTGGGCCAACCCCACCAGAAATCAACTCAGTTGCATTTCAAGCAGCTGTATCTGTTGCGGTCACCACAGCCATGGCGTAAATCCACCAAGGGAACAATGGTGGAGGCAACGGACAAGGGGCTGGAAGTTTGAACAACGGAATAAATCAAGGACCTACCAAAACATGCTCTTACAAAGATTTCACCAACGCCAAGCCACGAACCTTTAATGGCACAGGTGGAATGATAAACCTAAAGAGATAGATTGAAAAGGTGGAATCGGTATTTGAGATATGTGAATGCCCCGAGGAGATGAAAGTGAAGTTTTCCGCATGCACATTCGTTGACCAAGCTCTCACCTGGTGGAATGGACACGTAGAGGCCATGACTCTCCCCGTAGCCAACTACATGTCATGGGCGGAGTTGAAAGAAATGTTGATGGTTGAATACTACTCGCGAGGCAAAATCCAGAAAATGGAGCAAGTGTTATGGAATCTCACCGTCCAAAACTCTAACATTGATGCATATATATCAAGGTTTAGCGAACTGTCACTGTTGTGCCCTGCCATGATTACTTCAGAGGGAAAGAAAATCGATCGATTCATATGGGGATTAACCCCCCCCCCCCAATTCAAGGAAATGTGATAGCTGCAAATCCTGAAACCTTCAACAGTGCCAAGAGGTTGGCCAAGAAACTGTACGACCACAACAACAAGAAGGGCGAGAAGTTAGGGGAAACTGAAGGCAAGAAGGAGAGTGACAACAAGAAAGGAAAGAATAACAAGAGAAAGGGGCGACAAGGCTCAGAGTCGTCAAAGAAGAAACAAACAGTGACAGTCAATGTTGCAACCACCCAAGTTCTCTCCACACCACATGCTCCAGTCTCAGCTACCCTAAGTGCCCCTAGGCAGTATTCCGGGAATCTCCTAAGGTGCAACAAGTGCAGTCTCGATCATAATGGCGAATGCAGGGAGATGCATTGTACCAGTTGCAATCGAAAGGGTCACACGGAGAAATATTGCAGGACCTATCCTCCACAGAACCAACAGCAGGGAAACAACAACAACAACAACAACAACAACAACAACAACAACAACCGCAACAACAACAAAGACAACAACAACGGCAACAATGCGGGACCAAGCCACACCTGCTATGGATGTGGAAAGACTGGGCTTTTCCGTCGAAATTGCCCCAACGTCAACAACCCTGGGAATGGAGGAGCAGGGAGAGTGCTCATGGGTCAGGGAGAAGCGGTTTAGGATCCCACTGTTGTCACCGTTACGTTTCTCCTAAACCACACTTATGCATGCATTCTATTTGATACCGCGGCAGAACGAAGCTTTGTGAGTAATAGATTCAAACACTTGTTCAAACAACAACCCTAGAAGCTTAATGAAACCTTTACGGTGGAAATGGCTAATGGGAAAATAGAATCCACTAGGGAAATCTACATCGGATGTACCCTGACCTTGAACCATCACGTCTTTCAAATAAACTTAATGCATGTATCCATTAGGAGTTTTGATGTGATTATCGGCATGGACTGGTTAAGCCACCACCACACTAAAATTATGTGTCACGAGAAGGTCGTTCGTCTTCACCTCCCAACTTGCGAAACCCTAATTATTTACGGAGACAAACCTATCATGAACCTTCGTCTTATCTCGTGCATTAAGGCACAGAAGTACATGCGAAAGAAAGATTTGACATTTCTGGCTCATATAGTGGATAAGTCCAAGGAAGAGGTCAATATTCAAGACATCCCAGTGGCTTGCGATTTCCCGGACGTCTTTCCTGAAAATCTTCCGGGGATAACCCAGAAAGACAAGTCGAGTTCCGAATTGACCTCGTTCCAGGAGCTACACCTATCGCCAAATCGCCATATAGATTGGCTCCTGTGGAGATGCAAGAGCTGTCCAGCCAACTCAGCGAACTTTTGGACAAAGGATTCATCCAACCTAGTTTCTCACCCTGGGGAGCTCCGGTTTTCTTTGTTAAGAAGAAAGATGGTTCCTTTAGGATGTGTATTGACTACAGGGAACTAAATAAGCTCACTATCAAAAATCGCTATCCACTTCCGCGAATCGACGATCTATTTGACCAACTCCAAGGATCAAGTTACTTCTCTAAGATAGATCTGCGATCCGGATACCACCAACTCAAAGTCCGGGAAGAGGATATCTCCAAAACCGCTTTCCGAACTCGTTATGGACATTATGAATTTGTCGTAATGCCCTTCGGTCTAACGAATGCCCCTGCCGAATTCATGGACCTAATGAATCGAATATGCCGACCATTCCTCGACAACTTTGTTATCGTCTTCATCGACGATAGTCTAGTCTATTCTCGAAGCGAAGAGGAGCATGGCCGAAATCTCTAGCAAATCTTAGAAACACTAAGAACCGAAAAGCTATACGCAAAACTCTCTAAGTGTGAGTTTTGGCTCCATAGTGTGAACTTTTTGGGTCATGTTGTTAGTCAAAAAGGATACATGTGGATCCTTCTAAGGTCAAAGCAATTAAAGGATGGGCAATCCCAACGACACCCACATAAATTCGTCAATTTTTAGGTCTCGCAGGCTATTACAGGAGGTTCATTCAGAACTTCTCCAAAATAGCCAAGCCACTTACCATGCTTACACAAAAGGGCATACCCTTTGAATGGACAGATAAGCAAGAAGTTGCATTTCGAAGTATGAAGCGAGCACTCTGCAGTGCACTGGTACTATCACTACCAGAGGGAACAGAGGACTTCGTAGTTTACTGTGATGCGTTGAATCAGGGTTTAGGTTGTGTACTCATGCAGCATGGGAAGGTGATAGCTTATGCGTCCCGAAAACTAAAAACAAATGAGGTCAATTATACCACCCATGATCTCGAATTGGGAGCTGTGGTCTTCGCCTTGAAGATTTGGAGGCACTACCTTTATGGTACAAAGTGCATCATTTTCACGAATCACAAGAGTCTCCAACACATTTTAAATCAAAAGGAGTTAAACATGAGGCAACGGAGATGGGTTGAACTGCTAAACGATTACTAGTGCGAAATCAAGTACCACCCAGGTAAAGCTAACGTGGTAGCTGATGCCTTGAGTTGAAAAGAATACTTGAATCGTTGTGTGAAGAGTCTCTCAATAACCATTCAATCCCATCTAACCTCGCAAATTAGAGCAACCCAGTTCGATGCCATGAAGGCAGAAAACAAAACAGGCGAAGCGTTACGTGGAATGGAAAAGAATTTTGAAACGAAGGAGGACGGAGCATATTATTTCATGAACCACATTTGGATCTCTAAACTTGGGGGATTCAGAGAAGTAGTCATGAATGAAGCCCACAAGACACGATACTCCATCCATCTGGGTTCAGATAAAATGTACTTGGATATCAAGCAACATTATTTGTGGCCTAACATGAAGGCAGAAATTGCCACTTACTGATGTGTGTGAAACGCACTAGTTTTAATCCTATTACTTCAAACACAAATTAAACACACGAAAGGCAGTGAACCTATCGATTAATAGTATAGTTTAAGCAAGTAGGGTATCGAACACAGGGAACGGTAACAATCAAATTAAGTACTAGTATTACCTAATTAAAAACAATTAATAAAAGAGGGGGTTTCTCTAGTTTTGCAAGACTAGAAACTTAATCAATCAATTAACTTTCAAACAAAGACAATTAACAACTAAGAAGAACAAGAAAGGACAACTAGATTCAATGATAAAAGAGACTTCTGTTCAGATTTGATTCACTTATTCCTATGGTTGATTTCGTGGCAAGTGCAATGGATTAATATGTCAATGGTTACCGATTCCTAATGTGATTGGGTTCATGTTCATTATTACCAATCCTTTAGTACACAAGTTAATTCAAACAATGGCCAGTTGATTAAACTAACAAGTTTCCTAGTGTTTAGTTCGTATCGAGCAAGACTTATAATAATAGTTAATCAAATTTGTTCAATTCAATCAACTCATGTATAGATGTTCATCACACATGCTCACACATTGATTTACATATTTTATAGTTAACCCTAGTTTCATATTCACTATTCCTAGGCATACAATCTTGTATTCATAAAACTATATGAATCAGGTAATCAAGAAGATATTCATGCAACTCAATCACTTATTTGTTAACTAAAAACATTTATCATCAATACATAAGGATCTTTAATAAGCTTAACAAGATGAATAACCAAATTAATATCAATTCAACCACTCAATCAAACCATATTCATAAGATTATCTCGTCCAAATAGAAGTAAAAAGCTTTTAGCTCATATCTAAAGCAAGTAATAACCTAAAATCAAAATCTAATGATTCAAACATGGTTCAAAACAAAGATTAAGAAAAGAAGAATGATTATTTGCCTTTGATTCTCTTCTAAATTGTCTCTTATGTTGCAATCTCGAAAATAGCAGCTCCAAGAACCCTTCTGGTCTTCAAAAGTCGCAGCTAGCCTCCACAAAAAGTTAGGGTTCGAATGAGAAGAGTTTCTATATATAAATTCTGAAAACAGCGTCAACTCGACGAGTTTTCACCAAAAACTCGTCGAGTTTTTTCGATAATCCGCGTATACAGCGTGTACGGCAAGGCATCTTCGAATCTAGAATATTCTAATAAACTCGTCGAGTTTAGGACCAACTCGTCGAGTTTTTCCGGGATCAACATTTTCTCCAAACATGAAAGTCGTCCGAAATTGTGTCTAGTTTTCAGAACATTTTGAATCTCGTTAATCGGAGTTACGGTTCATGAGATATGGCCAAAACACTGACGAGGGGTCAAGCTGTCCAGCAACATCCTTCTCTCTTCAAAATCCAAGATCCAAGCTTCCAATCACTCAATCCTCTTCCTTTTTCACCCGAGCATGTCTTTTATTGCTGAAATTGAAATATTAAGCTAATTAAGTACCTTTTGTCCATAAAATGATATAAAATCAACAATAATTAATAAGATAATGAATGATTTTGTATGACTAAATAAGCCCATATCAAAATACCCCACACTTGACTTTTGCTTGCCCCCAAGCAAAACCGAATTTTAGCACACTAATACCACATAAGACAATCCCAATCGTACCCAGTCATTATGCCAAGACCGCAACGCATGCATTTGTGTCTAAAATTTTTCCTAAGGACCCCCTCAATTCTAAATACTTACAATCCTCATAAACACTCGCCCACTTCTTTTGAACAACGCTCATTTTATACATCCCTCCGAATCCATCCCCGGAAAACTTTCTTAACCTCAAGTCATTTTTGGTTAAATCCCCATGCATACATACGATAAAATAACCTAGAAAAGAAAGTTACAAATAAAAGACAAATACAACTTTTGATTGAATCTTTTATACTTTGTAGCTTTTCTTCATGATACTCTTCTTTGTCTTCATAGCTTTGTAGATTCTTTATTCAAACATTTCATCACTCTTTTTTTTTTGCAACTTTTTTTTTTCTTTTCTTCTCTTTTTTTTTTCTTTTTTCAATGCACTTTTTCCACTCAAAACTAAAAACCTAGAAAAACATATGCTTAAGCAAGGGAATTTAACATCATCCTTTATTGGTTAAAGGCATTAGTCTCGTGTGCAATGACTACTTGAGCTTTCCTGGATACATTTCAAGTACACGATGCTAAACATATTGCGATCCTCAAACTAGGCGAGGTTGTGTTTTTGTCCCATGATTTCACTAGAATAAAGGGGGCCACAAATGCACTATAACGTATATTGGCTCAACTAAACATTTGGGTCCTCATAAAATCATCAAACACAATACTAGCATGGAATCCTAATTGCTTTTACCATAATTTTCTAAATTAACCCTAGTACTTTTTATGCAATTTTTTTTTCAAACCAAGCAAGGATTCTAATTTGACTAAATGTAATCAACCCCCTACCCCACACTTAAGTTATGCAATGTCCCCGTTGCATGTTAAAACAATTAAAGAACACAAAAGTAAAGAGAGAATTGGAACAGACTCCCCTGGGATAGAAGTTGCGAGATTGATATTCTTCAATTTAGCTCCATCTTCAGCTGACTTTAGACATGAGAACAGCTCATCCACGCCTTGGGTGCCAAATCTCGTGTGGTTATGCTCCAAATATAGAGGAAAAAGATCTTAGACTTTGCTCGAAAAATAATCATTGATAGCACAACCAATTGCCTCCTTAAATTGTAGTCAAATCACCAACTCAAAGGTAAGAAAAAGAGCCACTCGTCGAGTTGGGTTGCTGAAACCGGCACAGTTGGGTTTCTCCAAAAGAACTCGTCAAGTTTATATAGGGAACTCGACGAGTTTTATGCACTGAGTGAACAAAATATACTCCAACTTCAGTTTCGTTTCTGGATTTTAAGGGAATGATTACAACAATATTCCCCCTCATTTTTCTTTAGTAAAATCTCATCCTTTCAGCCATTTATTCACCGGACTCGTAATTAGACTCAATTCTCCCACTCTTCTCGTTATAGACTCGATTTCACATTTATTCCTCACGCTTTAACAATTTAATCGATTCTCGCCCTAACTTCCGCAAAGATCAAAATCAAAAACCAAATAATAAAAAGGAAAACAATCATTAAATTAAAATCCTACACTACCCTAATAAACTAGAAGTTCAAAAAGAAAAAAGAAAAGCAAACTCTAATGACGGGTTGCCTCTCGCAAGCGCTTCTTTTTATGCGAGTCTTTTGTTGGACTCTCAACTTAATAAACTTCCAATAAACTCAATGCCAATCCATTTGTTGCATTAAATATCTTCTTTGGTGGACCAATTTGTAAAATTTTGCTCTTTGCTTCTATAATTGGCCAAACGAGATTGAATATATAAAACCCAATGTCTTTGAAAGTCTAGCTATCCTCTCCTTGTCATGCTTAGTTATTTTGCATTGCTCCTTCTTCTGATCTTGCTTTCTTGCCTTATAGAACTGACCTTTGTCCCCTCCTTCCAGTTTTCACTCACTTAAAGTCCATTCCTTGCTCTTACCTAGTTCTAGGCTTAGAACCCGAGGAAAGGTTGCACAGCAGTAGTAGGAGAATCTTGATAAGGGTTGGGACCGGTTGGATACTAATCAGAAATGGATCGCGTTTCAGAACTTTCTCCAAAGTTGGAATCGTCACCCCATCCTTCGAAACACAAACTGGAAATATAGGGGGCCATGTCGTGGTAATGGTCAAACCACAGCTTGGTTCCTGCAATTCAGCTTGTTCTCGTTCTTCGTATGACCTCTCTGCTAGCAACCTTTCCAGCTCCTCCAAATCTCTTTCTGGATTAAATTCTTCATCTTTTAACTCTAGTTCTTGTAACTCAGATTGCTCTTTTTCATTAGGCAAGATGTTATCTAACCATCTTCCAAATTCCTTCAAATCATCATCTGAGTCATATTCCTCATCTTCTTGCTCAATTTCCTGTACTACTTCCTCAACAAAAGCATCAAAAGCATCGAGATTTGAAAAATACATAATATGATAATAAAAAAAATAAAAAAGAAAACGTGTAACTTTATATGAGATTAATATCACACAAAGGATCGATAACACTAACAAATAAAATTAACTATTAGAACCGTTCCCCGGCAACGGCGCCAAAAACTTGATGTGTGTGAAACGCACTAGTTTTAATCCTATTAATTCAAACACAAATTAAACACATGAAAGGCAGTGAACCTATCGATTAATAGTATAGTTTAAGCAAGTAGGGTATCGAACACAGGGAACAGTAACAATCAAATTAAGTACTAGTATTACCTAATTAAAAACAATTAATAAAAGAGGGGGTTTCTCTAGTTTTGCAAGACTAGAAACTTAATCAATCAATTAACTTTCAAACAAAGACAATTAACAACTAAGAAGAACAAGAAAGGACAACTAGATTCAATGATAAAAGAGACTTCTGTTCAGATTTGATTCACTTATTCCTATGGTTGATTTCGTGGCAAGTGCAATGGATTAATATGTCAATGGTTACCGATTCCTAATGTGATTGGGTTCATGTTCATTATTACCAATCCTTTAGTACACAAGTTAATTCAAACAATGGCCAGTTGATTAAACTAACAAGTTTCCTAGTGTTTAGTTCGTATCGAGCAAGACTTATAATAATAGTTAATCAAATTTGTTCAATTCAATCAACTCATGTATAGATGTTCATCACACATGCTCACACATTGATTTACATATTTTATAGTTAACCCTAGTTTCATATTCACTATTCCTAGGCATACAATCTTGTATTCATAAAACTATATGAATCAGGTAATCAAGAAGATATTCATGCAACTCAATCACTTATTTGTTAACTAAAAACATTTATCATCAATACATAAGGATCTTTAATAAGCTTAACAAGATGAATAACCAAATTAATATCAATTCAACCACTCAATCAAACCATATTCATAAGATTATCTCGTCCAAATAGAAGTAAAAAGCTTTTAGCTCATATCTAAAGCAAGTAATAACCTAAAATCAAAATCTAATGATTCAAACATGGTTCAAAACAAAGATTAAGAAAAGAAGAATGATTATTTGCCTTTGATTCTCTTCTAAATTGTCTCTTATGTTGCAATCTCGAAAATAGCAGCTCCAAGAACCCTTCTGGTCTTCAAAAGTCGCAGCTAGCCTCCACAAAAAGTTAGGGTTCGAATGAGAAGAGTTTCTATATATAAATTCTGAAAAGAGCGTCAACTCAACGAGTTTTCACCAAAAACTCGTCGAGTTTTTTCGATAATCCGCGTATACAGCGTGTACGGCAAGGCATCTTCGAATCTAGAATATTCTAATAAACTCGTCGAGTTTAGGACCAACTCGTCGAGTTTTTCCGGGATCAACATTTTCTCAAAACATGAAAGTCGTCCGAAATTGTGTCTAGTTTTCAGAACATTTTGAATCTCGTTAATCGGAGTTACGGTTCATGAGATATGGCCAAAACACTGACGAGGGGTCAAGCTGTCCAGCAACATCCTTCTTTCTTGAAAATCCAAGATCCAAGCTTCCAATCACTCAATCCTCTTCCTTTTTCACCCGAGCATGTCTTTTATTGCTGAAATTGAAATATTAAGCTAATTAAGTACCTTTTGTCCATAAAATGATATAAAATCAACAATAATTAATAAGATAATGAATGATTTCTATGACTAAATAAGCCCATATCACTTACGTTAGCAAGTGCCTCACTTGTTCTAAAGTAAAGGTGGAATATCAGAAACCCTTGAGATTATTACAACAACCTGTAATTCCCGAGTGGAAATGGGAAAGGATTACTATGGTCTTTGTGACCAAACTACCCAAGACAACTAATGGTTTCGATACCATATGCATAATAGTTGACAGGTTGACAAAATCCGCTCATTTCCTGCCAATAAAGGAGTCATACAAGATGGAACGATTGACAAGAACCTATATCAAGGAAATTGTGAGACTCCATGGAGTGCCAATATCTAACATCTCAGATAGAGATAGTAGGTTTACTTCACGCTTCTGGCAATCGCTTCATAAGGCTATGGGAATACAACTTGATATGAGCACTGCCTACCACCCACAAACGGGTGGTCAAAGCGAGCGAACCATTCAAACGCTCAAAGATATGCTTCGTGCGTATGTGATAGACTTTGGAAGGTCGTGAGATACCCACTTTCCTTTGATCGAATTCTCATACAACAACAATTATCACTCAAGCATCAAAGTTGCTCCTTTCAAGGCATTGTAAAGGCGTAAATGTAGATCACCGTTGTGTTGGGTTGAGGTAGGTGACACTCAGCTAACAAGAGGACATACACCAAGCAATGCATTAACGAGACCAAAAATCATACGCGAAACGACCGAGAAGATAATTCAGATAAGAGCTCGACTGCAAGCATCACGAGACAGACAGAAGAGCTACGCTGATAAACGACAAAAGCCCTTGGAATTTCAAGTCGGGGATCGGGTGTTGTTAAAGGTCTCTCCCTGGAAAGGGGTGATTCGTTTTGGGAAACGGGGAAAACTAAACCCACGGTACATTAGACCCTTCGAGATTCTTGCCCGAACCGGTCCAGTGGCTTATTGACTGCAGCTACCCGCTGAGCTTAGCAGTCTACACCCCGTGTTCCATGTTTCCAATTTAAAGAAGTGCTTATCTGACGAAACTCACGTCATTCCATTAGAAGAAATCGAAATCAACGAGAATCTCATGTTCATCAAAGAACCATTTGAAATCATGGACAGAGAAGTGAAGCGTACTAAGCAAAGTCACATTCCGATTGTGAAAGTTCGGTGGAACGTGAAACGTGGACCAGAATTCACATGGGAACGCGAAGACCAGATGAAGCAGAAGTACCCTCACCTATTCTCGTGTTCTCAAATCTAGTTTTAAAAAGAATTTCAGGACGAAATTCCCTCTAACAGGAGGATGATGTCACAACTAGGAATTCTGATGCTTTGTAAAACCCTTAACAAGGATGACATTGTAGCTAAAATTTGAAAAAATGTATGGTGTTTATTCAATGACAACAAAATTCCATCAAATACTCTATACAAACATTCAAATAGTCAACAAAAGCTTGGAAACCCTAAAAATCCCGGTTTAAGTCCATTTTGGACTAGGGTTTTCTTATTGGGCCTAATAGATCAATAAGCTTCCAATTTGACTATTTTGGGCTTAGAACTCTTATATGGGTTCTAATTGGACCCATTTGCAAGAAACTTAACATTTTGGGCCTCATAAGCCTAAAATGGACTAGTTTATCTTTAATGGGCCTTATTGGGCCATAACAAATCTAATTAGCTCTAATGGGCCATAAAACTCATACTTTGATGAATATTGGGCCGTGAATTACTCTAAAAGGGCCAATGGGCCAAAAACCATCAAATTGGGCCCATATTATGGACTCAAGCACAAAAAGGCCCAAACCATTCTTTTCCTTTACCCTCTCTCGGCCCAAGTAGAAAGAAAAAAAGGGAGAAATTAAGGGATTAAGGAGGGTTAGCCATCTCCTTATTACATATTGGACTTCCATGCAAATCTAACATATCTCCATGCATCCATCCCTTCACCTCTCTCTCTTTCTCTCTCTTCTTCTTCTACTCTCGGCCAACAGTATCAACACACACACATACACACTTATTTCACTACTAAATCCTCTCAAGAACACCATCATTTCTCCTTCAAATATTTCGAGATTTAGGGCATTTCAAGGAGGTTATTCCATAAGAATCATCATTATTGGTAAGTTATTGTTTAGATCCATAACCTAGTCTCTTTATTTCATCAAAACTTCTTACTAACTCACACAATTTTTGTGATCTACTCCTTAGAAGTTTCTTAAGTTCGAAATCAACCCAAGAAAGCTTGCTAGGGCCGAAAAATAGCATTAAAATATTCCCTTTCTGATGGGTTTTAGCTATAAGAACATCCTATGAGCTCATACAAACTCTAATGCTTGGATCTAGGTTTCTCTATTGTACATGCAATTTATCCAAGACTATAAACCCTAGATCTAGCATATGCTAATCAATATAACATATAATTAGGGTTTAGATCACACTTTGATTGTTATGTAGCAATAACAATCTCAAATCCTTCTTGTAATGACTTTAGAAAGCCTAGAGTCACAAATGTCACTCCTCTAATGGTTCACAAAGCAAGAGGATGAAGAAGAGAAGAGAAGGAGACTCTCAAAAATGTGTGGAAACCCTAGATAATTAGTTCACCACGTTTTTGGAGCATAAGGGTTCTATATATAGTGAGGCTATTAGGGTTATCTAACAAGGAAACCCTAATTTGGATGCTTAAGCCCTAAGCAACCCATGGACTCCTTTCCTTAAAGGCCTTGGAAGATTTCCAATGGGTTTCCCCATAGAATTCGTCCAACCTTATAATATAAGGCAATCCATAGCCCAATTGCAATTATCTTATAATTACAATTTCAGTCCCTTAAGTTTAATTAATCTCTTTTAGTCACAAACTTAATTCTTATTAACTCTTGACTAATATTAATTAAACAATATGATTTCTCCTTTAATATATTATTCCCATAATATATTAATAAATCATATTTAATCCTTTCTCTCCATAATTCAACCTATCAAGTTGCTTTGGTGAAGGCAACCCAAAAGGACCATGCATCATCGGGTCAAGTACATACCAAAATAGTTATGGACTTAGACACTAATCCAATAGTCTCCCACTTGGATAAATCTAATAACTATTCTGCGTATGACTTCAGATCCTGATCTGCAATTGTAGCTTTCCAAAGTCGCTGTCAACTCTGATCCTATCAGATACGCGTGTCCTTTAGATAAGGGATCATATATTCCTCCAATATAGATATCGTATAAGACATGATTTCTAATCATTCTCTCTGTACCATTTATCGACTTCCGATTTATGACGACTGACTAATTGAACAAATCAAATTAGCCCTAGCGCGGCCGAGCATTTACGTTTGTCATCACTAAATCATCGAGGGGCCCAAAGATATCGCTTTTATCCTACCATGGATAAAAGGAACGGATAAATTTTGATTCAATGCTCGCTTGCACTCACTCACCGAATCACACACAACAATATGTTTTATAACACCAAGTTACTAGTGCGTTTACATATTATCAATGTGCGACCGATTTGCAAGATACAACTCACACATCTCGGTTTCAAGAATATAAGATGTTATTGTCTCACCAATCACTCGTGATACAATTCATGGAGTGATCCAAGTGAGTGTGGGTTTAATCCAATGCTCAAATCATATTCATAAGCACTCATGAACGTTGCAGCAAACATTTGCTTATGTCTAATACTCTTTAGACAATCCACACACCAATTCATGACAGTCTTTGTTCATACCTACTTCCAACATATGAACGACTGTGGCCCGTTCGAATAATTTGACTGTTCTAAACCAATTAAATTATTCAGGAAGTTAAAACATGCAAAGTGAAACACAAGAATAATACTAATCCCATATGCCCTCAAACCTTTGAGCATAAATAAAACACCTTTTATTTATCACCATATCGATTACTCATTATTTGTCATTTCGAGTAATCAACTTCTTACTTGAATTATTACACTTGTCACATGCTCTTATCATGCACACAATGTTTACCTATGGTTCTTACTTTATGAAATAGATCAAATAAACACATTTCCAATCATACTCATTTCACAACTCCAAATCCTTTTTCATAAGTGAAAGAAAATCAAATTCTTGCCACTTATAGAATATGTTAGATTCTAACATTTTATGCAATGATCCTTTCGTAATGTCATAGCACAAAAGAATCTTATCTATTCATAATAATGTCGATACTTACCATATGACAACTCATTCTCAATAGAATCTTATCTATTCATAATAATGTCGATATGGTCCATCCAATACTATACTTCCAACTACCCACAAGCGACCAATCCTCGGCGAACTTTGGATTGTCCTTTGATAGTTGTTTAATTATCTTAGTCAATACCGATTCTTGTCCTTTTCCCTCTTAATGCGCTTGACATTTGGAAAATTTTAGAATGGTCAAATATTATAGCATTTGCAATTGATCCTATACCCGAAGCGTATGGGACACGATGCATAACGTCTTACATAAAGATTTGATACTTTATCAATCTTCTGCCATAATATTTTATGTGCTACGTTCTCAAAATTCGAACTATGAACAGGAATGCCGTAATCATAATCGAAATTTGTGAACACACTATGTTTCCTTGACTAAATTATTAACATTCCACAACCTAAGCCTTTAGATTTGAAATGAAGCATAATATTCTCGCCCTTAATTATAGCAAAACAACTTTTCAACTATTGCGACTCTGCAATGTATAACTCTTGTTTTCTATAATTAATATTGCTAACTTGCAATACTTTCCATAATAATCATACAATCATAACATTTATGCTCCCACTATTATTATGATTATTATAAACATAACGCTTATGCTCCCACTAGCTTTGACATGTATTCAGAAACCAGCTTAACTTCCAGAAAACAATACTTGTTGAATTTCTTAAGTTCATGTTTCTAATACCTAATGCTTTGATAATCCTTTATCTAAGCTTATACACCTTTCCTTTAGATAGCTCATATGTGTGTCTAAACAATTCAGACTAATTGCCAAATCTCTCAATTCGAATCATGGAAAGGGATACCGTAACCATAATCGAATTCGAGAATTCAATTTCACAATCACTATCTTCTTAAAATCTTTCTTAGTGAAAGCATTTCCTCACAGTCACTTTCATGAACGAGGGAATCTTATGACACTTAGATTTTAATGGTGTATGTGTTCCTCTCCATGTGAATTTGTCAAAACCAAAGTTTACGACAAATTCAAACTCATATGGACCGAACTTTCTTAATCTTGACTTCTTGCCTTATGGTAACACAGCTGCCCACCATGTCTTCCAAGTAGTTAAGCAGCTCACCCTTTCCTATCAATGTACTTTCCATTGATCAAGGAGCATGCCTTTTATGCGTTCAAATGAGAACTCATAGGGCTCACATGCATAATTAACTCAATTGGAACGGCACAAAAACAATATAGTGTCAACACGATAGGTTGTAAACCTCAACTCGTGTGCTAGAGATGATCGATAAGGTTTATTTTGATTTGTTCTTGAATCCTTTCAAGACCATTAAGACTCCCACTGACTCCTTGACATATAAGATTCTTTTGCCAATAAACATTTCTTGACAAACAAATATTCAAGAGTTAGTGCATTTTTTATCAAAACACTTCATAAATAGGTCCAAGTTGGTTTTTGTCTTATCCAAGACATCACAACTTTCCTCATTTGATGAATGTTATAAACCTTCTTAATACTTATCACTCAATGTCACAGTCTTAACTCTAAGACTTGTTTTGGAACGAAGTATGATTGACTTCTTGATTTAACCATTTCCTCAATTCTTGATTCCTCTTCTTAGACATACAATTGTACTAAGACTCACTTAGGGGATCAATTGAGATATGGTTCTTAATCATTAAGACCTATCATAAAGCGTAAAAGGTACTCTCCCTTCTTCTTAGAATGGAGAAACTCTTATCTTTCTGCCTACTTTATTTTTCTTATTCGTTCTGCTATTGATTTAAACCTTTTTAATCAATTCAGAATTACACTTAATCTTATAAGTATAATCATATTTACTAAACCTTTAGTAAAACATGACAAATATCTTTGTTACTCTTATGGTGGACTTTGATCAACACACAACTTTGTGTACTCGATCTCGTAGTCCTTCACTTGACACTTTGTCAATGAATTAGTCTAATTTCCAAATATGAAATTTCTCATTCATCGTGCAACCAAGTTGCATGATTCCAAGTTTCTGTCCAACTAAAACTTGGGCGATGAGAAACTCTCCTTATTTGGTAAATTTTCGACATTTCCATAATTAAGAATCAAATCTATTATTGCTAATAATAAAAACATTCAAACATCAATTTTTCATACACGCCATTGCAAGGATAAATAAATAATATAAAGTCAAAATTTATTTTATTGCGGAAAAATTTTGTCCTTACAATGCAATTCATTGAAAAACTATGCTAATACATATTTCTTAGCAATCTAATTCTAACTCTAAGTAGTAGCTCAAGAATCTAATCTTCAAGTAATGCGATCGAAATCCATTTCTTCACGGTTAGATTCTACTCACTTCTTCCCTTAAGCTTCCTCTCTTTTCTTCGATCCTACAAAACATCAATTGTAATCTTATCACATTATGTATTAAGAATCTAGAATAGGAGCTTAAAAGAGTTAGTAAATGGATTTTACCTAAAGCAGAGCCATATGTTTTGACTCTCCCATCTCTTAGATCTCTTAGGTAAATAGGGCAGCTTCGTCTCCAATGCCCCTTCTCTTGGCAATAAAAGCAAATTGACTCTTTTGGAACAGAATATGGAATTACTTCAGACATTGTCTTTCTCTTATGATCAAACTTTTCGATCATAGCATGTCTTTCGTTGCCATTGTCTATATAGGTCTTGAAGGCAGATTCACCAATCAACTTTTCTTTTCTATTGCGCCAAACCATTGCTGATTCAGCAGCAATAAGCATATATGTGAGATCTATAAGGGTCACGTCGCAATTCATCATATAGTACTCTCTTACGAACTCACTATATGAGTTAGGAAGTGACTGAAGACCCCAATCAACAACCATCTCCTCACAGACAACGGATCCCAACATTCTTAACCTATCAATGTGTGACTTCATCCCTAGGACGTGTGCACACACCGACTTTCCCTCGTCATGTTTACTTGCCAAAAGGGCTTGAGTGAGCTTGAACTTTTCAAGCCTTCGAACTTGTGGGTTAGGGAGAATAATTGGAGGACGTGGAGGAAGTGAAGCATGATTTCTTGTTCCTCGATCGAATCGTGGAATATCATCTTCATGTGGATAGCTTGTTCCACGGAATTTGGGAAGACCATAGTTGTCGTACTTTGACATCTACAAAACGGGAGAAAACAAATTCAAGTTAGTTGATTGATTGAGTCCTTAGTAAATCACCCAAATGAGATACTAAGGCTAGGACCCAACACGATACGCTTCAACCTAGAAAAGGGATGCCGTAATCTAGTTGCATAATATTTGAAGGTAAGTGAATAACGATTCACTAATTTCCACCACGAAAAACGAAAAAGAAATTTAAGTTTTAAATTTATGAAAACTCCTAGATCCTTTGAGATTCATTGAACATTTCAATGGCATGTTTAAATATCGATATGCCCCTCTAGTTTGTGACTGGGATGCCGAGGATCACAAAGCGGGTGTGAATAACCATGCAAACTTACATGGTGCCCTCATATGTTACGGTCACCTATTCGATGTGCCGATAAACCACACACGCTCCACCGAACTATGACAAACATTGAGTCACCCTTTGCTACCTTTGCTTAGAACCATTTAGTGTGCCGGTAAACCACACACGCTCCACTAACGTCTTCACAAGGGCACAAAGTGTAATTTCATGGAATTGCATCAATTCACTTTTTCCTAATAACTAAGATTGGAAATTTGTAAAACATTTAGTTACTTTTGTACTTCATTATACTTATAGTGGAAGGTTTTGTCCTATCCTACCCATTTGGCTAACGACCCTCCACTAGTCAAGAGTGCGGTGGGTAAGAGTGGATACCCATTCAATCACCATTTTATAGGCAATTTCCTTAAACACCCCTTATAGACCAGCTTCGTGAATGAGGCCTACTAACGGTAAGACTGACTTTTACTCATACATATATATAATGTTAGACTTTTAATGTTATATATAGTATAGGGTGTATTTTACACTTTTAAAATACTAGGTGGTCAAATTTAACGCTTATACTTTTAATTCAATTAAATGTAAACCAAAACTTTTATGGATTTATTAAACCTCTTTTAATTATACACCTTAATTAATTAATAAAACCATAAGGGTGTGCTTTGAACTTTTCAAAACAATACTAGTATTTTAGAATTTAACATTCCTAGATTAGACTTTTAATCAACTTTTAAATTCCAAAACTTGAGGGCAAGTTTTAAAACATTTCAAAAACATTTAGGTTTAGAATTTAAATATACATCAAAATTAAACTTTTAATTAAATTTAATTCCAAAACTTGAGGGCAAGTTTTGAAACCTTTTCAAAACATTAGGGTTTCAACTATTTAAATTTCAAAACTAAACCTTTGAGTTCAAATTTAAACTATAAAACCTAAAGGGGAAAATTGAAACTTTTCATAACACAAGGATCAAATAACAAATAATATAAATTAAACAATTAATTTCATAATTATCTATATTTGACATAATTTCAATTTCTTGCAAAATAATTTACCCAATTAATACAAATAATCCAATCTTTATCATATAAGGAAGTTATTATCTAATCAATTGGTAATTATCTTGTGTTTTGGCAAGGATATTCTTTAAGAAACAATAAAATTCGTATTTTATAGGTTTAAAATGAATATGGTAATTATCCTTAAGCAAAACAACAACAAAATCCAAGATTTCCTCTGTCTGACGCTCCGACTCGCCGAGTCACACTTTGGAACTGGCCGAGTAGGGCTGACTCGCCGAGTCTAGGTAGTGACTCGCCGAGTTAAGTCGAACAGTAAGCCAGAATTCGATTTTCAGCTACATAATGCATCAATACAATAGCAACCAATCTAGGCTCTGATACCACCGATGGGTTTTAGCTATAAGAACATCCTATGTGCTCATACAAACCCTAATGCTTGGATCTAGGTTTCTCTATTGTACATGCAATTTATCCAAGACTATAAACCCTAGATCTAGCATATAATAATCAATATAACATATAATTAGGGTTTAGATCATACCTTCATTGTTATGTAGCAATAACAATCTCAAATCCTCCTTGTAATGACTTTAGAAAGCCTAGAGTCACAAATGTCACTCCTCTAATGGTTCACAAAGCAAGAGGATGAAGAAGAGAAGAGAAGGAGACTCTAAAAAACATGTGGAAACCCTAGATAATTAGTTCACCACGTTTTTGGAGCATAAGGGTTCTATATATAGTGAGGCTATTAGGGTTATCTAACAAGGAAACCCTAATTTGGATGCTTAAGCCCTAAGCAACCCATGGACTCCTTTCCTTAAAGGCCTTGGACGATTTCCAATGGGTTTCCCCATAGAATTCGTCCAACCTTATAATATAAGGCAATCCATAGCCCAATTGCAATTATCTTATAATTACAATTCTAGTCCCTTAAATTTAATTAATCTCTTTTAGTCACAAACTTAATTCTTATTAATTCTTGACTAATATTAATTAAACAATATGATTTCTCCTTTAATATATTATTCCCATAATATATTAATAAATCATATTTAATCCTTTCTCTCCATAATTTAACCTATCAAGTTGCTTTGGTGAAGGCAACCCAAAAGGACCATGCACCATCGGGTCAAGTACATACCAAAATAGTTATGGACTTAGACACTAATCCAACACTTTCTTCTTTAAATCAAAAGCAACAAGAAAAGGTGAGTTCATACCCCTCTTTTTTCGGTTTTCACAAGTTTATGGGGGAGAATACAAGTAAAAAGTGTAGATCTTTGTGTATGTGTATGTTTTGTGTGATTTCATGTGTTTATGTGGTAAATAAGTGACAAAAAGGAAAGAAATATCGAGATCTATGGCTCAAGGAGGAAAATAAAAATGATCTAACATATATTATATTAAACAAGTCAAGAAAAATTAGCCTCTACGGTTATAATAAACATATTACAACATAAAACTCATTTTTGGGCTATATTTGTCAAATAATCAAAAGTTGGGTTAAAGGTTGTCATTCACGGTTTTCTTAAGGACCAAAAGAGTCAAAACAGTTAAAAATAAATGTTTTTATGAATATTATGCTCTTCAAAGGACTAGAAATGTAATTTGTAGCCTAATAGGCCAATTTTTGGGCTTTTCGGCCCATAGGCCCAAAAATTGCAAAAAATATAGTTTTCAAGGGATTGAAATGGTAAATTTCTCAAAACAGTGGGTAAAAATAAATCTATTTCAAGGATTAAAATTACCTTTTTGCCAAAAGGGGATAAAAATGCAAAGTTTTTGGATTTTGGGCCAAAACTGTAAAAATTGCGAAAAGTTTGGACTTTAAATGAAAATTCTTTACTAAAGGGGCTGAAACTGCCAAAGAGTAAATTTTGAGTTAAAAACATTATGTAAACAAGTCTTTGGGTCAAAAATACCAAATTATAACTTATGAAAATAGAATGAAGAAGATACATATATTTTCAAATATCATTATAAACAATCGACAAGCTTCGTGCCGTTGCGATTTAACAATTGTTCAATCAAACATCCGACAATTATACTATACCTAAAACAAGTAAATATTCAAATTGTTGGGCTTAAAAGATTCTAATCACGCTTATTGGGCCTTCGTGACCCATTGACGTGACTTTTGGGCCTAACAATAATAACACATGTCTATTGGGCCTCCTGCGACCCAATTACATGCTTAAGGGACCCTCAATGGCTTTTATGTGCTATTGGGCCACAGTGGCCCATTAGCATTGTTAGTAAGGTCCAAATAAGTCAAATGTGAAATGGGCCAGCGCGTCCTTCGTATACCCAACAGCCTTAATTAACATACGTAATCAGTAGGACCTCATAATCCTCTTCTCCTCGTTTGTTAGACTTATCTTCAATTCAAGTAAACAAATACATGTCGTTAATCATTGGTAATCAAATTCGTTTGGATTGAGTGGGTAATAACGGGCGATACCTTTAAGTGTCGTTCGTAGTCTATAGTTATAATCAAAGTCTCCTGGAGGGAGAGCTAGAGTTTGTGTATAGATCTATACGGGGGTGACTCCCCCACACCTCAGTTGTTCGCTACAGTTAGACTCGGCCAGTCTAGGGTGACAAAATCTTAAGATCAATTCCGGCATTCACTAGAATGCCAAGACATACTAACTATTCATTATCATGCATGGTTATAATGACCCACATAAATAAATCCAATACTATCCGAGTAATCAAAGGAATTCAAAATCATTTGTTGTGATGGTATAATAATTCGAAACAATCATATTATGTTATTGAAAAACATCAGGTTTTTCAAGGAAGTCAACACCATTCACTTGTACTTTTCAATAACTATAATGCAAAACTTTTCATTTATACACGCTTTGAAATCATTCATGCACAACCCTATGGATCTTCACATATTAGTATAAACAATTGTTTTTTCAGAAAATATCGGATTTTCTGGGTTTTATAAACTGCACAAAACATTTTCATAAAAACCCTGCTTATGAACTCACCAACATTCCATATGTTGACGTTTTCAAAATAACTTGTATTCTCAGGTAACATGTAAGATGAACAGTAATACCAAGTATGTTAGGGTGTTATGCTTTGAAAACTTTCAAACAATTTATGCTATGGATATGTAATATTTAAACAATGTACTTGATGTGAACAATGTCAGTTGTAATGTATTAATGCATGGTGAAGTTTATGTTATGTTTCATGTATATTCATTGTGATGATATTCAATTTGAGTCACGCGAGCCCTCGGACGTTTCCGTCGTCTGGTTCGGGGGTGTGACAACTATTAATAGGTATAGTTTAGGAGAATACTATCATATACAAGTACATACATAGAATACTATCATACACAAGTACATACAAAGAGTACTATCATATACAAGTACATACAGAGAATACTATCATATACAAGTACATACATAGAATACTATCATATACAAGTACATACAGAGAATAGTATACATAGAATACTATTACTATAACAAGTATACTATAACAAGATTCAGAGATAACATAATGTGAGATACTACTTCATGACACATCGACCATTTCGTTATGTCACGTTTTGTAACCAGAGTCTCCTGGAGGGAGAGCGTGAGTTTGTGTGTAGATCTATACTGGATTGACTATCCCACACCTTTGTTGTTCGCTACAGTGGGATTTGCAAGTCTACGGGTGCCAAATGTCATTTCTTCCGACGTCTTTCATCGTCGTGTTATAGTTAGATTACTATGGTAACAATCATATCACATTTTGCCTTAATTAAACCATCTGTTTTAAGGTAGTTATTACTTCAGTGATTAATACAAATAATACTACAGTACACACATACATTTTCCCATTATATTCAAATTGTGATCTTCTCACATAAAGGGTAATATAAAACTATATTTTGGTAATATTAGTCATACTTGGGAAAAACATCCACTTTTACAGAGAAACAAACGTACAAAACGGTCGGGTCTTGGTAGAAGATACTTTTTATACTAGTAGGAAATATAGGATGTTCTAGAAGTTTTCAAACATATACAAACATTTACTAGAAATATTTACCGCATTTACTAGGATCATTTACAAACATTTTCAGTAAACTTACACAAACATTGACACTAAATACTTATGAACTCACCAGATTTAATGTTGATCTACGCTTTCAAAATAACTTGTATTCTCAGGTCATCAGTAGACAGGTACAGTCGATCAGGTTTTGAGAAGACAGAGTGTGTTCAAGACTCGTCTTTTATTTTGATTACTTGTTTTGGTGTCTTATTACTATTAAAGAGCACGCTTGTATGAAATTATACTATTAATGCAATGGATTATGTTGTTTCTTATTTACTACTTTGCATTGTTGTGATACTGTACATGATGTCCTCCGCCCCAGAAAGTTTCCGCTGTTCTTGGTTTTGGGGTGTGACAGCTAGGCCGGCAGGCCTGGGGTGACAAATGTCATAACATTTCAACGCCTGAAGAACGTCATTGAGACCACTATTCATATCAAGCATGGTTATATGAAACTCACAATAGTATCAACTAAAACATTTGTTTATGGGATTAACACTACTTCAAAGTTTTTATTTAAATAATGAAACTACTGTACACTATTATACACTACAGCTAGTGGATTCCAGGCACTCATACAAAAGGTTTTCATACAAACACCACTACAATAGACTGCTTTTCTAGTACCGAGTATACTAGTACAATAAACAATTTTCAAGAACATTCATGATATAATTTTATTTATTAATAAGACTACGGATCACTATTTCAAAGTATAGTAACAAACCTTCATTGGTTTAAGACTACATTTCATTTACTAGAGAAAATATTGGATTTTCTGGAAGTATGCTATAACAATTTCAAAGAACAAGAACAAGCTTTTCATCTTAAAATATACTTATGAACTCACCAACTTAAATGTTGATACAGTTTCAAAACCACTTGTATTCTTAGGGAACCAGTAGACAGGTACACCCACAGGTTTTGAGAAGACGGAGATCATGGAGTCGCGTCTTTTATACTTTTGCTATACATTTTGACGTCATACAAACTATGTATTGAACATATGTAAATACTATATTTTATCAATGTAATGGAAGTGTTTGATTTGATTACTATTATGCAATTGTTGTGATACTATAAATGACATCCTCCGCCTACGAATGTTTCATCCATTCCGGTTTGTGGGTGTGACAACTATTCTGTCACCACCATCAGCCAATTGACCCAAACTTATAATGTTGGTGCAAAGACTCGGTATGTAGTATACATCTCGCAGTATACGGTGCTCAACATTCTTACACAAGAACACTATTGTCCCTCTCCCTTTGATACGAACCCGTGACCCATCATAAAACCTTACTGAACCTTGAATGGACCGGTTGAGTTCTTGAAACTTGTCCTTTTGACCCATCATGTGGTTACTTGCCCTATTATCCAAGTACCACATGTTCGATTTGTTTGGTTTAACCCTCGTTCTTCTTAACTTTGGGGTCACATTCTCCTCATTCAAAAACACTTCTTGCACCTTGTCACTTTCATGAATTTCAGAAAGTAACAGAGCTGGTTCCTCTAGGTCATCTCGGGATAAGTTCGCCTCCTGATTTATTTCTCGTTCTCGACATGGGTTTTGACATTCTGCAGCAAAATGCCAAATATCCTGACAATTGCAACATCTCACTGTACTTTTGTCACGTTAGAATGACCACGACCCCCATTACGTTGATGATGACCACATCCTCTTCCATGGTCACCATGATTCCCAGAACTATTGCCTCTTCCTCTACCTCTCCCATGTCCTCGTGAGTTGCTTGAACTTCCCCTATAGGTGTTAATTGTAACTTTCGATCCCACTTTGCCATTTTTCTTGCTTCTATATGACCATTCTTGATGAGTCAATAGGAGCTTCTTTTCTTCGACCTCAGCATGCCCTCTCACCTGTTCTTCATGGGATTTCAATCTTCTAGTGACTTCTTCCATAGACATCGAGTCCAAGTCTCCGAATTGCTCGATGGTTGAGGCGATCTGCACAAACTTTAAGGGCACTCCACGTAACATTTTTTTGACCACATATGATGATGGGTTTTGAGTATTCTAACACTCCTATGGTGTACATGCACCCCAAGATTGTATCATCCGGGATTTCAGGTATATTAATTAATCTTTTATTTTGAGTTTTGAGAAGGGACTCGGCGAGTTGGTGTGTAGACTCGCCGAGTTAAGACGCGGGTGCTCATCCGGATTGATGCTCGGACTCGGCGAGTCGCCTTAGTGGACTCAGCGAGTCTGCGTCGTTTAATGAAACCCTAATTTCTCAGGTTTGTGGCCTATTTAAAGGGCCTTATGGCCGTCATTTGCGCTCATTAGTCCCCAGAGTGAAACCCTAGAACATTTGAGTGATTCAAGTGAGGGAAGGAGCCATTGTTGATTCTTGGAGTTATTGTCTAGCAAGGGAAGAGAAGATCAAGCCAAGAGGAAGCAAGAGAGGGGTGGATTCTTGAAGAGCTAAGGTCCAGGACATCACATCTGAGGTACCATTCGAATCCTTCTTTGTTATTGTGATGTTCATATAGATTTAGGGTTTTTGAACCCATTTGTGGCTAGATCTAGCATCATCATGGTCCCTTGGCGAGTTATGGCTCTGAATCTAGACCCATAGAGGTCCAGAGCACCTCCTTGCCCAAGCTTTATGTGCATCCATGGAGGTTTTAGATTGGGATCTATGTATTTGAGGCTAAACCTCCATTAATGAGCTATTTGATGCTTAATGAGCACCAAGACTCGGACTTTACGTGGTCAATAAGCTTAAGGGGACTGGATCTATGAGTTTCTAGAGTGTCGTTTTAGGTTGTGCATGGAGTGCACTCGCCGAGTCCAATCCCAGACTCGGCGAGTTGGTGCGGGTTGTTCAGAGACTTCGGACCAGGGACTGTGTAACCGAGTCGGGTGAGTGACTCGGTGAGTTGGAAGAGATTCAGAGGGAATCGGGTTCCTGTAGGGACTCGGTGAGTCCACGCCAGACTCGTTGAGTCGGGTTGACCGTTGACCGTTGACCGTTGACCAGTGGTGACTGGTTTGACTTCGTGGTATTAGTCAGCCAGAGTCAAGTAGTATTAAGTAAAAATACACATGTGTTGTAGGAGGACGATAGCTCGGGAGATCGAGCACTATTGGTTGAGAGCTTTACGATTTACCGAGACACGCGAGGTGAGTCTTCTCACCATACGTTACCTTGAGTGGTATTATGAGTTGACCAGAGGGTCTTATGTGCTATGTATGAGATTATGTGCTATTTATGAGATTGTATGCTATGTGTTATTTTTATGTTGTATGACTATATAGACCGGACCGGAGGGTCCAACGATTCAGATCGGGCCAGAGGGCCCAATGAGCTATGACTGGACCAGAGGGTCCGACGAGCTGCGGGACTGGAAGGTCCGGCTAAGACATCTTGACCAGAGGGTCGGGTTAGCCTCAAGTGGCATATTTGTAGTATGTGGTATTTTGGGGAACTCACTAAGCATTTATGCTTACAGTTGTTATGTTTGATGTCTTAGGTACCAGCGAGGACCGTGGGAAGGTGATGGCTTGACACGTACACACACTGATGGAGATTTTTATATGTAGAGATCTTGGGATTTGTTTTTGAAAACAGAATTGATTATGGATTTTGATTTATGATGTGATACATTATGTGATTTTGAAAATGAAAAATTATTTTGAAAATTTACGGTGTTACAAGTTGGTATCAGAGTCTTGGTTTGAGGGATTCGGATGCACCTTCGGGCGTATTTGAACTCAAACCGAGGATTTGAGAAATTTTCAAATAAAACTAAAATTTTCTAAAAAGAAAAAGAGGTTTTGGGAAACGAGCAGAGTGGAAGGTGTGTACGGTCAGCCAGCGCCCGAACGGTGAATCCCCAAAATACCTTTACATTATATGTTATGAGTTATGAGATATTATGTGGTGCATGTTATAGAGGCTAGGTATTCCTATTAGGACTAGAGTGGGCCTGATTTGTGATGCCTTAGCGTAGGAGATCGGTGCTGCTAGGAGACACTTTGAGAGAGTGAGTAGGTAGCAGTGAGGAGCTCAGGGGAGGGCTATTGAGAGTAGCCAGTGCATAGCGGAGTAAAGTGTTTACGATTTGGGATCCTAGGAGGAGGACTTGGGTTGTATATTGATTCGGTGTGGAGGATAGTATTGGGCCCGTATTATCGAAGACACCGGATTGGTGCGCAGTCCAAGTAAGAATCCTTGGGAGTACCAGAAGAAAAGATGTTTGAGTTATCGAGTGTGAGTATACTCGAGAGTATTCCTAATATTTCTTATGTTGTATTTCATAGGTTGATCATGGTTGGGACACGCCATAACCCCGAGAGCAGTGGGGTGAGCGATGAGGAGATCCGTCGGATCATCCATGAGGAGGTGGCCGCTGCCATCAGAGCCGAGATTCCGGAGATGTTTGGGTCTATTAAGACCACACTGATCGAGACGTTTGACGAGCGTTACGCTGCTTTGACTGATGCTGCTATTGCTGCAGCCACCGCAGCTGTTGCTGCTGCGAGACCCCAGGGTGGTGATTCGTTGCTGTACCGAGAGTTCAGCAACACGAAACCACCGGAGTTCGATGGTACACAGGATCCGATCGCCGCTATGAGGTGGATCTCAGACATGGAGGGGTGTTTCTATACATGCTCGTGTCCGGAGCACTTGAGGGTGCGATTCGCACTCAACCAGCTTCGCTTGGGGGCGAAGGACTGGTGGAAATTCGTGATCGCGAGCTATTCTACAGCTGAGCTGACTGTAGTGACCTGGGAGAGGTTCACTGTGATGTTTCGTGACGAGTATGTTCCCCAGGTGGAGAGGGAACGTTTAGCTCAGGAGTTTCTGACCCTCAAGCAGGGGACCGAGTCGGTGACAGTCGTTACAAGGATGTTTCATGAGCGGGCGCTGTTTTGCCCGGAGTTGGTGTCCACTGAGCAGGATCGCATGAGCCGTTATCTGAGCATCTTGAGGAGGGACATCCGTGAGTTCGTGGCGAACTCGACTTATCATACATTTGTCGAGCTCCAGGAAAATGCCAGGAAGAGGGAGATCGAGCTCGAGACACAGGCGAGGGAGGAGACTGAGTTGCAGAGGGGTGATCGGCGACCGGCACAGTCGCAGCTGGCCGCCAAGCGGGCAAAGCCCACTGATTCGAGGACAGGCAGTTCGAGGAGCCGCACTTGTGGGAAGTGCGGCAAGAGCCATGACGGGCCGTGCAAGACTGGGGTATGCTACAAATGCGGGAAGGAAGGACATTTTGCGAGGGACTGTCCGAAGGGGTTCTCGGTTTGCTTCCATTGCAACCAGACCGGCCATCGGAAGGCCGAGTGCCCCCAGCTTCAGAGATCAACGCAGGGATCTGCACCTGTGGTTCGAGCTACTGAGACCCGGCCAGTGAAGGCCGAAGCACCGAAGGCTAGGGGGAGAGCCTTCCAGCTGACTGCGGTGGAGGTCCGCGCAGCACCTGACGTCGTGGCGGGTATGTAATCTTTATCTATTTTATGTTGAGTTTATGCTATTGTAATTGCTATATGTTATGCGTAGGTACTTTTCTTGTGAGTTCTGTACCTGCATTGGTTTTATTCGACTCGGGTGCAAGTCGGTCTTTCATATCTTTAGCTTTTAGTCGCACATTAGTATTCCGAGAGAGGCGTTGAGTCGACCTCTGCGGGTTTCCATAGCAGATGAGCGTGAGGTATGTGCTACCGAGGTGATACGTTGATGCGTGCTGGAGATCTTCGGGGTGGAGTTCCCGATTGATTTGATTCCGGTTGCTATGGGGGATGTATGTGTCATAGTAGGCATGGATTGGTTGAGCCGTTTCGGGGCTGTCATAGATTGCAAGCGTCAGTTTGTAACGATCCGAGATCCTAGTGGGGGAGTGTTGACAATTTATGGCGAGGGGACTCGTGGTGGTTCGGTATTCTGTTCGGCTGCCAGAGCGAGGCGGAGTTTGCAGCAGGGCTGCAAGGGATTCGTGGCCTACGTGACGGATGTTCGAGAGGCCGTTGGGTGGCCAAGTTCAGTGGATGATGTGCTGATAGTGCGTGAGTTCCGGGACGTGTTCCCCAAGGAGTTTCCGGGCGTACCTCCCGAGAGGCAAGTGGAGTTTCGTATCGATTTGATTCCCGGGGCTGCGCCTATCGCTAAGGCGCCATATCGGCTGGCACCGCCAGAGATGCAAGAGTTATCCTCATAGCTGCAAGAGCTGTTGGGGAAAGGGTTCATCCGTCCCAATAGCTCTCCCTGGGGAGCGCCGATCCTTTTTGTCAAGAAAAAGGATGGTTCACACCGGATGTGCATTGATTACCGGGAGTTGAACAAGTTGACGGTCAAGAACCGTTATCCGTTGCCGAGGATCGACGATCTATTCGATCAGTTGCAGGGGGCGTCTTGGTTCTCCAAGATTGACTTGAGATCGGGATATCACCAGATGAGAGTTCGGGATGAGGATATCCAGAAGACGGCATTTAGGACTCGTTACGGGCATTACGAGTTCGTGGTGATGCCATTCGGGCTCAGCAATGCACCAACGGCATTCATGGATCTCATGAACAGGGTGTGTAGGCCGATGTTGGATCGTTCAGTCATTGTATTCCTTGATGATATCCTGGTGTATTCGAGGACCAGAGAGCAGCATGAGGAGCATTTGAGGGAGCTCCTCGGTGTTCTGAGGTCGGAGAGGCTATTCGCCAAATTCTCCAAGTGCGATTTTTGGTTACGGGAGGTCCAGTTCTTAGGGCATCTCGTTAACTAGAATGGGATATTGGTTGACCTGGCCAAGATCAAGGCTGTGATGAGTTGGGAAGTGCCGAGGTCACCTGCGGAGATCCGGAGTTTCTTGGGGCTGGCAGGCTACTATCGGAGATTTATCAGGGACTTCTCCAAAATTGTTGTGCCACTTACCAAGTTTACCCGGAAGGGTGTTACATTCTCATGGGGTCCGGAGCAGCAGACCTCATTTGAGACTCTTCACCAGAGATTGTGCGAAGCTCCCGTGCTTGCATTGCCGGAAGGGATGAAGGATAATGTGGTGTACTGTGATGCATCGATATCGGGGTTGGGAGCGGTGTTGATGCAGAGAGGGCATGTGATCGCGTATGCATCGAGGCAGTTAAAGCCTGATGAGATGAGATATCCCACCCATGATCTGGAGTTGGGGGCTATGGTGTTCGCCCTCAAGATCTGGCGCCACTATCTATATGGGGTTCGGTGTACGATATACACGGACCACAAGAGTTTGAAGTACCTGATGGATCAGCCAAATCTGAATATGCGGCAGAGGAGATGGTTGGATGTGGTGAAGGATTATGATTTCGAGATCCTGTACCACTCGGGCAAGGCTAATGTGGTAGCCGACGCCCTGAGTCGTAGGGCAGAGAGTGCCCCGTTGCGAGACATCTGTTTGAGGTTGACGGTGACGACTCCGATTTTGGACACCATCCGAGGGGCTCAGGCTGAGGCTGCGAGATCAGAAAATCAAAAGAGGGAGCGGGTAGTTGGTCAGGTATCGGAATTCGTTACCGATGGTCGGGGACTTATGACGTTTCAGGGTCGGATTTGGGTACCGTTTGTGGGCGGGACGCGTACCATTTTGATGGAGGAGGCACATCGATCGAAGTTCTCGATCCATCCTGGGGCTACCAAGATGTATTTGGACCTAAAGAAGGAGTATTGGTGGCCCTGTATGAAGAGGGATGTTGCTTGGTTCGTCGAGAGGTGCCTAACTTGTCGCCAAGTTAAGGCCGAGCACCAGCGTCTGCATGGTAAGCTGCAACCTTTGGAGATTCCCAAGTGGAAGTGGGAACAGATTACCACTGATTTTATCACCAAATTGTCAAGGACTGCGAGAGGAGTTGATGCGATTTGGGTGATCGTGGATAGATTGACGAAGAGCGCTCATTTTCTAGCCATCAACGAGAGCTCTTCTGCGGAGAAATTGGCGGAATTATATGTGAGAGAGGTGGTATCGTGGCATGCGGTTCCGAAGTCGATTGTTTCAGACCGGGATGTGCATTTTACCTCCAGGTTTTGGAAGAAGTTTCATGAGGAGTTGGGTACGAGATTGCATTTCAGTACCGCATACCACCCGCAGTCGGACGGACAGAGCGAGCGAACGATTCAAATGCTTGAGGATATGCTCTGTGACAACCCGATATTTCAAGACGATATGTTGGGACGCAAGACAAATTAAGGTCAAAATTTAACTTTCCTAAAATCTTAGTTGGGTTAAATAAAGTAGAAGGAATCGTATCAAGGTTTCCAAGCATATAAAGAACACTAAAATCCGAGTTATAACGAAGGAGTTATGACCATTCTAAGTTTTTCCGTTAGAAAAACGACAATACGAAGTTACGTAAAACTCGAATCGGAGATCGAGCGACTTTTGGCCGAAATGACCTAAACGAGAATTGAAGGTCTCGTCAATGGTATTTCAGCGGTAAAAAGTCTAGCAAAAACTGACGTCAAATAAAGATGTTATGAATTTTTAAAGAAATTTCTTAATCACGTAATTTTAATAAATAAATAATAAAAATTATTTCATAATTTGCCAACGGAATCTAAACGAAAGTTGTAGATCATAGTCTCACCTTCGCGGGGATATAAAGAACGTCGAAAACGGAGTTCGTATGAAGGAGATATGAATTTTTGAAGTTTAATTAAAATAATTATAAAATTTAAATAAAAACCCCCGGTATTATCCGAAGGGGAGTCATCGGATAGGACCGAAGTACGACCTGCGTACCTTCGTACGTCCCGCGTACTGAGATCAAGGGCCTCGGATCGTCCACGTCGCCCTATCCGAGGCATCCGACCCGTCCGACCCATCCGAAATGTCCGACCCGTCCGACCCGTCCGACCCGCCGTCCCATCCGACCCGCCTCCCCAGCAACCCGTCCCATCCGAAGCCGAGGCAGTCGAGGCTTCGGTCATGCATGACGTACGCGTACGCGCTGCGTACGAGCGTACGCCCCGCGTACCGAGGCGGTTCAGCCTTCCTATAAATAGGATGCGAGGCTTTCTGAAAAATTTGCTCAATTCTCTCATTTCTCTCGCGGTCTTGCCTCGTTTTCCGTGCCCGTTCAAACCCGAAGCTCTGGCCTTTTTGCTCAAGTCCCGAGGGTCGATTTTACTCCCGAGATTCCCGAGAATCCCGAGAAAAATCCGTTTCCCGAGACGAAACTCTGCCCGGTTTTCCATCTCGCTATCTTCAAACTTTCAGGTGAGTTCATACCCCTTAATTTACCTTTTAAATACTTTATAAATTCTTTTATATGCTATCAAGGGGGGGGGGGGGGAAATACAAGTTAAATACTTATAGTTATTGCTTCAATCACATGTGATTGCATTAATCACATGTGATTAATAACTAGGGAAAACAGTGATTTTATCACTGTTCAAACTGTCTATCAAACTGTTTTACTTCAAAATGTTTTCCAAACCCATTTACTTTTCAAATTATACTACAACTGTGATTTAAACAAATGTTCCTTATACCTAAACTGTTTTAATCAAATCTATGCCTTCAAATTGTTTTATAGATTGACATCAAGTCGATCTTTCTTTAAAAATAATACTTATGTTTCAAATGTCTTATAAATACTTATTTATGCTTTTATATTATAAATTGCATGCCCATATATGTATAGATGTATAAATAATGTTCAAAGGGCTTAGGAAGGCCATCCACCCTATTTCCTTTTCCTCGATTTGGATGTGGTCTGGTGGGATTTCGGGTGACCATCCGAAGGTCGTTTCCATATTAATTATATATCAAATATACATATATAGACATAAAAGTACTTTCATAATCATACGTACTAGACGCACCGTTAGCAAGTTACCATCGGGGTAACACAGAATCATACTATTACAACTGCTAGATCAAAGAGTCAGTTCATTCATGAGTCTATACTAGGAAGAGAATATATACAACTATACTATGAGAACATATACAACTATACTAGAACGAGAAACATTTCATCACATATGCAAGAATACGATAACAAATGTGATCCACTGTATCGGAGCATGCCTTAAATGTCATGGCCCGAGTTGTAGCCAGAATTCTCTTGGAGGGAGAGCGTTGAGTTTGCGTATAGATCTATACTGGATTAACTATCCTACACCTTGCTGCTAGCTACAGCCGGACCTGCAGGTCTGCGGGTGCCAAACGTCATTCCGTTATTACGACCGTTCTTTATGTCGTTGTTATCAGTCGATAGTATGGTGCAATTATCACATTAAACCTTAATACAAATCCGGTTAATGTAATTAGTACAGCAGTAGTCACTATAAAACTAAGCTACAATACTACAATGATTTCCCCATTACACATTTTTAGTGATAACCTCACTTGAATTTTAATGTACAAACTATATTTTGTTAAAAGATAGTTTCACTTGGGAATTTACACACTTTTACAACAAGCGAACCTACAAAACAGTTAAAGCCTTGGTAGAAGGCTACTATTTTAGAAAATATAGGTTTTTCTGAGAGATTCAAACTTTTACAAACACTTACATACATGAACTTATACTTGAGACATGTTCAAACGTTTTTGATAACATACACCTACTTTAAAAATACTTATGAACTCACCAGCTTAAATGCTGATCTACTCTTTCAAAATAACTTGTATTCTCAGGTTACAAATAGACAGGTGTCGATACAAGGTTTAGAGAAGACGGAGCAGTCAAGACTCGTCTTTTATTTTGATAAGTTATCATCATGTCTTGTACTATGAAAGAAAACACTTGTAACTAAAATTATACTATTAATGCAATGGATGATGTTGTTGCTTGTTTACTACTTTACATTTGTTGTGATGCATACATGACGTCCTCCGCCCCAGAACGTTTCCGCCGTTCTCGGTTTTGGGGTGTGACAGATTGGTATCAGAGCATTGTTTATAGTGAATTGAGTATATCAACCCATAAAAGATATACTAACTATAAATACAATGGGATTAAAAATACTCTGATTTAGAGTATATACTTTAAATAATAAGATATTTAAGTAAGTATACGTGCTGCATTCATACTAAAATCAGTGTCACTAGGACAGTACAAAAGAATTACGATTGTTGGGCAACACAAGTAGGCTTAGAGACATATGGTCAAAACTGGGAAGATATAGCCTGATCGCCTATATTATCCGAGGGTTGACTAGCATGTGCCTAAGTTTAAGTGTGTAGTCGCAGCAATGCTAAAATCTTACCAACCCTACCACAATGAGAACAATAGAACATAACATAAAAATTAAAATACTGTAGGAGTATTTGGTGTTACTATAAGTACTTTATACTTGAGACTTAAAACGGGATCCTCATTACTAAGTTGATAGTTGCTAAGAGGATACACTAAGGCTACATGTAATTAGGATGTTATAGACTTAGAATCAGTAGTAATTTTGCCTTACCCCTATTCTGTGTGAATTTGGAAATAAGGTCACTTATTCGAAGGTCTATCCTGTTTAGATTACACATAGCTGGTATGCACTTCACAAATAGTGATGTAACTAATGAGGGTTTTCTAAATAATTATCTAGATAGTTCGTCTAATAATTATCCACTTACCCTAAATTCTCGCATAGAAATCATAGTTGGACTCCATCCCCTTGACAACCAGTATCTTCCGAATGAAGTCATAACTGGTTGGTTTAGAGAAGAACCAGAGAATGATCATCCTATCCCTTTGGATGATCACCATGATGAAAACCTTTCAGCCGATGCTAATTCTGAACTAGAGGTTAAGAACCTACCCCGAGCAACTCCCTTTCCAATTCCTAACCCTCGTCTTGCTTTTCAAGGCCCGACGCCTGATTCGGTGGAATGCTTGGAAACATGGAGCCAAGAACAAGATCAGCCCATGCCATTTACTGGCGACCGAAACTTTTACGACCTGAGCAATGGGGGCTCAGCAGGTAGAATCTTGCCAATTATGGTCCGCAGAGTGGCCCAAAACGAGATTCAAGGCAGGACAGCCCAACATCAGATTGCCGAAGTTGTCACCGATGTGAGAATGCATACCCTCCACACCACTCATCTAGAAGATGCTCACAAGAGATCAGAAAGAAACCATGAGAACCTGCTGCAAACACTAGCTGAAAACCCAAGCCAAAGTCATAGAGCTCCAAGTACGCCAGAGGGTATACTAGAGACACCTACTTGACATGGAACGTCAATTGGTTGAACTAAGAATTCAACAGAGGAATTACTGTCGCCAGTAGTAGACGCTTTACTTTATTTCCCTTATAAAAAGAGGAATCATATTTTTCTGTCTATGCCTGATGTGGCATTTTCTATGAAATTATCTGGTACCGTAAGTACTTTAGTTAGGTCTTTATGCTGTCAGGAACTATCTCCTGTGGATATGATGTAAGACCTTTACAAGGTCATTTTCCTGAACCTTTACGCCGTAAATATCCAAGATATTGACAGCCGGCTAACTTTTGTGTCATTTCCTTCATTCAAGTACTCTTATCATACTCTCATTGGAGTCTATCTGAAACCTGCTTTAGTTAAGTCATTGGACCATAGCAAGTTAGATACGGAGACATTTCCAAGTCTCTTTCAGTGGTTGGATTTTGTTTTTCACCAATCCACGATACCTCAACTTGTACAACAAACGTCTTGAGACCATTCTACGAACTTACCTCTATTCATTACTAGGACTGCATCATAGGGATGTAGGTCAATCCTTCAAAAACATACTTCTATTATTCACATGGACGATCGAAGTACGTCTAGGTTCAACCATACTCGCTCACAAATTCATTTTTCTTTTCGTATAACAGAATCATGTCGCCGAAGAAAAACAATCAACCCATCTACCAAACACCAACTCTTCAGATTGATGCAGCTACCTTTCAAGCTGCAGTCTCGGCTGTCGTGTCAGCTGTTCTGACCCTCCTTAACGCTAACAACGCGAATGTTAGCGGGATCGTTAACAATAATTCCAATCCAAGTAACAGTCAAGTACCTCAACGAGAAACAAACTACCACGACACCCCGAATCCCAAGCCCAAGAATAACAAACGAAAGTTCTGGGCTAAGACTAAAGGCGAATCACCCCAAGGGACGAGCAAAAGACAACAACATGTGGCAACCTTCGCAGCCACGACTTCTGTACCTCATACTACCATCCCTAACCCGGCCAAACAGTATGCTGGCAATCTCCCAAAGTGTAACAAATGCAAATATCACCATCATGGATTTTGTCGGAAAATGCAGTGCTTAAACTGCAATAAAAAGGGACACACCGTCCGTTACTGCAAGAGTCGGATCCAACACATTACTTCAACCACCAATGTCAAAATCTCTCGAATATGCCATCTATGTGGCGTCATGGGACACTTCAAGAGGGATTGTCCAACAGAGGAGAATGATGGTGAATCCGGAGGAGTTTGACCTCATTATGGAAAGAGACAACGAAGGACCCTACTATAGTATAGGTTCACTTCCAACCATCAGTAATATGTATGTTTTTATAAACCATCTAGAACTAGTGCAACTAGAGTCTTACCTTTTGCGAGATCCTGTCTGTACAGGAATTCTCGTCGTGCGTATACTTGTCTTTTGTAGTATATCATATTCGCAGCAATAGTCTTGTGGTAAATCTAAAGTACCGAAACTCTGTTGATGGTTGCATGGTTGTTTTGTCTGTAAACATCTTTTGTTCAAATCTAATGTCTTTAAGTTTCCTTATGATTACGACAGTATCATACTACTTGATTCAATTCTATCCTCACAAAAACAGCTTCATACGTACATCTATTCCTCCAAAATCGTCTTTCTAGCAAAATCGTTATTCCGGAACAACAAAGTACTCGTTCATAGAGCACCTCATGTTTCTCATCCTCTCCAAAGAGAAATTTAGCAAACCGCCCGAAGTACCACTCGTTCAATACGTCAAGTTCAATCCAAAGACCCACAGTTTCAAGCTTATTTATATAGGACTCGTATACCCGAGACTACGATTGGTGAGCCTGGTATAGGTTCTACTATGAACTTCAGGACGGAGACTGCCCAAGATTTACAAGTGATTATGCTACCATGCGAATAAACTTAGAAGCCAACACGTGCCCTTTCTGTCGATTGGGACAAGAAAGTCAGATAGAACAAAAGTACCTATCCTTTTTCCTTAAGTCATGAGTAATCATACTTTATTTTAGATCTTCACGTCATCTAATCAACCACAAGGTTCTGACTTCATAATCAGTATGAATTGGTTTTGTTCTTATACAAGAGGAAAGGTCACTGCCTATACCTCGAGTCAGCTTAAGACGCAGGAAGTTAACTATACAACACATAATCTTGAGTCAGGGACAGCAGTAATAATTTGGAAGATCTGGAGGCACTACTTATAGGATACAAGATGTACTATCCTCACGGGCCACAAAAACATTCAACATACGTTCGACCAAGAAGAGTTATCACACCAGTAAGGCCAACAAAAGAAACAAAGCCGTTCCCCTAAAGTGAAAGGTTCGCTGGAAGGCCATGCGAGGATCTAAATTCACTTAGGAATGCAAAGATCAAATAAAACTTCTATCTGTAGCGTAGTATTAATTCTGCTTAAACTTTAATTTCGGGACGAAATTCCCTCTAACGGGGGGATGATGTGACAACCCGATATTTCAAGACGATATGTTGGGACGCAAGTCAAATTAAGGTCAAAATTTAACTTTCCTAAAATCTTAGTTGGGTTAAATAAAGTAGAAGGAATCGTATCAAGGTTTCCAAGCATATAAAGAACACTAAAATCCGAGTTATAACGAAGGAGTTATGACCATTCTAAGTTTTTCCGTCAGAAAAACGACAATACGAAGTTACGTAAAACTCGAATCGTAGATCGAGCGACTTTTGGCCGAAATGACCTAAACGAGAATTGAAGGTCTCGTCAATGGTATTTCAGCGGTAAGAAGTCTAGCAAAAACCGACGTCACATAAAGATGTTATGAATTTTTAAAGAAATTTCTTAATCACGTCATTTTAATAAATAAATAATAAAAATTATTTCATAATTTGCCAACGGAATCTAAACGAAAGTTGTAGATCATAGTCTCACCTTCTCGGGGATATAAAGAACGTCGAAAACAGAGTTTGTATGAAGGAGATATGAATTTTTGAAGTTTAATTAAAATAATTATAAAATTTAATTAAAAACCCCCGGTATTATCCGAAGGGGAGTCATCGGATAGGACCGAAGTATGCCCTGCGTACCTTCGTACGCCCCGCGTACTGAGATCAAAGGCCTCGGATCGTCCACGTCGCCCTATCCGAGGCATCCGACCCGTCCGAAGCGCCCGACCCGTCCGACCCGCCGACCCGTCCAACCCGCCGTCCCATCCGACCCGCCTCCCCAGCAACCCGTCCCATCCGAAGCCGAGGTAGTCGAGGCTTCGGTCATGCATGACGTACGCATACGCGCTGCGTACGAGCGTACGCCCCGCGTACCGAGGCGGTTCAGCCTTCCTATAAATAGGATGCGAGGCTTTCCGAAAAATTTGCTCAATTCTCTCATTTCTCTCGCGGTCTTGCCTCGTTTTCCGTGCCCGTTCAAACCCGAAGCTCTGGCCTTTTTGCTCAAGTCCCGAGGGTCGATTTTACTCCCGAGATTCCCGAGAATCCCGAGAAAAATCCGTTTCCCGAGACGAAACTCTGCCCGGTTTTCCATCTCGCTATCTTCAAACTTTCAGGTGAGTTCATACCCCTTAATTTACCTTTTAAATACTTTATAAATTCTTTTATATGCTATCAAGGGGGGGGGGGGGAAATACAAGTTAAATACTTATAGTTATTGCTTCAATCACATGTGATTGCATTAATCACATGTGATTAATAACTAGGGAAAACAGTGATTTTATCACTGTTCAAACTGTCTATCAAACTGTTTTACTTCAAAATGTTTTCCAAACCCATTTACTTTTCAAATTATACTACAACTGTGATTTAAACAAATGTTCCTTATACCTAAACTGTTTTAATCAAATCTATGCCTTCAAATTGTTTTATAGATTGACATCAAGTCGATCTTTCTTTAAAAATAATACTTATGTTTCAAATGTCTTATAAATACTTATTTATGCTTTTATATTATAAATTGCATGCCCATATATGTATAGATGTATAAATAATGTTCAAAGGGCTTAGGAAGGCCATCCACCCTATTTCCTTTTCCTCGATTTGGATGTGGTCTGGTGGGATTTCGGGTGACCATCCGAAGGTCGTTTCCATATTAATTATATATCAAATATACATATATAGACATAAAAGTACTTTCATAATCATACGTACTAGACGCACCGTTAGCAAGTTACCATCGGGGTAACACAGAATCATACTATTACAACTGCTAGATCAAAGAGTTAGTTCATTCATGAGTCTATACTAGGAAGAGAATATATACAACTATACTATGAGAACATATACAACTATACTAGAACGAGAAACATTTCATCACATATGCAAGAATACGATAACAAATGTGATCCACTGTATCGGAGCATGCCTTAAATGTCATGGCCCGAGTTGTAGCCAGAATTCTCTTGGAGGGAGAGCGTTGAGTTTGCGTATAGATCTATACTGGATTAACTATCCTACACCTTGCTGCTAGCTACAGCCGGACCTGCAGGTCTGCGGGTGCCAAACGTCATTCCGTTATTACGACCGTTCTTTATGTCGTTGTTATCAGTCGATAGTATGGTGCAATTATCACATTAAACCTTAATATAAATCTGGTTAACGTAATTAGTACAGCAGTAGTCACTATAAAACTAAGCTACAGTACTACAATGATTTCCCCATTACACATTTTTAGTGATAACCTCACTTGAATTTTAATGTACAAACTATATTTTGTTAAAAGATAGTTTCACTTGGGAATTTACACACTTTTACAACAAGCGAACCTACAAAACAGTTAAAGCCTTGGTAGAAGGCTACTATTTTAGAAAATATAGGTTTTTCTGAGAGATTCAAACTTTTACAAACACTTACATACATGAACTTATACTTGAGACATGTTCAAACGTTTTTGATAACATACACCTACTTTAAAAATACTTATGAACTCACCAGCTTAAATGCTGATCTACTCTTTCAAAATAACTTGTATTCTCAGGTTACAAATAGACAGGTGTCGATACAAGGTTTAGAGAAGACGGAGCAGTCAAGACTCGTCTTTTATTTTGATAAGTTATCATCATGTCTTGTACTATGAAAGAAAACACTTGTAACTAAAATTATACTATTAATGCAATGGATGATGTTGTTTCTTGTTTACTACTTTACATTTGTTGTGATGCATACATGACGTCCTCCGCCCCAGAACGTTTCCGCCGTTCTCGGTTTTGGGGTGTGACATGCTCCGAGCATTTGTTCTGGATTTTGGAGGGAGCTGGGACACTACCTACCTTTAGCAGAGTTTTCGTATAACAACAGCCATCATTCGAGCATTGGTATGCCACCCTTTGAGCTGTTGTATGGGCGGAGGTGTCGCACCCCCATCTGCTGGGGAGAGGTGGGGCAGCGGGTGATGGGTAGCACGGAGATTGTACTCCAGACGATCGAGCAGATTCAGCAGGTCAGGCAAAGGTTGTTGACCGCACAGAGTTGCCAGAAGAGTTATGCGGACAGGCGTCGGTCCGAGCTCGAGTTTCAGGTCGGTGATCTTGTGCTCCTAAAGGTCTCTCCTTGGAAAGGAGTGATACGATTCAGGAAGAGGGGCAAGTTGGGACCCCGGTACATTGGACCCTTCAGGGTAATTGCTAGGGTAGGCAGGGTAGCCTACCGGTTGGACCTACCTGCTGAGTTGGGGCAGATCCATCATACCTTTCATGTCTCGCAGTTGAGGAAATGTATTGCCGACGAGTCGGCAATGGTGCCGTTGGAGGATATTCAGGTGGATGAGAGCATGAACTACGCAGAGAGACCAGTTGCGATTGTGGATCGAAAAATCAAGGTTCTAAGGAACAAGGAAGTGCCTCTAGTACATGTTCAGTGGCAGCATCGGAAGGGATCCGAGTTGACCTGGGAACCGGAGCGGGAGATGCGGGAGCAGCATCCAGAGTTATTTCAGGAATGAGACTTCGAGGGTGAAGTCAGATTCTAGTGGGGGAGAATCGTAACATCTGGGATTTCAGGTATATTAATTAATCTTTTATTTTGAGTTTTGAGAAGGGACTCGGCGAGTTGGTGCGTAGACTCGCCGAGTTAAGACGCGGGTTCTCATTCGGATTGATACTCGGACTCGGCGAGTCGCCTTAGTGGACTCGGCGAGTCTGCGTCGTTTAATGAAACCCTAATTTCTCGGGTTTGTGGCCTATTTAAAGGGCCTTATGGCCGTCATTTGCGCTCATTAGTCCCCAGAGTGAAACCCTAGAACATTTGAGTGATTCAAGTGAGGGAAGGAGCCATTGTTGATTCTTGGAGTTATTGTCTAGCAAGGGAAGAGAAGATCAAGCCAAGAGGAAGCAAGAGAGGGGTGGATTCTTGAAGAGCTAAGGTCCAGGACATCACATCTGAGGTACCATTCGAATCCTTCTTTGTTATTGTGATGTTCATATAGATTTAGGGTTTTTGAACCCATTTGTGGCTAGATCTAGCATCATCATGGTCCCTTGGCGAGTTATGGCTCTGAATCTAGACCCATAGAGGTCCAGAGCACCTCCTTGCCCAAGCTTTATGTGCATCCATGGAGGTTTTAGATTGGGATCTATGTATTTGAGGTTAAACCTCCATTAATGAGCTATTTAATGCTTAATGAGCACCAAGACTCGAACTTTACGTGGTCAATAAGCTTAAGGGGACTGGATCTATGAATTTCTAGAGTGGATCTGACCTTAGAAGGTCGTTTTAGGTTGTGCATGGAGTGCACTCGCCGAGTCCAATCCCAGACTCGGCGAGTTGGTGCGGGTTGTTCAGAGACTTCGGACCAAGGACTGTGTAACCGAGTCGGGTGAGTGACTCGGTGAGTTGGAAGAGATTCAGAAGGAATCGGGTTCCTGTAGGGACTCGGCGAGTCCATGCCAGACTCGGCGAGTTGGGTTGACTGTTGACCAGTGTTGACTGGTTTGACTTCGTGGTATTGGTCAGCCAGAGTCAAGTAGTATTAAGTAAAAATACACCTGTGTTGTAGGAGGACGATAGCTCGGGAGATCGAGCACTAGTGGTTGAGAGCTTTACTAGTTACCGAGACACGCGAGGTGAGTCTTCTCACCATACGTTACCTTGAGTGGTATTATGAGTTGACCAGAGGGTCTTATGTGCTATGTATGAGATTATGTGCTATTTATGAGATTGTATGCTATGTGTTATTTGTATGCTGTATGACTATATAGACCGGACCGGAGGGTCCAACGATTCAGATCGGGCCAGAGGGCCCAATGAGCTATGACTGGACCAGAGGGTCCGACAAGCTGCGGGACTGGAAGGTCCGCTGAGACATCTTGACCAGAGGGTCGGGTTAGTGTCGAGTGGCGTATTTGTAGTATGTGGTATTCTGGGGAACTCACTAAGCATTTATGCTTACAGTTGTTATGTTTGATGTCTCAGGTACCAGCGAGGACCGTGGGAAGGCGACGGCTTGATACGTACACACACACTGATGGAGATTTTTATATGTAGAGATCTTGGGATTTGTTTTTGAAAACAGAATTGATTATGGATTTTGATTTATGATGTGATACATTATGTGATTTTGAAAATGAAAAATTATTTTGAAAATTTACGGTGTTACAAAGATGCTTTGGATCTATGTTTTCTCTAATATACATGAAAATTTTCAAAATTCCAAAGCATCATCCTAACTAGCATACAATGCAGTAACTATAATAGAAAATTCTAGTTAGATGACATACTTTTTAGTGTAGTTGAAAACCTTGAAGCTTTAAGAGCCTAGCACCAATAGTGTGAATGCCTCAAATGGAACCACAAATCACCACCAACAAATCGAAGAACTAGAGAGAGAATTCCTTGCTTTGCAAAGTTGGCTAACACTCTTCTAAGTTCACTTAGGTGCCAATTTTGGTAGCCTTAGGGTCTCTTATATAGTGTGGCAAACTAGGGTTAAAACCATGTAAACCCTAATGACCTTCCATATCCCTCATGCTCCACGGGTTAAAACCTCCATGGAGTATCCATGGGTCACCACATGGGTTTAGCCCAACATAAAGAACTATGGATCATTAGACCGCTTTATAAGAATGAATGATTTACCAAATCAACCACTTTTATTTAATTAGTCTCTTTTGATCACAAAATTAATTCCAAATTAATTCTTGATCAATACTAATTAAATAATATGATTTCATATTAATATATTAGAGCTTATAATATATTAATAAATGATAATTATCCTCTTTTCAAAAGTCCATCCTTCAAATTGTCCTGATGAAGTGCAACACAAATGGACCATGCTACTCTCGAGTCAAACATATAGCAAATATAGTTATGGACTTAGACACCTTATCCAAAAGTCTCCCACTTGGATAATTCTAATAACTATAGTTGTAAGTATAACTTCAGGATCCGACTAGCAATCGTGGCTCTTAAATGCCTTTGTCGAACTTAGACGTACCATTTTAGATAAGTGATCATAGAATCCTCTGATCTCAAGATATCAGCCGAACAAACACATGGAACACAGTCAATCTTATTGTCCAACAGTTTGTTTCCCGATTTCTGATTTGTTTGACATAGAACTTAATCGAACACATCAATTTAGTTTTGACCGGGCCTGACACATAAGTCAAAACAAAATCATCGAGGGGCCCGAGATATCGCTTTTAATCGTCCAAGGACTAAAAGTTACAGATAAACTTTGACAGTATATGCTTGTACTATCTATTCACTAAACCATACACAACAACAAGTTTTATAACATCGAGTTACTGATGCGTTTTCGTACTATCAATGTACGGCCAACTCATAACCAACAACTCATATATCTAGGTTTGAAGATTATATGATATTATCATCTCATGATCACTCAAGATAAATTCCATGAAGTGATACACGTGAGCGTGGGTTAAATCCGATACTCAGACCTTATGAGTACTCATGATTGTCATAGCAATGTCTAACCATTTCTGACAATATACAAGCCAAATTCATGACAGTCTTGCTTCAATAACTACTTCCAACGTATGATCGACTGTGGATAGTTTGAATAATATAATTATTCTAGAAGTCAAAACATACAAAATGAAACAATAGTAAATGATTGACACAAGACGGTACCATACTAGTAAATAAAAAGCACCTTTTATTTAAGCATCAAATGTCAATTACATTTCAACTATTACAAGTTTTGAAAGCTATCTAATCATTAAAATTAATATCATCCCTCAGCCCAATGCGCCTCGCATGCTATAAATGCTTGACCCGACTCAGTCCCTTTGTGAAGGGATCTGTCGGGTTCTCATCTGATGATACCCTCTTTGCCACTAGGAGTCCTTCCATCTTGTGTCTTATGAAGTGATATTTCATGTCAATGTGTCTGGACCTGCCATGATCCCTTGGTTCCTTGGCTAAGGCAACCGTACTATCGCTATCACAGAAAATCTCCACAGGCTCCTTTATTGCTGGTACAACTCCAAGATCTCCAATGAAGTTCTTCAGCCATATCGCCTCCTTTGTCGCTTTGCTTGTTGCTATGTACTTTGATTCGCACGTTGAATCAGCTATAGTCTCATACTTGGAACTTTTCCAAGCAATTGCTCCTCCGTTCAGGGTAAACACCCAGCCCGACTAAGAGCGTAAATTATCTCTGTCGGTTTGAAAGCTGGCATCACTATACCCCACCACTCTCAATTCATCACTCCCACCGAGTGTAAGGACCCAGTCCTTAGTCCTCCAAAGGTACTTGAGAATGTTTTTCACCGCATTCCAATGAGCTTTGCCAGGATTCCCTTGATATTTGACGACCATGCTCAAAGAAAAGGCCACATCAAGGCGAGTGCAAGTCATAGCATATATGATCGAGCCAACAGCGGAAGCATATGGTAATCGACTCATCTCAACTATCTCAGCCTCTGTACTCGAACACTAAACCTTTCTCAGTCTGGCATTGTGCTGGATCGATAAGTCACCTTTCTTGGAATTATGCATGTTGAACCTCTTCAACACTTTGTCCAAGTAGGTACTTTGACTAAGTCCAACTAGTCTCTTACTCCTGTCTCTCAATATCCTTATCCCTAGGATATAGGCAGCTTCTCCAAGGTCCTTCATAGCGAAACACTTCCTAAGCTAGGATTTCACCTCCTGCAAGGTTGGGATGTCATTTCCTATGAGTAGTATGTCATCCACATATAGTACCAAAAAGCTAACTATACTCCCACTAGCTCTGACATATACACAGGACTCATCCTTACTTCTCGAAAAGCCAAACTCTTTGACTTTCTCATCGAAACAAAGATTCCATATGCAAGAGGCTTGTTCAATCCATAAATGGATTTCTCAAGCTTACACACTTTATTAGGTACTTAGCATCGACAAAAACCTCTAGCTGACTCATGTAAATATCCTCAACCAACTTCCTACTAAGGAAAGCGGTTTTAACATCCATTTTCCATATTTCATAGTCATGAAATGCAACAATGGCTAGCATAACCCTAATAGACTTAATCTTCACTACTGGCGAGAAGGTTTCATCATAGTTAACTTCCGGAGTTTGAGTAAAGCCCTTCGCGACCAGTCGCGCCTTATAAGTGTGTACTTCCCCATCCTTGTCCGTCTTCTTCTTGAAGATCCATTTGCACCCGACTGTCTTACGACCCGGTACATTTTCAACCAAGTTCCAAACTTGATTTTCATACATGGACTGAATCTCGCTGTCCATAGCCTCTTTCCATTTAGCAGACTCGGGGCCTACCATGGCTTCCTTATAGTTGTTAGGTTCTTCTTGATTTACCAGTGTGCTATCACTGATAAATCTATCACCTTCTGCAGTAATATGAAACCATAAAACTCAGGTGGAACGCTAACTCTACCGGAGCGCCTTAGAGGTACGGACTCGTCAATCGGTTCAACAGGAGTTTCCTCCTCGGGTTGATCACTAGTGTTTGAGGTACCTTCACCGCCTGACTCTTGAATCTTTTCAAGGTTAATTTTCCTCCCACTGTCCCTTTGCAATACGAGCTCTCTCTCACGAAAGACTGCTCTCCTCGGAACGAAGACAACATTTGTAACGCCCGCAGATCCGGGCTAGTCAATTTAGAGGCAATAAGTGTCGAAAATGACTTTTCGACAAAATATTATTTAGAATAAATAATCTTAACCAATTTTTAGAATATGTCACAAGGTTTCCCTACATATAAAGAACGCCGAAATCCGAGTTATAATGAAGAAGTTATGACCCGTCGAAGTTTCGCAACGGAAGCGGCACGATACCGGGAAACGTAAATATTGAATTTACGATAAAGCGAGTTTTAGCCTTAGCAATCTAAATGATAGTCATAGAAAACGTTAAACCGAGAGTGTCCATAAAAAGAACGCTCAAATCTGACTTCGTATGAAGAAGTTATGATTTTTCGAATTTTTGGCTTAGCAATGTACAGCCCGAAATTCGAATATTAGATCGAGCGGTTTTTAGCCGACACAACCTAAACGAGAATCGAAGATCTCATTAATAGTAGCATAACGATAAAAAGATAGATGAAAACGGATGTCGGATGAAGAATTTATGAATTTTTAATGGACCAATCGTGTCCTGCTCTGTTAATAATATAACTTCTAAAATAAATCAAAATTAGTCGATGGAGTCTAAACGAAAGTTGTAGAGTACGTTCCCACCTTCGCTTGGATATAAAGAACATCGAAAACGGAGCACGTATGCGAAATATATGATTTTTAGAAGTCGGAGTGTAAAATTGTGAAATCTGCAAGAAGTTGATGACGTGGCCGCTTCTGAGTCGTTGCTTGCTGACCAAGGCTTCGCTTCGGATTATGCCACGTAGCCTCGCATTACGCCCCGCGTACCTTCGGCCTTTTCCTTCCGACGAGTGTGAGATAGCTGGATCCGAGGTGGCAACCCTATCCAAAGTTACGCCCCGCGTAGCCAAGGATTACGCCCAGCGTAGTCCGAGGCCTCGCAGGCTATAAAAGGGGGGTGAGGGTTCCGAATTTTTCACGCATTTCTCACTTCTCTCTCTAGTTTCTTTCTCTCTCTAGCTCTCCTAAACCCTCTTAAACCCTAGATAAAACCCCTAGCACCCGAAGGAAGCCCTGAGGCTTCCGGAGCCCCGAGAAAAAGGGTCTTTCGGTTTCGAAACGCTGCTCCAAGCAAAGTCCGGTTTCCTTTAAAACCCGATGTAAGTGAGCTACGCCTACGCAATTTTTAATATAACTTTTAAATAATTATAGTAATGTTATTAGGTCCTTAAAATAATTATTTGGGCTATTATTATGAGTTATATAGAGCATTGTTTAACGCTTATATAATAATAATAATAGCTAGACTATTAATTAGTCGCGGTTAACGTTAGACTAAACCCTAGTGATATTGATACTAGGTTTTATCAAGGGATAATTGTTTTGAGATAACGAAGCGTTGTTCGAAGGCAGGATCACCACCTTTTTCAGGTGAGTGCATTGTCTCTTTCATGAACATGATTTTAATACAAGTATTGATTGATATATTAATTATATGTTTATGTGCGAGTTAATTGATGTTGCCTGAAATACGTGTTAAAGAACATATCTGATTATATGATGATTTAGGATAAAGAGTAAACCTAAATTAATTATGAGGAATATTGGGTAGTATTTTCTTACGAGTACAAGTGAGTTATACTCAGAGAATAGAACTTTAGAATATGTCATCGATTCGTGAGCTAGGATTGGACATAGTCATTCATCCCTAGTCCGAGAGTATGGATTAGGCATATTCATTCGTGATTAATCCGAGAGCATGGATTAGTCATCCGTCCCTAGTCCGAGGGTATAGATTAGGCATAATCATTCGTCATGAATCCGAGAGTATGGATTAGTCATTCGTCCCTGGTCCGAGAGTATGGATTAGGCTTAACCATTCGTCATTAATCTGAGAGTATGTATTAGGTAAAGCCGTTCATTTCTGATCCGGGAGTATGGATTAGGTAAAACGGTTAATCTTACGTTTGAGAGTATGGATAGTCTCATTGTGAGGATCGACGGGGTGGGATAAGAGTTGCTTATACATATATGGTGAAATTGTATATTTTGTGAGTTCTAAATTATATATATGATATAACATTGTGGGATTGAAATCCCTATGTACTCACCAGGTTTCCCAACCTGACCCACTCAGTTTATTTATATCACAGGTGTTTATATGAAGTCACATTACAGTGAGAGATGAAGGAGATATAAATCACTAGTGATAATGAATGTAAGTTCTGTTTATGCTTATGTTTCTGTATTGGCGATGACATCCCAAATGTTGTAAAATGAATAAAAATACATTTCCTCGGAAATGCCTTGATAATGTAATTATCATGTTTTTTTGGGAACAAATTCTGCAACATTTTTCTTAAAAGAGATACTCTGATTTTTATAAAGCATAAACAAAAACAGTCTTTTCTGGCCGTGAAAATGGGGATGTCACAACATTGTCACTCGGTCTATAGAAGAGATATCCAAAGGACTTTTGTGGGTAGCCGATGAAAATACAACGCTCACTCTGAGGTTCGAGCTTGTTGTGAGTCTCACGCCTCTTGAAAGCCTCACAACCCAAAACTTTGATTTGTGCTAATGAGAGAACCTTCTTTGTCCACATCTCGTTAGGTGTTTTGGCAACCTTCTTAGTTGGGACTCGATTAAGGATATGGGCGGCAGTCTCCAAGGCATGCCCTCAGAATGAGATTGGTAACGAAGATCGACTCATCATGGAATAGACCATGTCTAACAAGGTTTGGTTACGCCTCTCAGCCACACTATTAAGCTGTGGTGTCCTAGGTGGTGTCAACTGTGAAAAAATTCCACACTCCTTAAGATAGTCCAGGAATTCGATACTAAGATACTCACCACCCCGATCGGATCGGAGCATCTTTATCTTCCTGCCCAACTGATTCTCCACTAATTGTTTAAACTCTTTGAATTTCTCAAAGGTTTCTAACTTATGCTTGACTAAGTAGATATAGCCATATTTGTTTTAATCATCAATAAAAGTCACAAAGAAGTGGTTAGCATCCCTTGTGGTGGTTCTGAAGGGCCCACACACATCGGTGTGTATGAGATCAACAAACCCTCACCCCTTTCACATGAACCAGTGAAGGGTCACTTAGTCATTTTTCCAAGCAAACAAGACTCTCAAGTGTCATCCGACCTTAAGTCAAATGACTCCAAAACTCCAGCCTTCTGGAGTTCGCCTATGCGCTTCTTGTTGACATGTCCAAGACGACAATGCCATAGGGATGCCTTATCCAAATCATTAGAAGAATCGATATGCAACACATTATTTCCTAAGTTGTCTACAATCATCACAGTTTCATACACACCATTACAAGGTAATGCTCTAAAATAAAAAAACACCATTATAATAAGCATTTATTGCACCGATTTCATTATCAAACGAAAATGTGAAACCTTGTTTGTACAAACCATGAAAGGAAATAATATTTCTCTCCATATCAGACGAGTAGCAACAATTATTCAAATCTATTTCTAACCCACTACTAAGAAATAAAGAGTAAACTACAATCTTGGTGACAGGTGAAACCTTCCTATTCCCCATGATCAAGTTTATCTTCTCGTGCTTCACAACCTTACTTCTTTTTAGGCCCTACACATCAAAACAAATGTGAAATCCACAACCTGTGGCAAGCACCTAAGAGGTAGTATGTGATGAGTTTTTAGATAGAATAGAATAAATACCTGCATGGGTGGGTTTAACCTTCCCATCCTTGACATCCTGCAAGTATTTAGGGCAGCTTCGCTTCTAGTGCCCTTTTCATGGCAATAAAAACACTCTACTTCTTTTGGGATGGTTGAGGGAGTAGCAGAACCTCCTTTGGTTCCACTTGAAGAAGATCCATCAAGAGACTTTCCCTTGTGGCTCTTGGAAGGAGCCTTCCTCTTCTTTCCCTTACCTTGCCTAATTTCCAGAATAGGGGCATTAGAAGTAGGAGTGGTTACAACAGATTTACCTTTGAGACCACTTTCGGCAGTCCTCAAATGGCCTTGAAGCTTGCTCCGAGTGACTTCATCCTTGGTCATATGATAAATCATGTAGAACTGATCATAACATGGAGGTAAGGAGTGTAGAATAATATCTATAGTCGGCTCCTCATCAAAGTCCACATTCAATTTGAGCAGACGGTCCACAAATCTTTGCATTTTCTGCAAGTGGCCCATGATAGGTTCACCATCCTTCATCTTTGTTGTAATCATGGAGCAGATGATTTCATACCACTCTTGACGAGCACTCTGATGGTATCTCTCCATCAGGTCCTGGTGCATCTTAAAAGGGTAGAAGTCCTCATAGGACTATTGGAGTTCAGGAGACATGGTGGCAAGCATGATACAAGCTACCTTGGTGGCATCTTTCTCATGTGCCCTAAAATCAGCAATCTCCTGAGACTTAGCAGTAGACTCATCAATTTCCTTTAGCTCCTTGTCTAGGACATATTTTTTGTCCTCATAGCGAGTGACCATCATGATGATCCTAATCCAATCATTGAAGTTGGAACCATCAAAGATGACTCTCCCACAAAGGTTCATGAGAGAGAAGGAGCCAGTAGGGTTTGAGCCAGAAGCAGTGTTGGAAGACATTTGAAAAGAAAGAAAGGCAAAGTTTAGATTAGATAAAGAGTCCTTAATATAACACCCAAAATGAAATATTAAGTCTAGGACCCAACACAATACTTTACAATTAGGAAGAGGGATGTCGTAATCCAACTTGCAAAATATTTGAAGGTAGGTAAATGACGATTTACCAATTTCCACTATGAAAAACGAAATGTCTTAATTAAGTTTTTATTGGATTTGAAACTCCTAGATCCTTTCAGATTCATTAAATAGTTCAATGACATGTTTAAATCTCGATTATGTCCTTCAGGTTTGTGACTGGGATACCGATGATCACAAACAAGGTGTGAATAACCATGCAAATGCACTTGGTACTCTCAATGTCAATTATCACCTTAATCAATGTGCCAGTTAACCACACACGCTCCATTGACCTTATGATAAACATTAAGCTACCCTTTGCTACCCTTACTAGTCCAAGTTAATGTGTCGGTTAACCACACACGCTCCATTAACAACTTGGTAAGGTGCAAAGTGTAATTTCATAGATTAGCATCAATTTCACATTTTCCTAAAGTAACTAAGATCGAGAATTTATAAAAGGTTTAATTACTTTATATTTATCATTATACTTTTAATGAGAATTAATGTCTTTGTCCTACCCGTTCGGCTAACGACCCTCCACCAGTCAAGGAAGCGGTGGGTGAGAGTGGACACCCATTAAACCACCATTTTATAGGCAGTAACTGATGTGCACAAAAGTACCCACTAATTTTAATATTTATAACCTAACAAACTTAGACTAACTATGCACTTATAGGCACTGTACCTAGTCAGATTACAGTATAGCTTAGGTAAGTCGAGTGTCGATCACAGGGAACGGTGGTGAATTAATTTAAAATATTTGATTATAGGTTACAGGTCCATGAAAAGAATAAAGAAGTAGTTTAATAAATCTCAAACGAACAATTAATTAACAACTCTCGATAAACTAACAGGAAAGCAAATCTCTTCAGGTACTTTGGTTTAGATAAATTACACCTTAAAAACATAGACAATTGCATACACAAATTCATTTATTCATGTTCACCGATTCCTAAAATGATTAGATTCGCGTTCACTATAACTAATCCTTTAGCAAACAAGTCAATTCAAACAGTGATCAGTTGATTAAACTAACATGCTTCCTAGTGTTCAGTTAGTATCAAGCAAGACTTGTAAATATAGTTAATCAAATTGGTCGTTCAATTAACCTCTTGTTGATGGTCATGAAACAAGGCTCACACATTAACTTACTTATTTCCAAGTTAATCCTAGTTTCACATTCATTATTCCTAGACTTATAATCTTGATGGTCATCAAAATCATAAGAGACAAGCAATCAAGCAGATGTTCATACAACTCAATTTACTTAATAATTAACAGCAAATAATTATCATTAACACGTAAGGATCTTTTAACAAGCTTGGCAAGATAAATTAAACATAAACATACAATTCAATATAGCAATTAGTCTAATAATCAAAGTTTCATTCAATCATAAACACAAAGTAAAAGGTTTTTACACCTAAATCAGAAACTAAACACATAATAGTATCACAATGGAATGCTAGACATGGTCACGTTAACAACCCATATGATTACCGACATGTATCCGCTCTCCAACCCTTCCGATCTCCGCTCCCGTTAGCTTAACGGCCTTCCGTCCGCCTTCTAGGCCCTCAATGCGGCTTAACAGAAGTTAATTATCGACTAAATTAGGTTAGAAGTCGAATCCCCCCCTCTGGTTAGCTGATAAACGCCTTTTATAACCCTTGTAACCGACTTACGTACGTTGGGCGTAAGTCGGATTACGCTGGGCGTAGTGAAGATTTATACACGATGAGGTTATCCGGATGCCATTCGTTAAGCGGGGCATACATAAAGATTACGCTGGGCGTAACACGTATTTGGCTACTACGCTTGGCGTACTTGTGAATTACGCGGGGCGTAAACGGCTCCTCCAGCAATTTTCCTTTCTTTTAGCCTCTAAGCCCGATTTCCGCTTCAATCTTTTCTTTTGTGCTCTATCGACAACGAATAGCTGCAAGTAATAATTCAAAGCATTATAAGTACTTTTTAGTTCTTAAAGAGAATAATAAAGGCCTAAATATTAAGATATAATGCATAAAAATATATATAAAAATACACATATCAAAATACCCCACACTTAGCCATTGCTTGCCATTAAGCAAATTTACTTTTATTTTACCAATATCGCACTAAACAATCCATTTAAAACTCAACCATTATGTCAAGACCGCAACGCATGCATTTGTGTCTAAAATTTTCCTAAAGTAACCCCCCCCCATACTTTAAATACTCACAATCTTCATAAACACTCGCCCACTTTTTCCGAACAATGCTCATTTTATGCAACCCTCCGAATCCATCCGTAGAAAACTTCCTTATCCTCAAGGTATTTTTAGTTGAGCAACCCAAGCATACATAATCTAGAATTACAATTTATGATACCACTATGGAGCTTTTTTGAATTCTCCACTTTCTTTATAATTTGATCTTTGATTTCTTTGAATTCACCACCTTATTTGATTTGATTTCTGGTATCTTTAATTTTTGAACTCTTGGAATTTTGAACTTTTGATCTTCACTTTAGTTGCTCCAAAATTCTTCAAACTTTTCTTGCGATTCTCTCTTCTTTTTTTACATGTACCTCACTTTTTCACTCAAAACCTACATGCTTAAGCAGGGGCGCTCAGCTTCAACCTTTATTGGTTAACGATAATAATTTTCCTGGATACATTTCAGGTTTAGGTTGCTAAACATATTGTGTCCCTCAAACCAAGCGAGGTTATGTTTTTCTTCCATGATTTCACTAAAATAAGGGAGGCCACAAATGCACTATAACGTGTATTGGCTCAACTAAACATTTGAGTTCTCATTGGATCATCTCATACAATATTAGCAAAATTTAAATTATCACTAGATTTTTCTAAATTATACTATTATTTCAAGTTTTTTTTAAATATCCTAAATCTAACAATTTCATTTTTCTTTTAATTTTAATTTACTTTTACCGACCCCCTACCCCACACTTATTTCATACAATGCCCTCATTGTATGCTAAAACGAATTAAGACCATAAAAAGAGAGAAAAAGGAACGGACTCCCCTGGGTAGTTGTGGCGAGATCGAATGGGGCTGCTACAAGTTGCTTCATATATTGCTGAAAGACTGAAAACTTGAACTGCTGCTTCTAAATTCGCCGATAAAATCAAGACTACCGACTTCAAAAATGTGGTGCAAAAGATTGCAAACAAATGCAATGTGTAATAACCATGACGTGGGAAAGTGTCGACCACGTCGTCTTGTCAAGAATGACATCCTCTTCTCGCGATGAAAAATCCCCCACAACATAGGAAAGTGTCAACCATGTCGTGGCAGCCGGGATGATACTTCTTCCTCGCGTCGAAATAAAACTCTATGGTGTGGGAACAACTCATCCATATCATAAGAGTCAAAATATCGTAAAAATGCCAATCTTCTAAATAATCTCTCACGAAATCAATATGCACCCCACACTTATGACAAATTATGGGTCTTGACTATAATCTTCGAACTCTCACACGGCTCTCTCTAGGAACAGTCGGACCTAGCTGCTGAACTTACTGCCAACTTTCTAAGGGCGAAAATTCTGTAGAGATCTAAACAACCAAAGAGCATCAACATGGAAAACAAAAGTAAAACACCCTAAATTAAAGTTTAGTTACATACCAAATAAAAATAATAATACTAAAATAAAAATAACACAAAAAAATAAAAATAAAAAGGATAACTAAATCACTCAACATCTTCGTCATCATGCTGCTGTGTCCCAGAAGTACCGGCTCCATCATGTCGTGGCTGGAATGTTGGAGGGAAAGGAACCGAGTACTGAAACCCCTGGTGGGCAAAGAATGCGGTCAATGCATCCCCATACCACTGATGTTGTCTCTCCACGTGTGCAACATATCGACCAAGGTTCTGAACCCCATGTCAATACGGTCAATGCGTTGAGCTAAGTAACGCATATCAATCTCCGGCTCAGGTCCCTGCTGCGCTCCCCGAGGAGCAGGTCTACGCCGCTGGACCCGTCTCGGCTGTGGCTCGACAGCACCCTCCTCGTCCTCCACGTCATCTGGTCGTACCCGTAAGACACCATCTCCGCCCCGCTTAAGTACACGCATCGACTCTAATAACTGAAGGCTCATCGGCCTCATATCATGAAACACCATCGATCTCGTGATCTCACGCGTCAACAACTGATGTGATCGAGCTAATCGCATGATAAAATGCCCCCCACAAATCGGGTTATCCTCCCGAAGTCCCCTGGCCCTCTTACCCAAATATGCGGCTAAAGCAACTAGAAGGTTCAGGTGCCTCCCTGGAGTAACAAGTGCCCATAAGAAATACAAGTCTGTCGAAGGCACTCTCCCACTGTTCTTATGGTGCGTGAGAGATATGGAAATCAAACGGTGCAGCAATCTGTATGTAGTAGACCGAATCATCCTCCCCCGTGCAGTAGATGGCGTATATACTCCTCCTGTAATCTCGGCCCAAAAAGTGTTTTCGTTATAGTCATCTGGCTGGTCCATGAGAAAATCAGCAAGGAATGTCGGGAAGTGGACACTCCTCGTCTCATTTGTTGTATATATCCCCACTCGAGTCGCAAGCTCTATGACACTGCACTCCCGGCTCACACCCCCCCCCCCAGTCTGAAGGCAAAGGCTGTCCTATCACCGGGTGTCTTCCTAGGGTCATAGGAAACTATAGCGTAAAACTCCAGAAAAAATTCCCGATAAACAGGCTCCTGGATCCTGAACAAGCGTGCCCATCCCTGACATACGAACAAATGCACTCCACTCGCGTCCGAGTGCGTGTATTGCAAAAAATCTTGGATCAGCACAGCAAGTCCAGTCTAGGTCGCCAATTCCCAGTCAAATGAAGGTGCTATGTCGATCTCCTTAGTGAGAAGCAGACTCAGATTGTTGACATATTGTGCCCGGGTTGCATCATTCAGAGTTTGCGGAAATTGCAAGAAATGGTGATCGGTTACGTCCTCGGGTGGGTTGGTCCTTTGAGTTCTTCGGGCCATAATCTTTGTGTTGAATTTTACAAGAAAAGAAGAAAAATCGAGATTCTTTGGGAGAGCTTGTCGTCACAGCGTATGCGAAGGAGAGGAGTTTGAAAGAATAACAAAAAAAGTCAAAGGGTAAAATGATATTACCTGGTCGTCGATTTACGCTGGGCGTAACGCGAAGTTACGCTAGGCGTAACCCCAACTCCGAGAAAAAGCATCCGCGATCATAGGTTCATTACGCTTGGCGTAAATTAAAATTACGTTGGGCGTAATCTTAACTAAAATATTTCCTTTTCCCTATTTGAAATTCCTTTTTCCATTCATTAATTTGGGGACTTATAATATAATTATTTTTTTCTTTTAATTGCTTCAACACAACCATGACTTTCCGATGAGTGACATTTAAAAAAAATTAAGACGTCATGATCACTTGTTTTTGTAGAGATCAAACAACAACGGTTGATCAAAACCTTTGCACGCAAGAATTGGTTTGCGAAAACAATCACTTTCGGGACCCGTTAGAATATTTCCTTTGTTTTCTTCGCACCTTTAACTAAAAGTAGAACAAGAAGTGACCTAACTAGTCAAGAATAGCAAGAGCTCGGTCTTCCACTTAACCACCACAATACGCCTTGCTATACTACGCCTCATGGATTGAGTTGGACAAATCAACAAAGTAGTACTTAACCACCACAATACGCCTTGCTATACTACGCCTCATGGATTGAGTTGGACAAATCAACAAAGTAGTAGGATAAGCAGGTCAAGAATTCCCTAATCACTTGCATTCTCGAAACCCATGCAAAAGGTAAAGTCAAACAATGTGTACGATCCCAAATTCCTGCAACTAACAACAAGAACCTTCCCGACAAGTGAAATGATATCAAAGAAAATAAAACAAAAAATAAAAACTAACTAAAAACAAATAATGAATAATCAAATAAACTAAATTAATTACAAGTCGATCCCCGGCAACGGCGCCAAAAACTTGATGTGCACAAAAGTATCCACTAATTTTAATATTTATAACCTAACAAACTTAGACTAACTATGCACTTATAGGCAGTGTACCTAGTTAGATTATAGTATAGCTTACGTAAGTCGGGTGTCGATCACAGAGAACGGTGGTGAATTAATTTAAAATATTTGATTATAGGTTACAGGTCACACGAAAAGAATAAAGTAGTTTAATAAATCTCAAACGAACAATTAATTAACAACTCTCGATAAACTAACAGGAAAGCAAATCTCTTTAAGTACTTTGGTTTAGATAAATTACACCTTAAAAACATAGACAATTGCATACACAAATTCATTTATTCATGTTCACCGATTCCTAAAATGATTAAATTCGCGTTCACTATAACTAATCCTTTAGCAAACAAGTCAATTCAAACAGTGATCAGTTGATTAAACTAACATGCTTCCTAGTGTTCAGTTCGTATCAAGCAAGACTTGTAAATATAGTTAATCAAATTGGTCGTTCAATTAACCTCTTGTTGATGGTCATGAAACAAGGCTCACACATTAACTTACTTATTTCCAAGTTAATCCTAGTTTCACATTCGTTATTCCTAGACTTATAATCTTGATGGTCATCAAAATCATAAGAGACAAGCAATCAAGCAGATGTTCATACAACTCAATTTACTTAATAATTAACAGCAAATAATTATCATTAACACATAAGGATCTTTTAACAAGCTTGGCAAGATAAATTAAACATAAACAAACAATTCAATATAGCAATTAGTCTAATAATCAAAGTTTCCTTCAATCATAAACACAAAGTAAAAGGTTTTTACACCTAAATTAGAAACTAAACACATAATAATATCACAATGGAATGCTAGACATGGTCACGTTAACAACCCATATGATTACCGACATGTATCCGCTCTCCAACCCTTCCGATCTCCGCTCCCGTTAGCTTAACGGCCTTCCGGCCGCCTAGGCCTTCAAAGCGGCTTAACAGAAGTTAATTATCGACTAAATTAGGTTAGAAGTCGAATCCCCCCTCTGGTTAGCTGATAATCGCCTTCTTTAACCCTTGTAACCGACTTACGTACGTTGTGCGTAAGTCGGATTACGCTGGGCGTAGTGAAGATTTATACGCGATGAGGTTATCCGGATGCCAGTCGTTGCGCGGGGTGTACATAAAGATTACGCTGGGCGTAACGCATATTTGGCTACTACACTTGGCGTACTTGTGAATTACGCGGGGCGTAAATGTTGGATTAGTGTCTAAGTCCATAACTATTTTGGTATGTACTTGATCCGATGGTACATGGTCCTTTTAGGTTGCCTTCACCAAAGCAACTTGACAGGATGAATTATGGAGAGAAAGGATTAAATATGATTTATTAATATATTATGGGAATAATATATTAAAGGAGAAATCATATTGTTTAATTAATATTAGTCAAGAATTGATAAGAATTAAGTTTGTGACTAAAAGAGATTAATTAAACTTAAGGGACTGGAATTGTAATTATAAGATAATTTCAATTGGGCTATGAATTGCCTTATATTATAAGGTTGGACGATATATATGGGGAAACCCATTGGAAATCGTCCGAGGACTTAAGTAAAGGGGTCCATGGGTTGCTTAGGGCTTAAGCATCCAAATTAGGGTTTCCTTGTTAGATAACCCTAATAGCCTCACTATATATATAGCCCTTATGCCCCAAAAACGAAAACAAGCTTCCTTCTAGAGTTTCCACACGTTCTGGGCAGCCTCCTTCTCTTCTCTTCTTCGTCCTCTTGCTCTTGGTGTTTGTGAACCATTAGAGGAGTGACATTTGTGACTCTAAGCTTTCTAAAGTCATTACAAAGAAGATTTGAGATTGTTATTGCTACATAACAATCAAGGTATGATCTAAACCCTAATTATATGTTATATTGATTATCATATGCTAGATCTAGGGTTTATAGTCTTGGATAAATTGCATGTACAATAGAGAAACCTAGATCCAAGCATTAGGGTTTGTATGAGCACATAGGATGTTCTTATAGCTAAAACCCATCAGTGGTATCAGAGCATGGTTGGTTTCTATTGTATTGTTGCCTTGTTAATTTGTTCATGCTTGAAAAATTCAATTTTTGTGAGCCTGCCTGATGGACTCGGCGAGTCCCATTGTGGACTCGGCGAGTAGCCCCTACTCGGCGAGTCCATATGGGTTCTCGGCGAGTTCATGCGTCAGAAAGAGGGGATTTTGGGATTTCTTGTTGTTTTTCTCATGGATACTTGCCTTATCTGTTTTAGATCATTAAAATCCGATTTTATTCATATTTTTTAGTATCTCCTTGATAAAACACAAGATAATTACCAATTAATTAGATAATAACTTCCTTATATGATTAAAGTTGATTATTTGTATTAATTGGGTAACTTATGTTGCAAGACTCAGAGTCCGAGTACAGAGGCTGAGATAGCTGAAATGAGTCAGATACCACATGCTTCCGCTGTGGGCTCGATCATGTATGCTATGACTTGTACTCGCCCTGATGTGGCCTTTGCTTTGAGCATGGTCAGTAGATATGAAGGGAATCCTAGCAAGGCACACTGGACAGCGGTAAAGAACATTCTCAAGTATTTACGGAGGACTAAGGACTGGGTCCTTACCCTCGGAGGCAGTGATGACTTGAAAGTGGAAGGATATAGTGATGCTAGCTTTCAAACTGATAAGGATAATTTCCGCTCTCAGTCAGGCTGGGTCTTTATCCTAAATGGAGGAGCAATTACTTGGAAAATTTCCAAGCAGGAGACAGTAGCTGATTCGACTTGTGAATCAGAGTACATAGCATTAAGCGAGGCAGCAAAAGAGGCGATATGGCTGAAGAACTTCATCGGAGACCTTAGAGTTGTACCAGCTATAAAGGAGCCAATGGAAATTTTCTGTGACAGTGAAAGTGCGGTTGCTTTGGCTAAAGAACCAAGAGATCACGGGAGATCTAGGCACATTAACAGAAAATACCATTTCATCAGACATAGAATAGAAGAAGGACTCCTCGTGGCAAAGAGGGTATCATCAGATGAGAACCCGGCAGATCCCCTCACGAAGGGACTGAACAGGGTTAAGCATTTACAGCATGCAAGGCGCATTGGGCTAAAGGATGATATTGGTTTCAATAATTAGATTCCTGAAACTTGTAAAATGTAATTGACATTTGATGATAAATAAAATTTGTTATTTATTTATGAGTAAGGTGTTACTATCTTGTGTTGATTGTTTACTATGTTTCAATTTTGCATGTTTTTACTTCCAGAATAATTATGTTATGGTATATATCATATTATTAAACCATCCACAGTCAGTAAAACTTTGGAAGTAAGTATTGATTCAAGACTGTCATGAATTTGGCTTGTATGATTTGTCTAAAGTGCTTTAGACAATGTAATGGTTGCTACAACATTCATGAGTACTCATAAGGGCTGAGTATTGGATTGAACCCACGCTCACTTACATCACTTCATGGAATTTATCTCGAGTGATCGTGAGACGGTAATATCATATAAATCTTTAAACCTAGAGATATGAGTTGTTGACTATGAGTTGGTTATTCATTGATTGTACGAAAACGCATTGGTAACTCGATGTTATAAACCGTGCCTTTGTGAGTAATTCAACAAGTAGTTAGTGCAAGCATATCAGTCGAAGTTTATATGTTCCTTCTAGAAATAGAAGCGATATCTGGGCCCCTCGATGATTTGGTTTTGACCTATGTACCGGGCCCGGTCAGAACCTAATTGATTTGTTCAATTTAGTTCTATGTCGAAACAAATCGGAGATCGAGAAACAAATGCTAGACAATAGGTAAGACCATGTTCCATGTGTTTGTCCGGTTGATATCATGAGAGCAGAGGATTATATGATCACTTATCTTAAATGGCGTATTATCATCATCTCAGTTCCGAGAGACTTTAAAAGAGCTATGATTGCTAGTCGGATTTTGAAGTCATATTTGCAAATATAGTTATTAGACTTATCCAAGTGGGAGAATGTTGGATATAGTGTCTAAGTCCATAACTTTATTTGGTATGTACTTGATCCGACCCGGCATGGTCCATTTGGGTTGCATGGCATTGCAATACTTGGATAGACTAAATGAGAGAATATGGCACTTATGATTATTAATATATTATAAGTTCTAATATATTAATAATAGTGTTATTTAATTAGTATTTGATCAAGTATTAATCTAGTATTAATTTGGTGATCAAAGTGAGACTAATTAAATATAGAGGGTTGGTTGTGACAATCATCAAAACTTTTATGGTGGATGTCACACCCCCAAACCAAGGATGGCGGAAACGTCCGAGGGTGGAGGACTTCATGTAGAGTATCACAACAACGAGTATAATAGTGCTCAAAGTAAATACAACAATCATAAATATAATTGAAAAAGTTATACCAAGGTATATGTTTACATGATTCGAATCAATTACATTATGATACAAAATGAACTGTTTGACGATTTATCGTCCCATCCTCAAAACGTGGTTGATTTCCTGTTTCACTGAATTCCTAAGAATACAAGTAGTTTTGAAAAAGTGTCAACACAAAGGTTGGTGAGTTCATAAGCTTTTGACAGTAAGAGTTTGAATATCGATCTTTGTAAGAAGATGTATGTCACCAAGAAAAATCCAATATTTTCCTTATAAAAGTCATGTAGTCCTAAATACCAGGACCGAAATGACAAGTATTTTGTCATACTTAAAGCTATAATTGTGGTTTTAAATTGGCATAAAACCCCTTTCAGATTTGAGAAAAATCCCGTAATGAATTATGTGTGGTCTTAAATACCAAGACTGAAAATATACCATGATATCTGTAATTATTGATATAAAAAGTGATTTTAAATTGACATAAAACCCCTTGTGATTTATGCAAAACCCTGTAAACTTATGTTGTTAGATCCCTATGTGAGCCGCTATAATCATACTAATGACTGAATACACCTGCCACGACGTTTCTCAGGCGTCGCGAAACTGAAATGACACTTGTCACCCGCAGACCTGCAGGTCCGGCTGTAGCTAGCAGCGAGGTGTGGGGTGTCAAACCCAATATAGATCCATACACAACTATCACGTTCTCCCTCCATGAGACTCTGATTATAACTAGCAGGAATTAGATTCCGCACTCGGACTTACGAAAGAGAATGTCTCACAATTTAGGTTAACAAGTTTACGTGTGGTATGCATAAGTATAAAGCCTTTTCCTGTGGGAATAAAACCTTCCGAAATGTGTTTGTTGTGTTAATGGAAACATAAACCATACCTATTATAGTTTATCCCAAAACGTTTGTAATGTATAAAAACTCTTTTATGAAAACGCTTTTGTAATGAATTTACACTTAATGTAATGAAAGTTCCCTTTTTGTATAAATGTACCCTTCTGAAAATATATTTGTATTTTGTAAAGTATCATAAACTATACCTATTATAGTTTATCAAAACAAGGGTAGAAATAGTAAAGTACACAAACTATACTTAACATAGTTTAATAATACATTTGTATGTAATTGGTGTACTTTAATTATAACACTTGGTTATTTCTATGTATTATCTAGTGAAAATTCATTTGTTAACTGGTGTACATCTAGATATGAGTACAAAAATGTCACATACTACAATAACACATAATCACATAATGATATATACCTTGCTCAACATGTTACAAGGTGAAATGAAATTTATAGTGTTTTTCTATTTATAACATTTTCTGTAGCTGTTATTGGAAAATTTGTAGAAAAATCATAAAATGCCCAAATCAAGTTCTGTAACTTCTGAGAGTTTGGAAAATGAGTGTAGTTGGTTCGTAAATTTTTCCATAATTTTTAGGGACCTCTAACTTGTGTGACCAAGTCCATAATCACAGACTGGTCCGGATTGGTGTTTGAGATGATAGACAGTTTTGTAAAAATCACCATAAATTGTAGAAAAATCGTATGGAGATGTGCAAGTAGTCATTTTAAAGCTAAGAACTGGAACTACTTACACCTAAAACAGTTTTGTAAACAAAAATGTTTAAGTTGTCCAAAACAGTCCGTGAATGGGGTCCAACTTTTCTGATGAAGGCTGTTAGAAAAGTTTAGTTTTGTTCTTGTTGTTTTACTTGTATTCTCCCTCTAAAAACTTGAGAAAACATTAAAATGTAGGGGTATGAACTCACCTTAAGTGATTTCAGTAGATGATTGTTGAAGAATGGAAGTGTTTAACTCAATAACACTTGGAGATGCCTAGAAGATTTTTGAGAATCTAGCATCATAGTTATGGAGTTTGCGTAAGCAATCAATGATTTGAGTAGAATGAAGTGCAATAATCACAAGGAGGATGAATTATACTTACCAAGAGTGGAAGAACACTTGATGATCAGCCTTGGGATCTTGAATTAGAGAGAAAAGTTTGAGGGAAAAGTTGGAGTTGGATCTTTGGTGAAATGAGAGTAATTGAAAGAAAATGAGGAGAGAGGTTGAGTGACCAGCCCTAAAAACGTGGGGATGACTTGTGAGAGGGGTAAAAAGTACAAGGAAGTGACAAGATATGGTGGGGAGGAGTGTGGGTTAGGTATGGAGTGGGTATGGGGTTGCTTGCGTCATAAAATAAGGTAAAGTCAACACTCTACCTTTGTACTTCACCTACTCTATTTTGGATAAGGTTTTATCCCCAAAACGTGATAATTCATTACTTAAGGGGTCTTATATGTTAAAATAAAGTTTTGAGTGAAAATCCCGTGTTAAAACAATTAAAAACGGGCCTAAAACGCAAAATTAGTCGAAAACCAGGAGAAAAAGGCCATTCCAGCGAGACCTCTCGGTCCTAGGCCGAGGTTCGGTCCCTAATGCAGCTAGGCGCGAAGCGAAGGAGGGGCGAGGAAGCGAGAGGCGAAGGCTCGGTAGTCTCAAAAGCGAAGGCTCGGTCTCAGAAGCGAAGGTGATCAGACCCGAAATGTACCGAACGTTCGGGTTCGGGTGATGTGCGAGGTTCGGTTCCAGGAGCCTTCGGGTTCGGTTCTTTGAGTGAGGTTCGGTTCAGCAGCCTTCGGCTCAGAAGGGTTCGGGTCCTAAGAGGACTTTCGGGTCCTAAGAGGGGTTTCGGCTCCTTAAGTCCGTTTTTCGCGTAGACTTCCGTTTTTGGGTTGTTTTCGCCAAATTCGAGGGTCGGGATGCCCTGAGTGATTATAGAAAGTTGAGAGAGATCTTGAGAGAGATTCCACATACTTAGAGAGATTTGGGAGAGATTTGACATTCTTGGAGAGATTTCTCATACAAAGAGATATTTGGGAGAGATTTCACATACTTAGAGAGATTTGACATTCTTGGAGAGATTTCTCATACAAAGAGATATTTGGGAGAGATTTCACATACTTAGAGAGATTTCGGAGATATTTGACATTCTTGGAGAGATTTCTCATACAAAGAGATATTTGGGAGAGATTTCACATACTTAGAGAGATTTGGGAGAGATTTGACATTCTTGGAGAGATTTCTCATACAAAGAGATATTTGGGAGAGATTTCACATTCTTGGAGAGATTTGGGAGAGATTTGACATTCTTGGAGAGATTTCTCATACAAAGAGATATTTGGGAGAGATTTCACATTCTTGGAGAGATTTGGGAGAGATTCTCGATATGAAGGGATAGAGTGAAAACGATTGAGAGCGGTTTCGTGTGTGACGAATGTGAGTGTCCGGCTTCGCAATGCATGGTCCGTAAACCCCGTTAAGCCTTGTTTAAGGATCTTGCATACTCCCGATGAGTATGCAACATTGTTTTATCGGTTTGGCTCGCCACGTACCACAGTTTTAGGTTAAGGAGATCTAGATGTACGCACTTTTCGATTTATGATCTCTCATTAGAATAGCGAGTTGTTTAGAAATTACATAACGTAAACTCTAGTACCCATGGGCAAATTGAGTTGACCGGTTTGACTTGTTGACTTTAGTTGACTTTGACTTGAACGAAAATTGACGGTTGTCACAGTGGATTAATGATCCATGGTTTATGGGTTATGGATGTAACCATTTGGAGCTCCATGGATAGTCCATGGGAGTTACAAACCCATGGGTCATGAGAAATGAAGAGTCATGACAATTAAGAGTATTCATGTGAAAACCCTAATTGTGACACCACTATAAAAGGGACCCTTTGGCTAGTGAAATCGGACCTAGTAAGGTTACTAGAGAGGGCATAACCGATTTTGAGTGCTAGAAGTATTCTCTTAAGTTATTCCAAGTTTTGTGGTGTTGTGTGAAGCATTTGAGGCACAACATTTGGGGTGCTAGGCTCACAAAGTCTTGAAGGAATCCAAGCAACAACAAGGTATGTATTTCTACTAGTTTTTATGTTTCATATATGCCCCATGCCATGCTAGTTAGGAAATAACCTTGAAAAAGAAATTTGCATGTATATAGAGAAAACATAGATTCAAGGTTATTAGGGTTGCATGTACAGTTAGGAAGTGTTAGAATGCTCAAAACTCATCTGTGGTATCAGAGTCTAGGATTGTTTTCTGTATACTTGATGCAAAACTACTTGAAAATAAAAAATTATGCTCACTGTCGACTGGACTCGCCGAGTTCATGAGGAGGACTCGCCGAGTCCATGTACAAATTCATCCTACTCGTCGAGTAGGATCATGCACTCGACGAGTAGGTGTGTGTTGGGCAGTCTTTTCGTGTTTTGTTGCTGGAAATGGATTAAAATCATTATCCCAATCTGTTTTGGACTTGTAAAATCTGTTTTTCAAAATGATAATGATTATGTTAATCCATTTTGCATGACTTTTAACAAGTTCAAAGTATTATATATGTTCATATGATTTCTTGAAATTGCTTGACATGAATTTGTGTTCTTATGAGTTTTTAGAAGATCATAGGAATTATGTGTAACCACCATGTGTGTTTAATTCTTGATCTTAGTTGTAATGATGGTGTTCATAACTTGTCCTCAAGTTATGGATAACCAAAAGTCACTTCTTTAAATTATGATTAAAGAACTAAAGAGGTTTCATAAAATGAAGAGTCTTCATTTTTATGAACCATTAAAACTCATAAGTTACAAAATTGAAGAGACTTGGAATAGTTTCAATTCTTGCCCTCAAGTTTTGGAATTTGAAAAGTCTTACACTCTAATACTTTAATTCCAAATTAAACCTTAGATTTTTAAAAAGTTTAAAAATAACACTTATACTATTATTATAATTTTATTATATCATTTTATTATATAGATATGTATAAGAATATGTCGTTCTTACCGTTAGTAGGCCTCATTCACGAAGCCGGTCTATAAGGGGGGTATAAGGTTGTTGCCTATAAAATGGTGACTTAATGGGTGTCCACTCTCACCCACCGCTTCCTTGATTGGTGGAGGGTCGTTAGCCGAACGGGTAGGATACGACTTTAAATTCTCATTAAAAGTATAATGAATTATAAAGTAACTATACATTATAAATTCCCAATCTTAGTTACTTTAGGAAAATGTGAAATTGGTGCTAGCCCATAAAATTACACTTTGTACCTTACCAAGTCGTTAGTGGAGCGTGTGTGGTTAACTGGCACATCGATTAGGTAATATTGTTAAGGGTACCAAGTCAATTTGTATGGTTATTCACACCTTGTTTGTGATCCTCGGCATCCCAGTCACAAACTTGAGAGGGCACATTTGAGATTCAAACATGCCATTGAAAAGTTCAGTGTATCTCAAAAGATCTAGGAGTTTCAAAACCAATAAAACCTAATAATAAAATATTTCGTTCTTATGGTGGAAATTGGTAAATCGTCATTTACCTACCTTCAAATATTTTATAGTGCGGATTACGGCATCCCTCTTCCACCTATAAATAGTTTGTTGGATCCTAGCCTTAATATTTCATTTGGGTGACTTATTAAGGATTCTTAATCTAATGAAACTTATCTTCCTTTTATTCCAGATGTCTTCCAATAACGTTGTTGGCTCAAACCCTACAGGCTCCTTTTCCCTAATGAACTTATGTGGTAAGGTCATCTTTGATGGATCCAACTTTAATGAGTGAATCAGAAACATCAGGATGATTACCCGCTATGAGGACAAAGAATATGTCCTTGATAGGGAGCTTAAGGTTGTTAATGAAGCCACTGCTACTCCAGAAGAGCTTGTGGAGTTCATTGCGCATGAGAAGGATGCCACCAAGATGTCCTGCATCATGATGGCCACAATGACTTCGGAACTCCAAAAATCTTATGAAGATTTCTACCCTTATGAGATGCACCTAGATCTGATGGAAAGGTACCATCAGAGCGCGTGTCAAGAGAGGTATGAAATCATTTCCTCCATGATAATCGCAAGGATGAAGGATGGTGAACCCATCACCGGTCACTTGCAGAAGATGCAGAGCTTCGTTGATCGGTTGCTAAAGCTCAATGTTGACTTCCCTGAGGAATTGGCGATTAACATCATTCTCCATTCCTTACCTCCAAGTTATGATCAATTTCGTATGACTTATCATATGAACAAGGAGGAAGTCACACTTAGCAAACTTCAAGGACTCTTAAGGACAGCTGAAAATGGCCTTAAGGGTAAAGCGGTTGCTACTTCTACTCCTTTAACAGCCCCTGTTCTTACAATTGGGCAAGGGAAGGGTAAGAAGAGGAAAAGCCCTTCAAAGGGTACCAAGGGTAAGACTCTTGATGGTTCCTCTTCAAGTGGGACAAAGAAAGGTCCCATTACTCCTTCTTCGAACCCAAAGGAAGCACAGTGCTTCTATTTCCAAGATAAGGGACACTTCAAGCGAAGCTGCGCCAAATATCTGCAAGATGTAAAGGATGGGAAGGTTAAACCCACCCATGCAGGTATATACACAATATTGTCTAACAACTCATCTAATGCTAATTCTTGGGTGCTTGATACAGGGTATGGTATTCACATTTGTACTGATTTGCAGGCACTAAGAAGAAGTGAGCAAGTGGAGCACGGGAAGATAAACTTAGTCATGGGCAACAGGAAAGCATCACCTGTTACCAAGATAGGAGTTTATTCTTTATTGCTTGATAATGGGTTAATGTTAGATTTGAATAAGTGTTGTTACTCGCCCGAAATGGCGAGAAATATTATTTCTTTTCATGGCTTGTACAAACAAGGTTTTACATTTTCATTTGATAATAAAAATAGTGCTATTAATGTTTATTACAATGATGTATTTTACTTTAAAGCAATACCTTGTGATGGTGTATATGAAGCCGTGAATGTTGTAGACAATCTAGGAAATAATGTGTTGTATATTGATTCTTCTGATAGCTTGGATAAAGCATCCTTGTGGCATTGTCGTCTTGGACATGTTAGCAAGAATCGCATGGGCCAACTCCAAAAGGCTGGAGTCTTGGAATCATTTGACCTCAAGTTAGATGATAGTTGCGAGTCTTGTTTACTTGGAAAAATGACAAAGTCGCCCTTCACAGGTACTTGTGATAGGGGTGAAGGTTTGTTGGACCTTGTACACATGGATGTGTGTGGGCCCTTCAGAGTTGCTACAAGGGATGCTAATTGTTATTATGTGACTTTTACTGATGATTACAGTAGATATGGATATATTTACTTACTCAAGCATAAGTCAGAAACCTTTGAAAAGTTCAAAAAGTTTAAGCAGGAAGTTGAGAATCAATTGGGCAGGAACATCAAGATGCTCCGATCCGATCGGGGAGGAGAGTATCTTAGCATTGAGTTCCTAGACTATCTTAAGGAATGTGGGATTGTCTCACAGTTGACACCTCCCAGGACACCAAATTTGAATGGTGTGGCTGCGAGGCGCAATCGAACCTTGTTGGATATGGTTCGTTCCATGATGAGTGGAGCTTCGTTACCAATCTCTTTCTGGGGGTATGCCTTAGAGACTGCCGCCCATATCCTTAATCTAGTCCCTACTAAAAAGGTTGCCAAAACACCTCACGAGATGTGGACTGGGAAAGTGCCCAATTTGGACCACATCAAGATTTGGGGTTGTGAAGCTTTTGTGAGGCGTGAGACTCATGACAAGCTTGAACCCCGAAGCGAGAGGTGTATTTTCATTGGCTACCCACAGAGATCCTTTGGTTACCTCTTCTACAGACCCAGTGACAATGTGGTCTTTGTAGCAAGAAGAGGAGTCTTTCATGAGAGAGAATTCATAAGCCAAGGGGACAGTGGGAGGCAAATTGACCTTGAAGAGCTTCAAGAGTCAAGTGGTGAAGGAACCTCAAATACTGTCAGCCAACCTGAGAAGGAAACTCCTATTGAGCCGATAGATGAGTCTGTACCTCCAAGACGTTCCACTAGGGTGAGGAACACACCTGAATTTTATTATGGTTATCACATCACCACTGAAGGTGATACATTTATCAATGATAGTACACTGATAGATTTGGATGAACCTAATAATTATAAGGAAGCCATGGCAAGTCCTGAGTCTGCGAAATGGAAGGAGGCTATGGACAGCGAGATTTAGTCCATGTATGATAATCAAGTTTGGAACTTGGTTGACAATGTACCAGGTCGTAAGACAGTTGGGTGCAAATGGATCTTCAAGAAGAAGACCGACATGGATGGGAAAGTACACACTTATAAAGCGCGACTGGTTGCGAAGGGCTTTACACAAACTCTGAGAGTTGACTATGATGAGACCTTCTCACCAGTAGCTAAGATTAAGTATATTAGAGTGTTTTTAGCCATAGCTGCGTTTCATGACTATGAAATATGGCAAATGGATGTCAAAACCGCTTTCCTTAATAGGAAGTTGGCTGAGGATGTTTACATGGCTCCGCCAGAGGGTTTTGTCGATCCAAAATACCCTAATAGAGTGTGTACTCTTGAAAAATCCATTTATGGATTGAAACAAGCATCTCGCAGGTGGAATCTTTGCTTTGATGAGAAAGTCAAAGAGTTTGGCTTTTCTAGGAGTGAGGATGAGTCTTGTGTGTATGTCAGGGCTAGTGGGAGCATAGTTAGCTTCTTGGTGTTGTATGTGGATGACATACTTTTCATAGGAAACGACATCCCAACTTTACAGGAGGTTAAGGCCTGGCTTGGGAAGTGTTTTGCTATGAAGGACCTTGGGGAAGCTGCCTATATCCTAGGGATAAGGATATTGAGAGATAGGAGTAAGAGACTAGTTAGACTTAGTCAAAGTACTTATGTGGACAAGGTACTGAAGAGGTTCAGTATGCAAGATTCCAAGAAAGGAGAATTACCAATCCAGAGTAATGCCAAGCTAAGTAAGACTCAGAGTCCGAGTACAGAGGCTGAGATAGCTGAAATGAGCCAGATACCATATGCTTCCGCTGTGGGCTCGATCATGTATGCTATGACTTGTACTCACCCTGATATGGCCTTTGCTTTGAGCATGGTCAGTAGATATCAAGGGAATCCTAGCAAGGCACATTGGACAGCGGTAAAGAACATTCTCAAGTATTTGCGGAGGACTAAGGACTGGGACCTTACCCTCGGAGGCAACGATGACTTGAAAGTGGAAGGATATAGTGATGCTAGCTTTCAAACTGATAGGGATAATTTCCGCTCTCAGTCACGTTGGGTCTTTATCCTAAATGGAGGAGCAATTACTTGGAAAAGTTCCAAGCAGGAGACAGTAGCTGATTCGACTTGTGAATCAAAGTACATAGCATTAAGCGAGGCAGCAAAAGAGGCGATATGGCTGAAGAACTTCATCGGAGACCTTGGAGTTGTACCAGCTATAAAGGAGCCAATGGAAATTTTCTGTGACAGTGAAAGTGCAGTTGCTTTGGCTAAAGAACCAAGAGATCACGGGAGATCTAGGCACATTGACAGAAAATACCATTTCATCAGACATAGAATAGAAGAAGGACTCCTCGTGGCAAAGAGGGTATCATCAGATGAGAACCCGGTAGATCCCCTCACGAAGGGACTGAGCAGGGTTAAGCATTTACAGCATGCAAGGTGCATTGGGCTGAAGGATGATATTAGTTTCAATAATTAGATTCCTGAAACTTGTAAAATGTAATTGACATTTGATGATAAATAAAATTTGTTATTTATTTATGAGTAAGGTGTTACTATCTTGTGTTGATTGTTTACTATGTTTCAATTTTGCATGGTTTTACTTCCAGAATAATTATGTTATGGTATATATCATATTATTAAACCATCCACAGTCGGTCAAACTTTGGAAGTAAGTATTGATTCAAGACTGTCATGAATTTGGCTTGTATGATTTGTCTAAAGTGCTTTAGACAATGCAATGGTTGCTACAACGTTCATGAGTACTCATAAGGGCTGAGTATTGGATTCAACCCACGCTCACTTGCATCACTTCATGGAATTTATCTCGAGTGATCGTGAGACGGTAATATCATATAAATCTTTAAACCTAGAGATATGAGTTGTTGACTATGAGTTGGTTATTCATTGATTGTACGAAAACGCATTGGTAACTCGATGTTATAAACCGTGCCTTTGTGAGTAATTCAACAAGTAGTTAGTACAAGCATATCAGTCGAAGTTTATCTGTTCCTTCTAGAAATAGAAGCGATATCTGGGCCCCTCGATGATTTGGTTTTGACCTATGTACCGGGCCCGGTCAGAACCTAATTGATGTGTTCAATATAGTTCTATGTCGAAACAAATCGGAGATCGCGAAACAAATGTTGGACAATAGGTAAGACCATGTTCCATGGGTTTGTCCGGCTGATATCATGAGAGCAGAGGATTATATGATCACTTATCTTAAATGGCGTATCATCATCATCTCAGTTCCGAGAGACTTTGAAAGAGCTACGATTGCTAGTCGGATTTTGAAGTCATATTTGCAAATATAGTTATTAGACTTATCCAAGTGGGAGACTGTTGGATATAGTGTCTAAGTCCATAACTTTATTTGGTATGCACTTGATCCGACCCGACATGGTCCATTTGGGTTGCATGGCATTGCAATACTTGGATAGACTAAATGAGAGAATATGGAACTTATGATTATTAATATATTATAAGTTCTAATATATTAATAATAGTGTTATTTAATTAGTATTTGATCAAGTATTAATCTAGTGTTAATTTGGTGATCAAAGTGAGACTAATTAAATATATAGGGTTGATTATGACAATCATCAAATCTTTTATGGTGGATTAATGATCCATGGTTTATGGGTTATGAATGTAACCATTTGGAGCTCCATGGATAGTCCATGGGAGTTACAAACCCATGGGTCATGAGAAATGAAGAGTCATGACAATTAAGAGTATTCATGTGAAAACCCTAATTGTGACACCACTATAAAAGGGACCCTTTGGCTAGTGAAATCGGACCTAGTAAGGTTACTAGAGAGGGCATAACCGATTTTGAGTGCTAGAAGTATTCCCTCAAGTTATTCCAAGTTTTGTGGTGTTGTGTGAAGCATTTGAGGCACAACATTTGGGGTGCTAGGCTCACAAAGTCTTGAAGGAATCCAAGCAACAACAAGGTATGTATTTCTACTAGTTTTTATGTTTCATATATTCCCCATGCCATGCTAGTTAGGAAATAACCTTGAAAAAGAAATTTGCATGTATATAGAGAAAACATAGATTCAAGGTTATTAGGGTTGCATGTACACTTAGGAAGTGTTAGAATGCTCAAAACCCATCATGGATTGCCTTATATTATAAGGTTGGACGATTTATATGGGGAAACCCATTGGAAATCGTCCAAGGCCTTAAGTAAAGGAGTCCATGGGTTGCTTAGGGCTTAAGCGTCCAAATTAGGGTTTCCTTGTTAGATAACCCTAATAGCCTCACTATATATAGAGCCCTTATGCCCCAAAAACGAAAACTAGCTTCCTTCTAGGGTTTCCACACGTTTTGGGCAGCCTCCTTCTCTTCTCTTCTTCATCCTCTTGCTCTTGGTGTTTGTGGACCATTAGAGGAGTGACATTTGTGACTCTAAGCTTTCTAAAGTCATTACAAGGAATATTTGAGATTGTTATTGCTACATAACAATCAAGGTATGATCTAAACCCCAATTATATGTTATATTGATTATCATATGCTAGATCTAGGGTTTATAGTCTTGGATAAATTGCATGTACAATAGAGAAACCTAGATCCAAGCATTAGGGTTTGTATGAGCACATAGGATGTTCTTATAGCTAAAACCTATAAGTAAACGGCTCCTCCAGCAATTTTCCTTTCTTTTAGCCTCTAAGCCCGATTTCCTCTTCAGTCTTTTTTTTTGTGCTCTATCGACAACGAATAGCTGCAAATCATAATTCAAAGCATTATAAGTACTTTTTAGTTCTAAAAGAGAATAATAAAGGCCAAAATATTAAGATATAATGCATAAATATATATATATATATATATATATATATATATATATATAAATACACATATCAGTAACCTTATACCCCCCTTATAGACCAGCTTCGTGAATGAGACCTACTAACAGTAAGCCGACTTGTCTTATACATATACATAAATATTAAACCTATAATATTATAATAGTATAAGGGTTAAATTTTAACTTTTATAATTCTAGGGTTTGGAATTAAAGTATTCTAAAGTGACTTTGCAAATTCTAAAACTTGAGGGAAAGTTTTTAAACTTGTCAAAACTTTTCAAGTCCATAACCTATGAGTTTTAATGCCTCCTAAAGAAATGACTTTTCATTTTCCATAACTTGAGGACAAGTTATGGAGCACATCAAAGGCCATTAAGATCATCAATTAAACTAACAAGCATGTCAAGTAATGTCCATGATCTAGATTAAACTCATATCAATAAGACAATTCAAACCAAACAAATTTCATGTAATTAGCCTAACCATATAAACTAATACAAAACATGAAACTTTGACAATTATCTTTTAAATTGGATTAGCATGATCATTACCACATCAAAAACAGGTTTATAAGTTCAAAAACAGTTTATGGTAATGATCCTGGTCCAATTCCAGCCTTAACTCGAAAATCTGCACTCTGGAGCACCAAATCGTCGAATGCATGAACTAACTCGGCGAGTTGGTCATAATTGTAAGGGGACTCGGCGAGTCCACTGCCCAGAAAGCAGAAAATCGATTTTTTTAAGCATTTGAAAGCAGGTAGCATCAAGCATATTGGAAAACAATCATAGGCTCTGATATCACTGATGGGTTTTGAGCATTCTACACTCCTATGGTGTACATGCAACCTGGATGCTTTGGATATATGTTTTCTCTAATATACATGCAAACTTTCAAAATTCCAAAGCATCATCCTAACTAGCATACAATGCAGTAACTATACTACAAAATTCTAGTTAGATGACATACCTTTTAGTGTGGTTGAAAACCTTGAAGCTTTAAGAGTCTAGCACCAATAATGTGAATGCCTCAAATGGAACCAAAAATTACCACCAACAAATGGAAGAACTAGAGAGAGAATTCTTTGCCTCACAAAATCAGCTAGCACTCTTCTAAGTTCACTTAGGTGTTAATTTTGGTAGCCTTAGGGTCTCTTATATATTGTGGCAAACTAGGGTTACACCATGTAAACCCTAATGACCTTCCATATCCCTCATGCTCCATGGGTTAAAACCTCCGTGGAGTATCCATGGGTCACCATATGAGTTTAGCCCAACATAAAGAACTATGGATCATTAGCCCACTTTATAAGAATGAATGATTTACCAAATCAACCCCTTATATTTAATTAGTCTCTTTTGATCACAAAATTAATTCCAAATTAATTCTTGATCAATATTAATTAAATAATATAATTTCATATTAACATATTAGAAGTTATAATATATTAATTAATCATAATTATCCTCTTCTCAAAAGTCCATCCTTCAAATTGTCCCGATGAAGTGCAACCCAAATGGACCATACTACTCTCAGGTCTTAAAGCACATACCAAATATAGTTATGGACTTAGACACCTTATCCAACATACGATTCTTCCATCTTATCACCGAGAGCCCTAATGTTGCTGACGATATTACCCACTTTCACAATAAAATCATCGACAATATTTGCTTCTTTCATGTTTAGAGTCTCGAATTCCGCCTTCAAAGTTTGCAACCTGGCCATCTTTACCCCATCTTCCCCCCATGAACATCGTCTTCAAGGCATCTCATGCCTCCTTGGCTATTTGCTTTTCTGACAATGATAACAAGAGATCTTCCGGTATCCCTTGATAGATAGCAGCCCTTTCCAATTTATCCTTCTTTACTTCAACTATAATGTTTGTTGTTCTAGGCTCAACAACATCCCAAACACCTAGTGCCTGCATAAACACCTTCATTTTTATTGTCGAGGAAGCATACTTGCTTCTTGACAAACATAGGGTAGTGCAAAGTAATCTGACCATCTTTCTCACTTTTATCACCCATACTTGTTGGTCGGGGTTGATACTTAGGCATAAAGCGGCCTCTGATACCAAATGATGGATTTTTTGGGACAATTTTCTCGTTTTATTTTTAGGTGCTCAAACTCAAAATGAAAAGAACGAACTACATAAAGCAAAGAAATCCCTAAAAGATAACAACAACCTATCCATGATCTACTTCTACTAAAGAAAATGGAATTGATGGCCTACATGGCCTTTTACTAGGGGTGAGTAAACCCAAACCAAGAAACTAAGAAACCGATTAAAACAGACGAAACCGAAACCGAAAAAACCGAAACCGAAGCAAAACCGATGGTTAGGGTTTGACTTTTTTAAAAACCGAAAAATCGGGTTCGGTTTCGGTTTTTACCCAGAAACTGACCCATCCAACCTGAGAAACCGACCCATACTTAAAACCGCAAACCGCCCCAAGAAACCGACCCATACTTGATTATTTTTGGTTGTAATAGACTATTTCGGGTTTTGGTGGTAACATGTAATAGACTATTTGTTGTAAGACTCATGTTTTTTGAAGTATTTAACTTAAATTTGGTGTTTTTTGAAGTATTTAACTTGTTGCTTCATTTATGGAAAATTGGTTAAAACCCAAAACCCATGGGTTTAAACCCAGAACCCATGAATGTATGAGTTGAACCCAAGAAACCGAAAAACCGTCCAAACCGACCTTAGAACCCGAGAAACCGAACCGACCAGAAACCGATCCTATTGGGTTCTGAAAACCAAAAACCGACCACTTATGGGTTGGGTTGAGTTTGGGTCCAAAACCGACCCAAACCAACCCATGCACAACCCTACCTTTTACTTATTCAAACATAGAAACTGACTAAAATGCCCCTGAAGAGAGTCTAAGTCTTTTAACACGTTTGGATTAAATCCAACACAGGGATTGATATTTTGCATATGGTTTTGAGATTGCTTGCTTGTCGCTTCCGCCTCGTTCTCGAGTTTAACAAAAGAAAAGAAAAGAAGAAAAAAGAAAATAATGAGAGAAAAGAAGAGAAAGAAAAAGAAAACAATTTATTTTTTTGTGTTTCCGAGTTGGAAAGAATTTAAAAAAAAATAAATCATTTTGTTCTTTCATTCTATTTCAATCGGCTTCCTTCCTCTATCAATTTTTTTTATTGAAATTCGTAAACATCAATTTTTTATTTTCTTTTTATTTTCTTCTGGTTTCCACCGTTTCCTATCTTCGTTCCCGAAAGTGGAAACGGATATGGAAGGCAGCTAAAGCGACAAGCCGCACGCCTATGGTCGATATATCAGTGATTTGGGTTTTGTTCTTTGTCTCGCTACTTCACCCACAACCTTACTAAACGACCTCCTCTATTGTGTTTTGCTTCTTGTTGCACTCTTCCTCGATTTTGCATCCACAGAAATGCTTCATCGGTTGAAATTGATATTCAATTGTTTGATTTTATGTCTTCCCCAATTTAGGGTTCAATCTATATAACACCGTCAGCTCTAATTTTAGTTTATTCCAATTTCGATGGTTTGAAGGTTTGTGTTCAATTGATGGAAACTAGGCCACAATCCAAACACCTTCTTGCCATCACCATCAGATATTGGACTTGGAAGGCAGTGAAAAGCACTCGATTTTTCCTTCCTTAAACCTTTCCAAAGCTGATTCATCTATACTCTTTGAAGGAGATGTCTATATGGGTTTTCCTTGATTCAAAGGTATTTATCAGTTTTCTTCATCTCTAATATTCAGGTTTAGATGGATGTTACGCCTGCTCCACCAAACTGTTCGTCGGAGGTATCTCTTCCCACTTTATCTCGATTTATATGTTGTATATTTTGTTCACATCTACTATTGGTTCCGATGTTATCTATACCACACCAGTTTGATCCTAATATATTGTGTTTATAGTAGTCATGATACATATAGATGAGCTTTTACTGCAAGGTAGTGATTACTTAGGGTTGGAATATGTTTTTTTTAGGATAACTTTATTTTGTTGTATGCCTACAACATTATCAAGCGAAGTTGATTATCGGGTTAGTTAATTGTTATAGAAACTTTCTGTAATTACTATTTTATTTTATATCATTCATTATGAGATTAAGTACAAGTTGTTGATGCAACTTACTGGAGGAAATTCACCCTTGGCTTTTGCGATAATTGTATTATCGAGTCTGCCTGCTGGGAATTTTGATTGTTAGTTTGAAAGCAGTAACTTTTCGTTTCTTGGAATCAAGGATGTAAGGGAATGGTTCTTTCCATAGTAACCGGTTTTTTCTTTCTATTCCATCATGGAATGGAATGAGAATTCCAACATAATGAATTTTTATTTGTGATTTTAATTTAACTACAAGCCTATAGCCTATTAAGATAATATGTTGCATTTACATGTGATATATAAGTTTTAACATGAAAATTCTTTCCGTTGCTATGATCCAATCAAACGTCATCATGGAATGTAACGATTCATTCCATTACTTTGCTTCTGCTCATTCACATTCCATTCTATCCAACTAAAATTCATCTCACTTCTTGTTGTTTGTAGGTTCCTTTCTCTATATCAAAGCCTATAGTTGGTGCCCAAAATGGAGTTTCACACAAATGGTATGATCTCAATGAGGAGGCTCTTCTTAGGCGACAAAGGTTCTGTCCTGAAAAATTGCACATATCTTTAGGAAATAATTGCTTTATAGATATATAAAGTGATGTGTTTTGATTATATAATTGTTTTCATAAGATAGGATGCGATTCAACCTGTGATATTTTTCCTCAGACATCTAAAACCTGAACAAAACTATATATATTTCTATATTCTTTTTAGTTTTGATTACTGTCAGATCAGATCAGGTTTACCATACAAGTGAACACCATCAATTTATCAAACAACAAACTGTAAATCAGGTTTGACTTGTAATATTTTTTAAATTTATTTTGATAAAGCATGTATTTCCTTTTGAATTATGGTTTTTTTTCAAAAGCCGAAATTACACACAGTGATATACGAGAGATATATCCATATAGTTTATGGTGATTACTTGAAGAATATGACCAACTTTTTTTTGTTCCATTTATCTGTTAATTTAGCAATACTTTTCCCCTAATATAGCATTGTACCGTTTTTTTTTTCTGATCTATGTGGATTTTATTTCAAGGGTTGGTGAAAGGGGTGATCATGTGACTTTGCAGAGTGCTGCTGATTTGCTATATAAAAAGTGCTTTTAAATATACTTTTGTTATATATAAAAAAATTAGCTGCATTCTAACTTACTTTGTATTTTTAACTTAATTTACTCCGTATTATAATTCATGGAAATCGTTTATTTAATATAGTAGTATTCCTGAGTTTTAAGTTTTTATGTTGATGTTCATTAGAATTGTAAATAATTTATATTTAGACATCTTTATATGAGACCATGAAAAATTTATGTAAACAATGACGATTTGAGTGGTTATTCCAACTATTTACTCTCTTCCAACTTCCAACTTATTATATACCCTTGGTCCAGCATGTTGTTTAAAATCTATCTATCCTGGTGTGCCAGAATGAGCTGTATTGAATGCAGCTTTAACATTTGCATCCATTCCACTTCTTCCTATTCTTGACTTATCTACAATGCCTGTATTCAGAAAAAGTTAAAAGTATAATGATGGTAATCCTACATCGACAATTACCAATAAAAAATAACGTGGTAAACAAAAAAGATTTTCTTTAAATTGTAAACTACGTATTTCTGGTAATCTTTGTGACATCTGTTATAAACACAATACCAAAAAATTGTAAAAGAAAAAAAAACCGAAGCGAAGCTTGAGCCTTTTTATTAGTTTAAGTTAGAACAGGCCAAGGTTAGGTAAAACTACAACAAAATAAACTCACATAGAAAAATCCGTCTGTAATATGCACTAAAAGAAACAAAGTTATAGCGGCAAAACAAATAACGGCGGCATCCACTATTGGCCGCAATACTTGTTAGTATTGCCGCTAATGCATTTAAGACCACGATCCGCCTTCACGGTAAACAAACCCCATCTGTTTGATCAAGCCTACAATCCAAGGTGCAACACCCATGTTCTGGATTGGTTAAGTTTATTGGGAGGGTAATCCAGTCTTATGCATTAGGTTCGGGAGCAGTGCAGTCATAAGCTGTGGGTCGGGAGGACAATCTAGTCTTATATTGTGAACCCAGTGTGCATGCAATATATATATATATATATATATATATGGACGAAGCCAAATTTTTTTATAGGGTGTTCCTCGTAAATTAGTTAGAAAACATACACACCACAAACACACACACACATAGAGAGAGAGAGAGAGAGAGAGAGAGAGAGAGAGAGAGAGAGAGAGAGAGCCCGTTGATTTTGAAGGTCTGTACGAAAACAAAATTTTGGTCCCCCTAAATACAGCTTTCTTTTATATAAGTAAAATATAAGAAAACTTAAAAAGTAACTAAATTAATTAAAATAAGAAAAATAAAATTTTATATAAATTGAGGGGCAGAAAGTATAAATTTCTAAAGCTGATTTGTTAAAGAATTAGAAGATAAGTTAAATTGTGAAAATAAGAGTATAAATAAGTGGTTAAAATTGTAGCCTGTAGTTATGATGCAAATGAAGGGGATTTAAGTGCATTCGCATGTTTAAAAATTTGGAGACAAATGGGATTGAACCTAAGTATCTTGAAGGTGGACGAACATATCTACCAGTTGAACTAAAGAAGTTGTTTGTTAATATTTGCACCAAATAATAGTCCAATTCTAAAAATAAATTACATTTTTACCAAAATAACACCTCATTATTACTTAACCAACTAAGAATTTAATGGAACATTAAATGCAAAGTAAGAACGACACTGTCATTTTATTATATAAAGTTAGTGGTAATTAATGCTTTTTTTAATCTGTGTGTTTTTTGTCTGTGGACAATAATATTGGGATGAAGAGAGGATATATTAACAAATTAACAATATAAAAGAATTTTTTTTTGAGAATTTGAGGGTGGGCCTGGGGCCACCCTGGCTCTCATGTGGCTCCGCCCATGTGTGTGTGTGTGTGTGTATATATATATATATATATATATATATATATATATGTATATATATATATATATATATATATCTTGTGGAGTGGGGTATTTTGGGGAACTCACTAAGCTTTGACTTACAGTCGTTGATTTTAATGTTTCCGGTACTTCTGATGATCAGGACAAGGCGAATGCATGATCATAAACATCCTCTTACAATTTTATGTGATGAGAGGTGTACTTGATATTCTGATTTTCTTGGACATGTTTTGAAAACAATGATTGTTTACCTATAGATTTTGTGGAGATGTTTTTATAAAATGAAAATTTTTATCATGGTTTTCGGGATGTTACAAGTTGGTATCAGAGCTCTCGTTTGAGTGAATTGGATGAACACTCATGTGATTCCAGACTCAAACTTTAGAACTGCAAAATAATTTTTCATAATTAAATCTAAAATAAACAATGTAGAAGATGCGATGTATACAATCAGCCGAAGCTCATGGAAAGTGTTCTCCAAGATACCTACACTTATTTTGTGTATTGATGATGTAACACTGTGATTGTTCACCCAAAATTTTTTTAAAAAAATTAAACACTTTTAACAGATTATGTTCGCAGAAGACTTGTTATAAATATTTCAAAAAGAAAACATCACCGATGTTACTTTATGTCAAAACAACCCATCCAAAATATAAAGTTCACAAAGCATAATGATGGAAACCCAACATGTCCAAATGGTATCATGACTAAAGATACTAAGTAAAACTGTCCAATGGTTCCCATCCTCAGCAAGGCATCATTTCAAGATACCTGTTCAAATACACAAAAACCAACAAATAAGGAACAAGTGTTAGCATAAGCTAAGTGAGTCAATTACAATACAATGTAAAAAGAACATACATATCATAGATGGATTCACACAAACATCCACACACACTCAAAGACTCACAAGCAAGACATAATAACATCACAAGTTTGAATTTAGTTGTCGACTGACCTGCACAACTCTAAACAAAACTCTTAATGTAAGTGGAAATACGTACCATGGAATGGATTGTACTGAATAGTTGTGAAGAAGCCAAATAGTATATCAAGTAACTGTTTTTATATCTAACTTTCTTTATCTAAATTTTTTATACCTTTTTACGTTTATGAATTCTATATGCTTTTATCATCAACGTAGGAAATTCAAATTTAAACATCCCTAAAATGATAAAAACAACGAATTTCCTAACTGGTTTCGTGAAAAGTTAATAAAAATTAACAAACATATTGGCTTCATAAATCTAAAGAATACATAATGCATATTACTTTATATTTTCTATGTTCATCAAATGAAAACATATAACAATCCAAATTCCACTAAGAGTTGTCGGCTCTTGCAATGGGTTTGCAAATAAATACTTATACTTATACACACAACCAACAATGTTAGGTTTATGGTACTTAAACATGATGCACAATGCACAACACAAAACTCTGGGTTCTAGCGGTGATTAACAATGTGAGAAATATTATGGCTAGTTAGAAGATATGGTAGAGTTTCGGTATACACATGATTATTCATTTGTACTATTTTGGTGCATGTGGTTTTATACTCAAACGATAGTTATTTCTAATAATAATTTCACTAGTATCAACACAAATGACGAAGCATACAAAGATGATCAACTTATATATGCTTCAGCAACCAAACAAGTGTTCTACATCCGAGATCCTGCTCGAAGAAATCAAAACAATAACCATCGGTGTGTGTTCGGGGGTGTTAGTCATCAAATTATTTAGGATCTACCATCGTACGATGATCGTGCCCAACTTGTTTGCAATGACTATGTTCAAAATGTTGACAATAGATCAGACAAAAATGTTGACAATAGATCGGACAAAAATGTTGACAATGTCGATGTAGTTCAAAATAACTCTTCATCCGATGCTTTACTTTTTATCGGTTTCAGCCTGTACTTTCAAAACAATCTTAGAGTCGATGATGTTGAGGTAGAGAGTGCAATTGAAGTTCCTCCGCCAACTGGTAGAGTCAATGATGTTTATGATTGTGAGATTAATTATGATGAGAACAATCTTGATTATGATACTAAAGGAGACATTAAAGTATATGAGGGAGATTATGATTAACATAGTTCATATGTAATGTGTATTTGTAATAGAAACTTTATTTGGATTCCTAGTTTAAACATAAATGTTTATTCCCATGTAATGTGTATTTGTAATAAAAACTGTATTTGTATATCTTACAAAATTTTAGGTAACGACGTCTATTTTTATCTTGTTTCTCTACACCATGGTTATTGTTATGGTCCGGGGACATGGGTGTGATCGAGTCGGGGATCCACCGCACCCGGTCGGTAGAGGTCGTGGTCAACATGAGCAGGATGATAAGTTTTATTATGATTTATGATTTATTATATTTATTAGTTATTATAAACTATCATTACTAATAATTTTTATTATATTCCCAACTGTTCTACCAAAGAAAAGTAGAGGAAAAGCTAAGAATATTAAGCTCGAAAATGCATTGTTAAAAAATAAGGGCAAACCACTAGACTTGGACAGGGCTCTTACATATGATCACGTATGAGAACCTAAAGACATGTTTGTCCGTGAGATTGGGAAGACAATGTGTCGGTCAGTCCATTTTAATAAAAGAAGTTGGAAAAAAGTTTCCCCCGCGTTACAGAATGTCGTAAAATAGCATCTCAGGCATATTTTTTTTACCTAACTAACTTTTTGTTTTTTCTAAATAAGTTTGATATGGATCCGATTTCCTTGGATTCAGAGAGTGCAAGGTTATTAGACAGATTTGATGTGACTTCAACAAAACGGTTTAGAGATCGTAAAGCTGACATCCAAGAATATTTTTTGATAGTCAGAGGGTATGATGATATCCCGGGAGCATTAGCCAGACCCCTGAAGATATGGATAATGATAATTGAGAGAAAACAGTTGAGTATTTCCAAACAGACGAACACAATAAGGCTTCAGAGAGAAACAAAAAAGTCTATGAACGTTAAAAGTATGCAATCCATGGGGGGTCGAGCTCGTATACCAGTGCTTAGTATAAAAAAAGAAACGTAAGATATATGTAATTATTTATTTAAAATATAATATAATTTTTAAAGGTAAACAGAACATACAGAGAGTTGAAGTGTTCCACTCTGCTTACACCTATAAGAATGTATTTTCTAGTGATGTAGCAGAGGAGTAATACATAAGTATTTAATTATAAGTTTATCATATAATTATTTTTTATTTAAACTTAATTGTTAATCATTTTTTGAAAACACAAAATCAGTTAGGGTAAGAGCTCCTAGAACAAACTCAAAGGTTAAACAGAGAAAGAGATTTAACACCAGCTGAAGAAAGAGCTTGTTTTGAGAAAGTATTAGACTCTCTACATTGCCATATTAGATGCATTGGATGAAAAATGTAATGCCCGGATAATGGTATGTACTTTAAATCCAATTATTCATTTTTGCAAAGGTACTCGACGAGTTAGAGGCCCCAAACTTGTCGAGTAGGAATGGAATTTGGACGCGGGACTTGAAGTCTACTCGATGAGTTGATTTCCTCAACTCGATGAGTAGGGCTGCTAGAGTGAACCCTAATTTAAGGGTTTTGCACCCAATGTAAACACCTTAACCTCCAAAGGTTGGCCTCATTTGCAGCCTCCATCACCCCAAACCCTAGCCATGAAACCCTAATCAACCTTAGAGTGTTTTTGAGCCATTGTAGTGTGTTCTTGGTGATTTTGAAGCCTGAGAAGGAAGGAGAAGTTTGAGGATTCAAGAGGAAGCCAGTAGATCCGGAAGTTGAACTACATTTCTGACTCATTTGAGGTATAAAGTTGATACCTTGGCTTTCTTTTGCTTAGATCCTCTTTTAGGGTAGTATGTTGTCATTTTTAGGCCATATTGGAGTTATTTTTGGGATTTGAGTGTATCATGAAGTTTTGACTTCAGATCTAGGCACTCATGAGCTTATGAGGCTTAAAGTTTCCCGTTTTATCAAGCCTTGGCCCTTTCCCATGCCCTAGATCTCTTATATAGCTTAGTTTTGGTGTTTCTAGCTTCATGACACCAAGCATGGATGTAAAGTTACCAACTTTACGTCATAACTTAGTGCTAGGGGACCAGATCTATGGGTTGGAAGCAATGATCTCGATTGGAAGTGACTGAATGGATTTAGACCAAGGGGGACTCGACGAGTTGTTCATCCAACTCGACGAGTTGAGTCGTGGTCCCCCAACCTTTTCTGTTACTGGACAAACTCGTTGAGTCTAGGAGATAAATCAGTGAGTTGGACATGATTTTTGGGTTTTGAAGATTGAAGAACTCAACGAGTTCAAGGAGGAACTCAGCGAGTTGAGAGCGAAATGCCCCGACTCTGTTATGAGGAACTCGACGAATTCATGAAAGAACTCGAATAGTTGGATCGAGATTTCAAGGATTTTATGGATCATGGAACTCGGCGAGTTGATGGACCTACTCGGCGAGCTGAGTCAACAAGGATGTTGACTTTAACCAAGATGTTGACTTTGACTTTGACCATTGACCAAAGTAGACCCTTAGAAGGGTTATGAGTATGAAAAGGGTAATTAAAGGAAATGATTGTGTAGGAGTCTGGGAGGGATTGATTTCAGAGCAGGAGCCTTTGCAGCTATCTCCCAGTTATCAAGGTGAGTTACCTTCCAGTAGAAGTGGGTCGAAGGCACCAATGTCGGCCCACTAGTATTGATTATAGTTGAGATGATTGTCTTTGTGATAATTGTCTGGTATGCCACTATTTTTTATGCTTTATGTGCTAGTATGTTATGTTATTATGTGATAGTGATAGGGGTGGAATATTTCCTGGTTACTGGTTAAAAGAGACCGAAGGGGAGGCCAGCACCCAGATATGCTAGGGTATTATGTGGTAGTGGTAGGGCTGAAATAGTCCCCAGATATCGGTTGGAAGAGACCGAAGGGGAGGCCAACACCTAGATAAGTTAGGAAGTTACCGGTTGAAAGAGATAGAAGGGGAGGCCAACACCCATATATGCTAGGAGTTACCAGTTGAAAGAGACCAAAGGGGAGGCCAGCACCCATATATGCTAGACGTTATGTGATTATATGGTATGTGGTATGATGGGGGAACTCACTAAGCTTTGTGCTTACGATTTTTAGTTTTTGTTTTAGGTTCTTCTTCTTCGAAGGGAAATGGGCCGGCACGATAGCAGCGCATCACACCACGATTTTCCATACTATGACATTCTTAGGGATTTGTACTATGACATTATCATTATTATCTTATGACATGCTTTTGAGACATATGATCTTTGGTTTTTATGAAATGAGATAACTTCATGATGTTTTCAATAATCTGTTTTATGAGTTATTTATTTTAAAAATGAAACATTTTAACAAATTTTAAGAGAATGGTAAAAAGTTACCCGACAAAAAGATTCTAACAAGCAGCCTAATCATGCTCCCAAAACTTGTTGATAGGAAGGATCCTTGTCATTTGAAGAAACTGTTGGATTAATGTCTAAGTCCATAACTATAATTGGTAAGACTTGACCCAACCCGGCATGGTCCATTTGGGTTGCATGGCATCATGCACTTGGATAGACTAAATGAGAGAAATAAGACACTTATGGTTATTAATATATTATAAGTTCTAGTATATTAATAATATTAATAAGATTATTTAATTAGTATTGATCAAGAATTAATCTAGGATTAATTAAGTGATCAAAAGAAGACTAATTAAATATATGGGTTGATTGTGCAAATCATCCATAACTAATATAGTGGGCCAAAGCTTCATGGATAATCAAGTTGGGTTAAACCCATAGGATGCTCCATGAATGCTCCATGGAGGTTACATAACCCATGGATCATGGAAATGAAAGGCCATGTCAATTAGGGTTTACATGGTGTAACCCTAACTATATATGCATCTTATTCTTGACCAAAATCGGCACTAGTGAGTGTAAAAGAAGGGCTAGCCGATTTCATGAAGTGTAGATTTCTCTCAAGTTATTCCAAATGTATTTGGTGTTGTGTGAACCATTTGAGGTGTCACACTTAGGGCACTAGGCACTCAAGCTTCATGAAGACATTCTACATCAAAGAGGTATGTATTCTATCTTGTTATATTCAATGTTTTGTATGCTAGATTAGGATAATACCGTGGATGTTCATATTTGCATGTATAACAGAGAAAACATAGATCTAAGGTATTTAGGGTTGCATGTACACTTAGGAATGTTAGAATGCTCAAATCCCAATAGTGGTATCAGAGCCTAGGCTTGTTTTCTTGTTATACTTGCAAAAGTAGCTGAAAAATCGAGTTTTGATGCTGTCTGCCCATCAGACTCGCCGAGTCCATGAATGGACTCGCCGAGTCCAAGGCAAAATGCATCCAACTCGCCGAGTTGGTTCGTGCACTCGACGAGTTGGACCCCCACACAACATAAATTCGACTTTTTTGGCTGGAATTGGACTACGAACATTACCCTAAGATGTTTTTGGACTTATAAACTTGTTTTTGATGTGGTAATGTTCATGCTAATCCAATTTCAAAGATAATTGTCAATAGATTCATGTTTTGTATTAGTTTAAGGTTTAGACTAATTACATGAAAAAGTTTGATTTGAATTATCTTGTTCTTATGAGTTGCTTAGATTAATAGAAAGTTGAGTGAAATAGTTGTTTTCAATCCAAATTAATCTAATAGTTGATTCTAAAATATGTTTTTGTAACTTGTCCTCAAGTTATATGAAAAGTCACATTTAAGTTTCATAAAACTCATAAAAGTTGGCAAAGGTTACAAAATGAAGAGTCTAGTTCTAATTAAATGGTTTTATGACTCAATAACTTGTCCTAAAGTTATGGAGGACCAAGAGTCTCTTCATTAAATAATAAATAAATAAATAAGTGTAACCTTAATTAATTCCATTAGTTATAAAATAAAGAAAAGTTAATTCTTTTATTAGTTTAAAGTCTTCCATAACTTGTCCTCAAGTTATGGAACTTGAAGAGTTTGACTACTTTAAACACATAAGTTATGGAATTAATTAGTTTTGAATAGTTTCAAAACTTGCCCTCAAGTTTTGGAATTTGTAAAGTTTTCTCTTATGAATACTTTAATTCCAAGTTAGCCCTTATAATTTTAAAAGTTAAAATTCAACCCTTATACTTTATAATATTATAAGTTAATAATATTTATATATATGTATAAGAGTAAAGTCAGTCTTACTGTTAGTAGGCCTCATTCACGAAGCCGGTCTATAAGGGGGGTATAAGGTTACTGCCTATAAAATGACAGGTTAATGGGTGTCCACTCTCACCCATCGCTTCCTTGACCGGTGGAGGGTCGTTAGCCGAACGGGTTTGACAGGACTATAATTCTCCCTTCATTAAAAGTATTAATGATAAATAATAAGTAACTAAACTCTTAATAATACCCAATCTTAGTTACTTAGGAAAATGTGAATAAGGTGCTAATCCATGACATTACACTTTGCACTTTGTTTAAGTCGGTTAGTGGAGCGTGTGTGGTTAACCGACACACTAACTCGTATTTAACAAGGTAGGCAAAGGGTAACTTAATGTTTATCATAGTATCGATGGAGCGTGTGTGGTTAACCGACACATCGATTGAGGGGTAAACACTTAAGGGTACCAAGTAATTTGCATGGTTACTTCACACCTTGTTTTGTGATACTCAGCATCCCAGTCACAAAACTTGAAGGGCACACTCAAGATTGAAACATGCCATTGAACAGTTCAATGAATCCCAGAGATCTAGGAGTTTCAAATCCAATTAAAACCTAATAACATATTTCGTTTATCTTGGTGGAAATTGGTGAATAGTCATTCACTTACCTTCAAATATTTTATAGCTTGGATTACGACATCCGTTTTCTAAGTTATAAAATAGTTTGTTGGGTCCTAGCCTTAATATTTGATATTGGGTGTTATATTAAGGACTTTAGATCAACTATCTTAAATATCTCCCAAAAGATGTATGGTTTAGACATTTATGATCTTCCCAAATCTCTTGAAACAAGCTTTCCTAAATGAAGATGATTTCCTTTGGAAATCATATTTCTTTCACCTCCTCCAATTATTCTCCCTAACCCACAAGCTCTTGACAAGTTTAAGGTCACTCAAGACCTATTGGCAAGGAAAGGTATAGGTGTGGTCACATCTTGGAGATGTAGTCACATATTGACAAGCCGGGAGAGTTGGGTGTCAAAGTCTTGAGAAAGCTGGTGGTTCAATCACTTTCTAAGTCACATAGTGAGCTCCTTTGGGACTCCTATGGACCTGACTATGACAAGACCCTTAATGATCTTATCTATTTTCTAAGATCAGCTTCCTAAAACTTTATGGACATTGACAATAATGACATTGGATATCCAGTAAAGCTCTTTCTTCCCAATGGAAAGGGATCGGCCATAGTTAACTCGGTTGACCAAATGGTAAAGAGAAAAGCTAAGTCTGAGATAGTTCCATTACCAAAGCGTCTATATGTTAAATTGCCAATGGAAGGGGCATTGGTTGCGAAGCTGCCAATTTTACCTAAGGATGTTAAAGTCAATAAGTTTGACTCTACTTTAGGTAAAGTCCACTATCTAACTCTGCTAAGTTTGTATTCTGAGATTCTTGATACATAATGTGACTGGGTCACATGTTGATGTTTTAAGAATCAAAGAAAAGTAAAGAAACTTAAAGAAAGAATTTGCTGAATCTGATCGCGTAGATGGATTTCTATCGCATAGTTTGAAGGTTGGATTCTTGAGCTACTTCTTAGGAGTTATGATATTTTTGCTTAGGAATAGACAACAACAAGTTCTCATATGGATTGTAAGGATAAGTTTTTCCACAAAGTTTTTAAAATAAAAGGAAAATTTCTGATTTTATTTATTTTAAAAAAAATATCCTTACAATGGCATCTGTGAAAACTTTTTGTTGCTTATAGGATTCCATTAATAGCAAGAGTGAAAATATGAAATTGATTCTTTCATTTATGGTAATGTCTAAATTTACCAAATAAGGAAATATTCTCATCACCCAAGTTTTAATGGACCGGAACCTGGAATCATGCAAGTTGTATAGCATGATGAATGAGAACTTTCTAGTATTGGAAAATTAAGACTAATTACTTATTCACATGGATGTGTGAGTCAAGTAATGGACTAAGGGACCGAGTACATAGTCTAGTGCACTGGTCAAGTCCACCACAAAAGATCGATAAGATTATTCGTCATAATTTACAAAAGCTCAGTAAATATGGTTATACTTACAAGCTTAAGTGTAATTCTGAGACATTGGAAAAGGTTCCAATGTAAGGCAGAGCGAATAAGAAGAATCAACTTAGGCAGAAAGATAAAAGTTTCTCAAATCTGAAAAGATGGGAGAGTACTTTAGTATCAGTTTTGTGATCATCTTAATGATTAAGAAACCATAGGACAATTATTTCTCTAAGGGAATCTTAGTGCATTCTTATGACTAAGAAGAGGAATCTTGAATTGTTGAAATGGTTAAATCAAGAAGATGAGTCATACTTCGTTCCAATACAAGTCTTAGAGTCATACTCCAAGATTGTAACTTGAGTGACATGTCTTAAAGAAGGTTTAAAAACACTTGTCAAATGTAAGATTAAAAGTGTCCTACTCTTGTACATTTGAAGTTGGTAAGTTGTGATGTTTTGGATAAAACAAAGACCAACTTAGGCCAATTGTGTGAAGTGTTTGTCTTGATTAGAATCCACACTATCTCTTGAATATCTGACAAGAAAGTCTTATATGTCAAGAGGATAGTGGGAGTCTTAAAGGTCTTGAAAGTCTCAAGAACTAATCAAGAATAAAACCTGAAATTCTTCACTAGCACACGACTTGAGGTTCATAACCTATTGTATTGACATATTCTGTGCCCATTCTAATTAAAGTTGGCTTTACATATGAGTTCTTAGAGTTCTTAATTGGTTGCACAACAACTTGGAAGCAATGGCAGGCCCTTGAGCTGCCAGATGGCAAGAAATTAGATTGAGTTCAGTCCATATGAGTTTGGATTTGTCATTATCCTTGTCCTGTGACTATGGTTTTGACAATTCACATGGATAAGAACACATACACCATTAAATCTAAGTGTCATAAGGTTTCTCTCCGATTCATGAAAATGATGATGAGGAAACACTTTCACGAAGTAGATTTTAGCTAGATAGCAATTGTGATATTTGCATTCTCAAAGTCGTTAGTGGAGCGTGTATGGTTTACCGGCACACTAACCTGGACTTGTGAGAAGAGGCAAAAAGGTCTAACCATTATGATTACGGCATCCCTCTTCATAATTTTTTAGATACACAAGTGTGCTATCTAAGGGAAGGTGTATGATTTTGATAAAGTTTTATCAAAACAATCTAGTATCAGAAATCTGAACTTTGGTAAGAAAGTCAATGAAGTATTGATTTCTAGAAGTCCAGCTGATTTCCGAGTACATGTCAAAGCTAGTGGGAGCATAAGTGTTATGCTAATAATCATAATGTTAGTGGGAGCATGATAATTATGATAAGTATTGCAAGTTAGCAATGTTAATTATAGAAAACAAAAGGTTTCATTTGGGTAAAAGTTGTTTTGCTATAATTTAGGGAGAGGAAATTATACTTCATCTCAAATCTAAAAGCTTAGATTGAGGTTTTAATCGTATGTAGTCAAGGATATATATATGAATTTCATGTTGGAATGGCTCAACATAAGGAAATTCTGTATATGGGTCCATTATTTGCGTTCTAAAATTCGATTATGATTACGGCATCCCTTTTCATAATCTGAATTATGAGAACTTGGCAAATAGAAATGGAAATATTATAGCAAAAGACTGGTTTAGTCTTTATGTGAGACATCATGAATCGTGCTTCGGATATAAGATCGATTACATGTGCTATATATTCATCCTTTCTAAAATTTTCCAAATGCCTGGGGCATTAAGAAGGGAAACGGTTTAGAACTGGATATGACTCAAAGGATTAAACAATTGTCGAGGACAATCTAAGGTTTACCAAAGATTGGTTGCTCAAGGACAGTTGGAAGTATAGTGATAATTCTGGAAGGACCATATTGACATAATCTGTAAGGAGGAAACTCTTGTTCATAAGTGATAGTTAAAATGGAATATGGAAATGTTTCAAAGTTAGAAATTATTCAATCTGTGTAAGATTAGGAAACTTAATGCAAGAAGAATATTTCCAAGGAGCTGATCTCCTTTGGAATACTCTGTAATGATTGTTGTCAAGTCTTTCTGACTTTGTGCATAATCACTACAAGAGGATCAATGCATATAAGTTTAGAATCTAACAGATTTCAGTAAATGGCATGAATTTGGAATTCTTGCATTTGCAGTAAGGATTTGGGACTGTGAAAGAGGATCATTGGAGTTATGTTCAATTGATCTAATTCATAAAGTGAAGATCATAGACAAACATAGTATGCACACTTGGTGTAGGGCATGACTAGTGTTTAGAAAACATAGTGTACATGCTTGGAGCATGGGACAACTATTGTTTTAAATTCAAGAATAAAGTTGATAGCTGAAACAGTATACAATGAATAATGTGTAATCATATGGTGATAAATAAAAGGTGTTTTATTTATGTTTATAGGTTTTGATACCATATTGGATTCAATTATTCTTGTGTTTCATTTTGCATGTTTTGACTTCCAGAATAAACTAGGTTATTCTTCCGGAATGACTAAGTTATTCAAACCATCCACAGTCGGTCATATGTTGGAAGTAGATATGAATTAAGACTGTCATGGGTTGGCTTGTAGAGGTCTAAGGTGTTGGACAAAGGGTACAACACTCATGAGTGCTCATAAGTTCTAAGTATTGGATTCAACCCACGCTCATTGGAATCACTTCATGGATTTTATCACGAGTGATCATGAGACGATAATATCTTATATTCTTCAAACCTAGAGATATGAGTTGTTACTATGAGTTGGTTGTACATTGATTACACGAAAACGCACTCGGTAACTCGGTGTTATAAAACGTGCCTTTGTGTATGATTCAACAAGTAGTAGAACAAGCCATATGAGTCGAAGTTTATCCATTCCTTTTACCTTCGGGATAAAAGCGATATCTGTGGGCCCCTTAATGATTTGATGATGACAAATGGAAGTGCTCGGCCAGGCCAGGACTGATTTGATTTGTTCAATTAGTCAGTCGTCATAAATCGGAAATTGGGAAACAACAAATGGACAGAGAGAATGATTATAATCCATGTCTCAGTGCGTATGATATCTAGAATGGAGGAATATATGATCCCTTATCTAATGGACAAGTCATTGACAAAGGTTAGAGTTCATCTACAAGGTCAGAGTTTGACAGAAGCTTTTGAGAGCTACGATTGCCAGTCGGTTCCTGAAGTCATACACAATAATAGTTCTAGACTTATCCATGTGGGAGACTGTTGGATTAATGTCTAAGTCCATAACTATAATTGGTAAGACTTGACCCGACTCGGCATGGTCCATTTGGGTTGCATGGAATCATGCACTTGGATAGAATAAGTGAGAGAAATAAGACACTTATGGTTATTAATATATTATAAGTTCTAGTATAGTAATAATATTAATAAGATTATTTAATTAGTATTGATCAAGAATTAATCTAGGATTAATTAAGTGATCAAAAGAAGACTAATTAAATATATGGGTTGATTGTGCAAATCATCCATAACTTATATAGTGGGCCAAAGCTTCATGGATAATCAAGTTGGGTTAAACCCATAGGATGCTCCATGAATGCTCCATGGAGGTTACATAACCCATGAATCATGGAAATGAAAGGCCATGTCAATTAGGGTTTACATGGTGTAACCCGAACTATATATGCATCTTATTCTTGACCAAAATTGGCACTAGTGAGTGTAAAAGAAGGGCTAGCCGATTTCATGAAGTGTAGATTTCTCTCAAGTTATTCCAAATCTATTTGGTGTTGTGTGAACCATTTGAGGTGTCACACTTGGGGTACTAGGCACTCAAGCTTCATGAAGACATTCTACATCAAAGAGGTATGTATTCTATCTTGTTATATTCAATGTTTTGTATGCTAGATTAGGATAATACCTTGGATGTTCATATTTGCATGTATAATAGAGAAAACATAGATCCAAGGTATTTAGGGTTGCATGTATACTTAGGAGTGTTAGAATGCTCAAATCCCAACAGAAACAACCAAAAAGCCTACACATTCATTATAATCAAATCCATGTAATTTAAAAGGACGAATGAGAAACAATGGACTTTAAAAACTTACATGTAACAGGATGATCAAAGGCTTCATGGTCTGAAAAGGATACACATACACACATGTTGGTACAAAATTAGGTAGAGAAGCTAAATAAATAATTTTAAAATGATAAATTTGAAGTCGTAGAACTGTGTGTAGCTTTCACACAGTATAATTAGGTGAAAAACTTACAAAGATGGGTATAGTTTCAATAGGTGATGGTTGTATGCATCAGCAATAACCTGTTTTAATGGCTTCTTTGTCACCTACAACTTACACTACATGGGTAAATTGGCTAGTGAACAAGTTACTTAACATGAAAGCATTGTAACATGTAAACAAATAAATTTATACCTCAACATTTGGTTGTCGAACATTTGATTGATGCATACAACATTTGCAATTAATTTGAAGCTCTATAGGCTGTAGGGTTGAAGTGTAGAATTAGTTTCTTTTCTACAAGCTAAATGGAACAGAGCTTCAACTTTTTCATATCATCTACATAACATACCACATATACAAAAAAATAGGATACGCTTTCATTAGAGTTTAAGATTGAAGTTGTGGAATTTTAGGTTTATAGGATGAAGGATAAAAAGACGGGGGCAAAGTAGTCTTATTTCACTGGCATTTTGCAACAACGTCAGTACCATGGACAAAACCTTACAACAAAACTATATAACGAAATATATAGATGAAAACCAAAACTTTTAAAATATCACAAGGACAAAATTGTAATTTACTCTACAAATAATAATAGTGGCATGTTACCTGGAAATAACCAAGACCAAAATTGTAGAACGAGTAAATCAACAATATATCATCACCTTAATAGAACGACAATTACCTGTTATTCCTTATCTTAAAAACAATAATAAAATACTAAAATAAAAAAATGCATTTTAAAAAATTTGAAATGAATTTGCAATAAATATAATATCTGGGTCATAGAAGTTAAGGGGAAAAATAGTCATTTACCTGCCATTGGTTTTTGATAGTCATATACTCCCTGATGTTTTAACTGAGACAAGATATTTCCTCTCTGCGTATGTTGAACACTAAAAATGCCCAAACCTGGAATTACATGTCATTAACAGATTTAGTAAAAATTAGTCGAAAGGGTAAATTCATAAATTTAACCAAAATATAAAAAGCCTCTTTTTGTAAGTGTTCGTAGAATATTCTCTTTTTTAAAAGCATCTGGATCCGTGACTATGCCTTCAAAATCTAAAAAGCTTGACCACTGTATAACAGAAATAGTATTACATAATTTATTTTTCTATTAACTTTTAAAACAGAAAAGCAATGTATTTTACTCTTTTTACTAATAATAGCAATGTACCTACAATTCTTTACCTATAATAACAATGTACTTACACTTCTTTACTGATAAAGGCAATATACTTTGTTCTTCATCCATAATGAAGTATGTTGCTATTTCCTAAAATTCACCCTATATAAATTAAAAACAAATCCGTGTCACCTCTTTAACCCTCAAATGATGCTTTTCGCATACCAGTTATAATTTATCAAGCTACCAAAAATAATAACTTTTTCATGATAGAGTAACAACCTCGAAATGGTCAGAGGGCACAAAGCTCTTTTAGGAACTATAGGGGCCCTTCGGTTGCTGCTTGAACATGGAAATGAAAGAGATGAAGACAAGGGCAAAATGGTCAAGTTTAAATATTTGACATCTGTATTGTTAACATTATGAGTACCAAAATTTCAAAAAATATTCATTTTTAAGGAATCTTTTTAGGGATTAAGGTATAGTTATACTCCTTAAACGTATATGAAACATAAATTTCAAGAAAAGTTGCAACCTAGAGACCAAACACATTAACACCATGAAATGAGTACTATGTTTTCAAAAAGATTCTATTTTAAGAATTTAGGGTTTAGTTTTTACTCCTTCAACATATATGAAAATAGTTTTATAGAAAAAGAAACAAATTCTTTGAAATTTCATCATGACAGGTATAAAATGATCATTTACATAAAATATATCTAAGTTGTTAGAGTTAACGACCCAGAGATGATCATAACAAATAAACAAGATCAAAGCAAAAAAGAATGTAACAACATATACCAGATGATAAAACTTTTACACCCGTTTATTTATTAGTTAAATAAATAAATTAGTGAACGAATGGTAGCCTAAAATAAATAATTATATATGCAGGGTGTTGGGTTCGAGGAGTCAATTGCCACATTTTTAGAAGTTGGGAGTTAAAAGTGTGAGTTTGAGACTCATTTTATAAATATTTATGAAGACAGGGGGGGGGGGGCTCCGTGGTAATTATCGGGAATTATTTTAAAAAGAAATGAGGTGGAGGGGCTGAATATGTTATAATTAAGATATTGGGGGACTGTTTGGTAAATTGTGTACCTAATTTGTAATGGATTTTAATGGTGAGGGTTCAAAGGGTAATTATTGGATTTATTTGAAAGAAAATGGGAAGGGAGGGACTAAAGGCGTCATTATAGGGACAAGATTTATGGGGCCGGGTATCTAAGCATAACACTACCGGCCACAAACCCTAACCCTAGGGATGCATTCAGCCGCCACCATTCACCCTCTCAACCTCCGGCGCCGCTGCTATGTTGTCTCCGACCTCCATCTGACGTCAACACCTCTGGACTTCCGTTCTTCTTCTCCCTCTCATTCGTCAGTCACTGCCACGAGAGGTTTCATTTCCCCACTACTTCGCAAACCGAAATGCCACCGCCACTGTCGTATCCTCCATCTGCTGTCGGTATGCATTTTGGGTGGGGAGTTGTGCCCGTTTGGGAGGTCGGGAGTAGGCAACCGGAGCTGTCGCCGTTGTTGGAACCCTAAGACCACCGGGAATCTTCGTTGCTGTCCTACTGTTTAGTTGCCAAGCGACCACCAGAACCACCAACGATCAAAGCACCGCTGTTGCCGGCTATTGCTCCACCACCGTCGCCGCTAACCACAGGTGGATGACTTGTGTTCGTTTTCTGACATAGGTCTTTCTGGTGTTCGTTGTTGCTTGAACGGGAAACAAAAGGGACCACTGCCACCACCGTGAGGTGGTGGCTGCCATTGTAAAATCACCACCGTCGCCGCCATACACCTCCAATGAGTGGTTGTCTCCCCTTCCCAAATAAAGAAGTGAAGATGTGCGTTTTTCAGTTGGTGAGTATGTGTGTATGGATGAAGTTCTTGGAAATGGCACCACCACCACCGTGAGGTGGTGGCTGGGACCATACACCGCCGTGTTTATGTGTGTGTGTATGTTTAGTTTTGGATTAAAGTATTTTAATTGTAACCGGAAAGAAAAATAATGAAAAGAAACTAAAAACCACCACCGTAGGATGGTGGCTGCCGCCACCGGCCACCGTGTCGGGTGCGGTGTGCTTAGTTGTGTTGGGATTGCTAATTTGGGGATGTTTGGACAAGGGACTAAAACCCTAATGGGCCTTGAAACCCTAATGGGCCCAATGAGGCTTAATGGACATAAAAGCCCAAACATGTGATCAATGGGCTTAAGGAAACCCTAATGGGTCTAATGGACCTTAATTAACCCAAAGAGACCCTAATGGGCCCAATAAGGCCCAAAGTGACCTAAAAGCCCAACCAAGGCACTAATGGGCTAGTATTGTTTTGGAAAACCCTAAAGGCATAAAACCTTAATTGTGGGAATTGTTTGGGATACACTCGAGAATTATTTAATAACTTGAGATATTAAATAATTATCATTGTCAAGGATTAATCTAAGCAATATTGGACTTAATGGATTAAGTCCTTAGAAGATTGAGTCCTTAATGGGTTAAGTAGGAAACTTAACCCTAATCATCACTTTATGTGAAACCCTAATTTCATTTGGGTTTATTGTTGGGCCTCTCTTTTGGGCCTTGATGATTGGGTTATTAATGGGCCATCCAAAGTCAAACAATTGGACTAGAATAATTTAATGGCATAGGGTAAGTCCCATGTAAAGGGTTTGGGACCAATTCGGAAAATTGGGCCATAGATGGGCCACAGTTTGGGCCTTAATGATTATATGATGTTGGGCCTTAGAATGAGACCATGTATAGGCCTAGGCCCAATTTGGAAAATTGGGCCATGTGTTGGGCTTTGATTCCAATTTGACTTGGGGCCTATGGATTGGGCCTTGGGTTGAATAAGCCAAGCTAGGGGTAATGTGATAATTACCCAAAGAACGTACTTATGATTATGTAGTGGAACCCAATTATTAATTGGGTGTTATTTTGGTATTGATAGTTCGGGAATCTGTCAGCCAGCAGCTGGGGTTGAGTCTACAGGACTTCAGTAGTGTGGGATTGTGTCTACGAGACTTCAGCAGTGTGAGGTGAGTTTCGTTCCAGTAGGAACGAGTCTAAGGCACCAAGGCGGGCCCGTATAGATGATACGTTAGTATTGGAGTGTGGGTAAAGCCCGTATCTCATAGTTGAGTTTGATTATGATATATGCTTGTATGATAGAATTGTTTATACTCGTTGTCTGTGTGATACTTGTATGATATGTTTTTGTAGCTGAGTGTGGGCGAGGCCCATATCTTAGAGACAGTGGAGTGTGGGCGATGCCCGTATCTCCCAGATAGTGGAGTGTGGGCGAGGCCCGTATCTCCCAGCTAGCGGAGTGTGGGCGAGGCCCGTATCTCCATGAGTGTGGGCAAGGCCCGTATCTCCTAGCTGTTCCTTATATGTGTATGGTATGTGGTATTATGGGGGAACTCACTAAGCTTCGTGCTTACGATTTACAGTTTTGGTTTCAGGTACTTGTTTTCAAAGGAAAGGAGTCGGCTTGATCGCAGCGCATCACACTATGTTTTCCGCACATGAGATCATTGGGGATTACACTCTGATATGGTTTTATGATAATATGTTTTTATTACTGACACTTTGGTTTGACACGAGATATTATTATGAATGTTTTTATACTGATGGTTTTATGTAATAACTTATTTAAAAATGAAATTTTTGGCCTTGAATTTTGGGATATTACAAGTTGGTATCAGAGCCTTGGTTTGAGAGATTCGGGCACACTCTCAAGTGTGTCTGAACTCAAACTAAGGACTTGGTATGAAAATTTTCAAATGTAAAACCTTTTTATAAAAAGAATCTTGAAAAGAGAACAGAACTTTGAAAAGAACAAAGTGTGTGTTGCGTGCAATCAGTTGAGCTCAAGTATGTATTCCCCAAGATATCCATACATGTTATGAGATGTTATGATATGATATGATTATGAGAACTGCATGCTAGATTAGGGCTAAGGATGTAGGAAGGATGCCTGATATGCCTATTGTATGTGCTCGTAGACTTGTATGCTAGTACTGATCAGTTACTGATAGGATAGCCTGTTTAGGTTATGCCTGATTGTATGAGCCTTTGGATTGCATGTACAGATTCTTGATTAGAGGATAGAATGATTTGATTGGAATATGATGGTTAGATTTTCCATTATCTGAATGCTGCTTGCTTTGTACTTTGTGGGGCTCTTAGTAATGTGAGTTAGCTATTAAGTGAATATGCTAAGTCACATGTGGCACAGGCTGGATAATCTCAGAGTGATAGATTTGACCCTGTTGCGCAGCTCTCGTTTGAGTCTAACCGTTATAGGGATGAGTCGGTTACTTGAAGGATTATCTGATCTCTGTTGCATGTGGCTATATTCATAAGGTAGCTAGTTGACACTGTTGGGAATCTTTCAGCAGCTGAGGACTGGGTGAGTTCGGGAACCTAGGAAAGCCTAGGATACGTTTCAATGGATTAGTAGTGAGGTTTAGTGAGACTTGGGTGTACCAGTTTGAGGAAGTGCCTTGGAGGATTCAGGAGGATTGCTGAGGAAAGTATGGATAGGTGTGGAAGGTAGTATTGGGCCCATACTACTGAAAGCACATGATCCATACTCGAATCAGTGAGAGTCTTGGAGAATCTGAGAAGCTTCGGGAAGGAGTTAGTGACCCGGTTTGGGGACAAAGGATGTTTCGGTTGTTGCAACTTAGCCATAGGAAAGCGAGCTAGTGAGCGTGACAGGGTTTCAGACCCTGAAGGATATGATTTCCAAGAAGTTGCAGATGCGAGATCGATTTGGAACACCCTGGAAGGAGAGGTTCGTGCCAGGTGCGTATAGTAGAGGGTCGCGGGAAGAGACCCATGACTTCTAATCATCGGGTGAAAGTCCAGCAGGGCAGGAGTCAGTGAAACACGTACGAGAAAGTGCAAGAGGGTGTTTGTCACCCCAAAAATTTAGGCTGCTACAGGTGTGGCAGGGTTGATCATATCAGCTGGAGGTGACTTGGATTCCTCCAGATGTTGCGGGTATGTCATCTTCTATTGCTTTTAGATGGATGTTGGGGGATACGTATCGCGTTGGAGTTACGAGTGAGTTTGGATAAGTTAGATCTCAGGTAGGTTTCCTGGTAGTGTTTGGGGTTCTCAAGGATCATATATGCCATCCTACATGCCGGAAAGTCCTTGATGAACCCACAGAGGGATGCATCTTGCGGAGTGGGTTCCGCGTGTACCGTTATCATTTCGGATCTTTGTCGAGATCTGTGTAGGAGTAATGTTTGGAAGATCCTCGGTCAGGGTTAGAGTGATAGTTCACCAGTGAAGTCAGCGTTCAGGGGTTATATCATTATTTAGGTATGGTCGGTAATTGTCTATGGATGAAATTTGGAGTTCAAGGCACTACCGTTGCTAGGCCAGAGCTGGTGACATGAAAAGGGTAGTGTCAGTCGCGGGTGTTAGATGCATAAGTGGTTGGTCATCGCATGTTCAAGAGAATTGTATTTTCGCATGGGCTGTGTTCGGTTAGAGTTCAGTGATACTGCAAGATTGGAAATAAGAATGAGGATTCGTCAGCCAGAGTAAAGATTGAGACCTTTAATTGACAGCATGGGAAATGGATTGGGGCATTAGATTGGACCAGATTTTAAGAGTACTCATTAAGATTTATGAGGATGGGCGATCTTAAGGATTAACCGGTGATTAATCGCTAGCATTCGTAAGCACATGTTGTCATCAGTAGGATACTAGAAGGCGAGAAGGATTAGGAATCCTTCAATTCTCGCATACAGTGAAGACTTAGTCGAATCTAAGTGGGGGAGAGACTTTTTGTAAAGTTCTCCAAATATGAGTTCTGGTTGCGCGAGGTGCAATCTCTTGGGCACCTTGTCAACCAGAAGGGTAATCTAGTTGATCAGGCCAAGATAGAGGTTGTGATGCAGTGGGAGATTCCGAGGTCTCCATTTGAGATTTGGAGTTTCCTGGGTCTACCAGGTTATTACCAGAGATTTATACGAGACTTTTTTGAGATTGTGGTTCCTTTGAACCGACTGACCAAGAAGTCAATGGCCTTTTGCTGGGGGCCTGAGCAGCCAGCAGCCTTCGAGACTCTCAGACAGCGGTTGTGCGAGACACTGATTCTCACCCTGCCAGAGGGTGTAGATGATTTCGTGGTTTACTATGACGCTTTGATCACGGGCATGGGTATGGTACTGATACAGTGGGGTCACATGATAGCAGGTTTTGGGAGCCAGGTTAGAGTTCCGGTTAGGACTCTAGTTCAGTGATGTGTTAGGTCGAGTGCATGTTCAACCCGGTATGGAAAGTGTTGTAAGACTACGGGGGTAGCCGTAGCATTCACTAGTAGTCAGAGGGTATGGAAAGTGTTGTAAGACTACGAGGGTAGCCGTAGCATTCACTAGTAGTCAGATGGTTCGGAAAGTGTTGTAAGACTATGGGGGTAGCCATAGCATGCACTAGTAGTCAGATAGTATGGAAAGTGTTGTAAGACTACGGGGGTAGCCGTAACATTCACTAGTGGCCAGTTGGTATGGAAAGTGTTGCAAGACTGCGGGGGTAGCCGTAGCATTCACTACATGTCAGTTAGCATGGAAGTGTTGTAAGACTACGAGGGTAGCCGTAGCATTCACCAGCGGCCATATAGTGATAGAGTGTTGTAAGTCTACGAGTGTAGCCGTAGCATTCACTAGGTTGGTAGATAGCATGGGCGCGTTGCTAGGACGTGGAAGGAACAGTAGTACTGCTTCATGTGGCAACATACTGCTTTAGGCAGTTCAGTGTTCAGGCAATTTCAACGTCTGGGCAGTATTAGTATTTGTGTTTTGGGTTGCATGTTTGGACGGGATAACAGATTGTTTGGGTTATGCTAAGTCAATCACAGTGGAATTATTTGAGCTTTAGCCGAGTATAAGCGACCTGCAGAGATAACTGGGTCTGTCATTTCCATTTTCTACTGGGAGCCTCAGGTTATCAGAAGATGAGTAGTCAGTTGAGGGATAAACACGCTAGATTTAACGATAATGATTTGGTATGAGTGATCTATCTGGGATTCAGACCATCTCGAGACAGCGAATTTCGGACAGAGTACATGTGGTCATGTTGTAAGGAATTCGCCACCCGCGGATTTTAGGGCTTTGCGAGGATTGGTCATGGCTACCCTGGGAAGGCTAGAGTGTGCCCAGGTTGGTGACTACGCTACTAGAGTGGTTGGGCGAGTAAGGGATGGTAAGGAGTGATTTCGAGGACGAAATCTAATTTAAGTGGGGGAGAGTTGTAACACCCGTTTATTTATTAGTTAAATAAATAAATTAGTGAACGAATGGTAGCCTAAAATAAATAATTATATACGCAGGGTGTTGGGTTCGAGGAGTCAATTGCCACATTTTTAGAAGTCGGGGGTTAAAAGTGTGAGTTTGGGTGTAACATCCGGATTCCCAGGGATATTATTTTTATTCATTTATTTTGGAATTTGTAAAGGGACTTGGCGAGTTGGTGCTTAGACTCGCCGAGTAGGGTCACGAATTCTCATCCAGATTAATGACTGGATTCGGCGAGTCCATGAGTGGACTTGACGAGTCCGTGCTGTTTAATGAAACCCTAATTCTGAGGTTTTGGAGCCTATTTAAGGGCACTCATAGCCTCCCATTGCGGCTACCAGTCCCTTGAGAGAAACCCTAAGTGAGCTAAATCGTTTGTGAGGAGGAAAGGCCATATTTGATCTTTCTATCATTGTTTTAGCAAGAAGAAGGTGATCAAGATCAAGAGGAGGCTGAAGGAGGTGCTTTTTGGAGGAATTCTGAGCTCAGGAGTGCTTATTTGAGTTATAATCTCGATCCATCTTCTGTTTTGGTGATGGTTTATAGAGTTAGGGTTTTCTAGACCCTTTGGTAGATGGTTTTGATTGAGTATATGGTTCCTTTTCATATTATGGTCTGAATCTGGATCCATAGAGGTCCAGAGACCTTACTCCTTTGAGCTTTATGTGGATTGATGGTGAATATGAACTTAAGATGCCATATTAGAGGTCATTTCTTCAAATAGAACCTTGGAGCCTTTGCATGGGCATCAAGCTTCGAACTTTACGTGATTATTGGGACTAGAAAGGATAGATCTATTGAGTAGAGCATCAGATCTGACCTCAGGAAGCCATTGGAAATGAGCATGGTTTGGACTCGCCGAGTCCATGAACAGACTCGACGAGTTATCCCGAGACTGTGAATCTAGAGAGTGATCCACCGAGTTAAGTGAGTGAATCGGTGAGTCAAAAGAGAATCATAGGAGTAGAGTTCACGTGTAGACTCGCCGAGTCGCCCAACTACACTCGACGAGTCAGGTCAAAGTTTGACCGTTGACTTTGTTGACTTTTAGGGATTGGTAAATAATGGGGTCTTTGAGTCAAGAGAGGGGTAAAATGGTCTTTTACCCATCTGAGGATGCTAAGAGAGGGTGGGGTCTAGTATCGAGAGTTATATTTATGAGCGTATCTTACTTTATGTGATTAGGCGGAGGCTAGACTATACTGCTACCGAGTTAGGGATTTACCGAGACCTCTGAGGTGAGTCTTCTCACTATTCTTTACCTTGAGTGGTAATTATAGTTATGTGACAGAGTTATTGTATGCTATTTATGTGATGTGTTGCACTACATTATTTCTATGTGATTTATGCCATGTGTATATCAAAGTATACTAGAGTTAGAACCGGAAGGTTCATAGAGCTAGGACCAGAGGGTCCATAGAGTTCGGGGCCCAAGGGCCCACAGAGTTATAGCCTCGAGTGGCTAGTATGTGTTATGTGTGGTATTTTGGGGAACTCACTAAGCTTCATGCTTACAATGTTTTGTGTTATGTGTTACAGGTACTAGTGAGGAGCGCGGGAAGGCACCGACACGATTCGTACACACCCATCGGAGTTTATTATGATATGATCTTGGGATTTTGTATTAAGATAATATTGATACATTGTTTATGAAAGTAATTATGAATGAATTATTATGTTTTTGAAAAGTGAAAAATTGGTTGAATTTTTATGGTGTTACAAGTTGGTATCAAAGCCTTGGTTTGAGGGATTCGGACGCATCTTCGGGCGTATCTGAACTCAAACTGAAGATTTGGGATAAAAAAAAGTTTTGAGAAAAACAGAGCAGAGCCGTGTGTACGATCAGCCAGCGCCTGAACGGTGATTTCCCAAAATACCATTATAATAAGTGTTACGATATATATTATGTTATGATGCATGCTAGAGTAGACTAGGTATCCTTATTAGGACTAGAGTGGCCTGATATATGATGCCTTAGTCTACGAGCTTTACTACTAGGGATGCTTGGGAGTGTTTAGATAGCAGCAAGGAGCTTATGAGAGATCAGCTAGTGAGTAGCATGAGATTTAAGAGAGTAGAGTGCTTGGAATTTGGGACTCTGGGAGGAGTACTTGGGATGAATGCTGACACGGTGTGGTCGGTAGTATTGGGCTCGTACTACCGAAGGCACCGGGTCAGTGCGCAGCCCAAGTAAGAATCCTTAGGGTACCAGAGATCAAGTAGGATTGGGATATCGAGTGTGTGTACACCCGAGCGAGTTTCTGATATCTTGTGTTGTATTTCAGAGAGGCATCATGGTGGGGACGCGCCACAGACCAGGGACTAGTGGAGTGTGAGCGACGAGGAGCTCCGCCAGATGATTCATGATGAGGTGGCTGCTGCCATCCGCGCTGAGATTCCAGAGATGTTCGGGTCTATCAAGGCCACCCTAATAGAGACATTTGACGAGAGATACGTTGCTCTTTCTGAGGCTGCTGTTGCTGCGGCCACTGCAGCTGTAGCTACGGCTAGACCGCAGGGTGGTGATGCGTTGTTGTTCCAGGAGTTCAGCAACACAAAACCACCGGAGTTTGATGGGACCCAGGACCCGATTACAGCGATGAGGTGGATTTCAGACATCGAGGGGTTTTTCTTCACCTGCTCATCTCCAGAGCATTTGAGAGTCCGGTTCGCGTTGAACCAGCTTCGCTTGGGAGCGAAGGACTGGTGGAAGTTTGTGACGGCACACTACTCGCCTGCTGAGCTTGCTGCAGTGACCTGGGAGAGGTTCACTGCTATGTTCCGAGAGGATTACGTTCCCCAGGTGGAGAGGGAGCGTTTGGCCCAGGAGTTTCTGACCCTCAAGCAGGGTACTGAGTCTATTACAGTGATTACGAGGATATTCCATGAGCGGGCGATGTTCTGCCCATAGCACGTGTCCTCCGAGCAGGCACGTATGAGCCGATATCTGAGCATTTTGAGGAGGGATATACGGGAGTTCGTGGCGAACTCGACGTACCGGACATTTGCTGAGCTTTAGGCAAATGCCCGGAAGAGGGAGATCGAGCTAGAGACCCAGGCTAGGGAGGAGGCTGAGTCTTAGGGGAGGGATCGACGACCGACGCAGTCTCAGCCGGCAGCCAAGCGAGCCAAGCCCGCTAATTCGAGATCTGGGAGTCAGAAGGGCCGCACTTGCCAAGAGCCACGATGGGGTGTGCAGAGCAGGGTCTTGCTACAAATGTGGCAAGGAGGGGCATATGGCTAAGGATTGCCCCATGGGATTTGCAGTATGTTTTCACTGCAAGCAGACTGGACACCGGAAGGCAGAGTGTCCATAGTTGCGAGGGACAGTTCAGGGAGCTTCTCATGGATCTGCCCCTGCTGCAGTGAGAGCTACGGACAGTCGGCCCGTAAAGGCCGAGGCACCGAAGGCACGAGGGAGAGCCTTCCAGTTGACTACAGAAGAGGTCCTCGCAACGCCCGATGTCGTGGCTGGTATGTCTTCTATCATGTATTTACTTTTATGTTGAGATATTGTGCTTCTATTATGATATGCGTAGGTACTTTTCTTGTGAGTTCTGTACCTGCCTTGGTGTTATTTGACTCAGGTGCGAGTCGGTCTTTTGTATCTTTGGCTTTTAGTCAGCACATCAGTATTAGTCGAGAGATGTTGAGTCGGCCTCTGAGAGTTTCCATAGCTGAAGAGAGAGCGGTGTATCCCACAGAGGTGATTCGAGGTTGTGTACTTGAAATTTTCGGAGTGGAGTTTACGATTGACTTAGTCCCTATCGCGATGGGAGATGTCTGTGTCATCATGGGCATGGACTGGTTGAGCAGATCTGGAGCATTCATCGACTACGAGCGACAGCTGGTGACCATACGAGACTCTAGTGGGGGAGTTCTTACGGTGTACGGCGAGGGTACACGTTATGGGTCGGCATTTTCTTCAGCCGTTAGAACGAGGCAGAGTCTACAACAAGGCCGTAAGGGATTTGTAGCGTATGTGATGGATACGAGGGTTGATTCAGAGAGACCGAGGTCATTTGATGAGGTTCCGATAGTGCGTGAGTTCCTGGATGTATTTCCGGAGGAGATACCGGGTGTGCCACCCAAGAGGCAGGTTGAGTTCAGCATCGATTTGGTTCCAGGGGCTGCGCCTATCGCCAAGGCGCCCTATCACCTTGCGCCTCCAGAGATGCAAGAGTTATCCTCGCAGCTTCAGGAGTTGCTAGGGAAGGGTTTTATTTGGCCGAGCAGCTTGCCGTGGGGAGCACCTATTCTTTTTGTCAAGAAAAAGGATGGCTCACACCGGATGTGTATTGATTACCGAGAGTTGAACACGCTGACGGTCAAGAACCATTACCCGTTGCCAAGGATCGATGATTTGTTCGATCAGTTATAGGGAGCATCTTGGTTCTCCAAGATCGAATTGAGGTCTAGATATCATCAGGTGAGGGTGCGAGATGAGGAAATCCAAAAGACACCATTCAGGACTCGTTACGGGCATTACGAGTTCGTGGTGATGCCTTTCAGGCTCACCAATGCACTGGCGGTGTTCATGGATCTCATGAACAGAGTGTGCAGGCCGATGTTGGATCGCTCGGTGATCGTGTTCATCGAAGACATATTAGTGTATTCGAGATCCAGAGAGCAGCATGAGGAACATTTGAGAGAGATCCTCGGAGTTTTGAGATCGGAGAGGCTTTATGCCAAATTCTCCAAGTGTGATTTTTGGTTACGAGAGGTCCAGTTCCTAGGGCACCTCATTAACCAGAAAGGGATATTGGTCGATCCGGCCAAGATTGAGGCAGTGATGAGTTGGGAGGTGCCGAGGTCACCTACCGAGATTAGGAGTTTCCTAGGGTTGGCTGGTTATTATTGGAGATTTATTAGGAATTTCTCCAAGATCGCCGTGCCACCCACCAAGTTGACCCGGAAGGGTGTTGCTTTTTCATGGGGCCCAGAGTAGCAGGCCTCCTTCGAGACACTTCGCCAGAAACTATGTGAAGCCCCGGTGTTAGCCCTTTTGGAGGGGATGGAGGACTTCGTAGTGTATTGTGATGCGTCGATATCTGGGCTGGGAGCGGTGCTGATGAAGAGGGAGCATGTGATAGCATACGCATCGAGACAGCTGAAGCCTCATGAGATGAGGTATCCCACCCACGATTTGGAGTTGGGGGCAATGGTGTTCGCCCTCAAGATCTGGTGTCACTATCTGTATGGGGTTCGGTGTACCATATACATGGACCACAAGAGCCTGAAGTATTTAATGGATCATCCCAATCTGAACATGTAACAGAGGAGATGGTTGGATGTGGTGAAGGATTACGATTGTGAGATCCTGTACCACCCGGGCAAGGCTAACGTTGTAGCCGATGCCCTGAGTCGTAGGGCGCCCCAATGCAGGATGTTTGTATGAGGCTGACAGTGATGACCCCAGTATTTGACGCCATTCGAGGGGCCCATGCTGAGGCCGTGAGACCAGAGAACCATAAGAGAGAAAGGGTTATCGGGCAAGTATCGGAGTTCGTTACCGATAGTCGGGGGCTTATGACATTTCAGGGTCGGATTTGGGTACCGTTTGTGGGCGGAACACGTACCATTTTGATGGAGGAGGCGCATCGATCGAGGTTCTCGATCCATCCCGGGGCCACTAAGATGTATTTGGACGTGAAGAGAGAATATTTGTGGCCTTGTATGAAGAGGGATGTCGCATGGTTTGTAGAGAGATGCTTGACCTGTCGCAGGGTTAAGGTCGAGCACCAGCGTTCACATGGTAAGCTGCAGCCATTAGAGATTCCCGAGTGGAAGTGGGAACATTTTACCATGGATTTTATCACCAAATTGCCGAGGACTGCAAGGGGCGTCGATGCAATTTGGGTGATTGTAGATAGGTTGAAGAAGACCGCTCATTTCCTTGCCATCAGTGCGAGCTCTTCCGTAGAGAGGTTGACAGAGATGTACGTGAGGGAAATGGTATCATGACATGGAGTGCCGATCTCGATTGTCTCAGATCGAGATGTGCATTTCACTTCCAGATTCTGGAAGAAATTTCATGAGGAATTGGGTAAGAGGCTGCATCTTAGTACCGCATACCACCCACAGACTGACGGGCAGAGTGAGCGGATGATTCAGACGCTCAAGGACATGATCCGAGCATGTGTGTTGGATTTTGGCGGGAGTTGTGTAACAACCCGAAATTTTGTATCACTGCTTGTAACGCTTTTCGTAACTCATTTCGATAATCCAATCGCCGTTACCATTTTTTTTGATTCCGTCATTTAATTAAGTCATTAATGTGTATTTTATATTATGACTTAATGGGTGTTCTAATACCTTTAGAACTCATTCTAACACCTCATATTAGTGATCGGAACATTTCTAGAATCAACCATATCGAGTTACGACAACTTGATCGGGTGCGACCAAAAGCCCCGTCTAACGTCGGTATCGGGTAGAATTCCACCGTGTCCCGAACTTGGACATTATTTAAAGTGATCCAAGCTTCCATTTGAAGCTTTTGCTTTATCTCACAACTCTCTCTCTAACCTCTCTCCTCAATTCAATTTTAAGGGTCCAAATCATCAAATTAAGGCTTCTAATCACCAAGGCATCCTCCTTAACTCCTTGTATAGCATATTTAACCTTCGAATTCGAGTTTAAACCATGGAGTAGGACCATTATCATGAGTTTACGTCCCTAGAATAGTCCTAGGCCGTAAACTCATATAAATGGGGTTTTTGAGCAACAAAACCCTTCCAAACCACAATTAGACCTTAGATATGGCAAGATGACTTAATGGAATGGAGTTAGAATGCCTTAAACCATGATTTAGAGCCTTGTTCATGTGTTTACGGCCCTGGAGCATGCTTGGGCCGTAAACACATATAAAGAGGGTTTTTAAGCCCTTAAACCCTTCCAAAAAACCAATAAGGCTTAGATACGACTTGTAGAATTATGTAATTGGCCTTGGAACACCTTGAACATTAATTTAGAGGAGTAAACTTGAGTTTACTACGCAAGAACATGCTTGGGCCGTAAACTCATATTCTTGGGGAGTAAACTCCTCTAAATGTGTTAAGATGCCACTTAAACACACCTAAAACCTTGGGATAAATTCTAGAAGTGTCTACCATCAATTTAGAAGCCTAAAACATATAAAAACACCCTTTCTAATGAGTTCACGGCCATGAGGGGGTTCATGGGCCGTAAACTCCAAAAATCATGCCAAAAGTCCCCTAAAATCCATACAAGGCTTGGGAAAAATCATTAGAATCACCTGTGATTGTTTAGGACCCAAAACATTAAGGATTGAGTGTGAAGGGGAGTTTATGGCCGTAAACTCCATGTTTACAGCCGTAAACTCCAATAAATAACCCCTATGTGAATTTCAATCCATTCCAAAGCTTAAAATCCAAGTCTAGCATTATTTCCCAAGTGTTTTGAAGCCATTTTGCACCCAAAATCACCATCCATGAGTTCACGGCCGTGAACTCATGTGGATGAGGTTTATAGGGCCGAAAACTCTTGTATGAGTTTACTCTTGAAGAGTAAACTCAATATCCAAGCTTAATGTGTCCCCAAATGCCACCCGGATCCTTCCAAACACTTGTAATGGGGTGTTTCCGCAACTAGAAGTGTATGTCCCTAACAAATAAATTAATCAAGTCCTAATTAGATACAAATGTGTATCATTTCATAATCCATAGGAATCTTGTGCATTCGCGAACCTAGAACTGACGTTTAGGATCCAAACTGATGCGTTTCTCAACCGGTGAGTTCATACCCCTACCATTTTTCAATGGTTTTTAAATGTTTTCAGGGGGGGGGAATACAAGCAAAAGTACAAGAATATCTTGTACTTAAATTCATTATTTCATTTAAATGGTTTCATATTCGCACAATTTTAAGAATTGAAAACCTACTAACAAACTTTTTTTTTAACTTGTAGAGTTGTTTGTTCAAACGATTTCAATTCTTATTTTATACTGTTATGTTTCACAATTGAGTGTTCACTCTTATATTGATAGAGATCATAAAACATTGTAATGTCTGTAATAAAACACCCTAGGCTCGAGTGTAAAGGATAGACACCATTAGAAAACATAAAACATTTGTAATGTCCTTAATAAAACACCTAGGCTCGAGTGTAAAGGACAGACACCATTAGAACTTAATTAGTCGTAGATACTACTTCCCTAGGCACGAGAAGTAAAGAGTAATCTTAAAGATTGGAGACACGTCCTCTGTAACACTTCCTTGGCACGAGAGAGTGGAGGACTACCCATGTAACCAGAATCTCCAGGAGGGAGAACGTGACTTGAGTGTATAGATCTATACGGGACTAACAATCCCGCACCTGGCTGCTAGCTACAGCCGAACCGAAAGGTTCAAGGGTGACAAATTTCATAAAAAGGATACTGGCCCTGGCCCGAGTCATATCTAGTCTGAAGTATGGTTAAGGACTCACAATCAAGATTATGAACACTTTACACTTAGTTATTAGTTTTATGTACGTAATATAACTAATGTACATTTAAGGATAATCAAACTTTCAGGAGAATTCGTATACACACAAATTCAGGAAAATAGGGAATTTTCCTGGGGATAACATTGAATATAATCAGAATCGGTAATAGTTCACACACACATGTAGGAAAATATAGGATTTTCCTGGGTAACAGTAGTACGTAACCAGAAAAGTGTAACAAGTTAGATAACTAAACTTTACAATTCACAAGAACAATCATGTTTTCAGTGTACATCTTTTACATTACATTTTGGATTTGGTAACCAACTTTTAAGAAAATATGGGATTTTCTTGGATAACCACTTTTTCAGGAAACTAAAGGGACTCGTACATTTTCAGAAAAACTAACCGCTTATGAACTCACCAGCTTTATGCTGATTTTCAAACCGCTTGTATTCTCAGGTACGCATTAGACAGGTACCCGACGATCTCTTTTGGCAAAGACGGAGTGCGTAGAAGACTCGTCTCATTTTGTTCATATATACTATGTATCACATGTATAACTTACTTTTGAAACAAATGTAAAATTTTCTATATGTAATGTAATGGTTGTTTTACTTTACTTACTATGTGCATTGGATTTGATACTCAACGCGGAGTCAACCCCGGAAATGTTCCCGCCTTCGGTTTTCGGGGTGTGACAAGTTGGGACGCGTATTTGCCCTTGGCAGAGTTTTCCTACAACAACAGCCATCATTCGAGCATTGGTATGCTACCCTTTGAGCTGTTGTATGGGAGGAGGTGTCGGACCCCCATTTGCTGGGGAAAGGTAGGGCAACGTGTGATGGGTAGTACGGAGATCGTGCTTCAAACGAAAAAGCAGATACAACAGGTCAGATAGAGGTTGTTGACCGCTCAGTGTCGCCAGAAGAGTTATGCGGACAGGCTCCGGTCCGAGCTCGAATTTCAGGTCGGCGACTTTGTGCTCTTGAAGGTCTCTCCTTCGAAAAGAGTGATCTGATTCAGGAAGAGGGGCAAGCTGGGGTTGCGATATATTGGACCTTTCAGGGTGATCTCAAGAGTAGGCAGGGTAGCCTACCATTTGGAGCTACCTGCAGAGTTGGGTTAGATACATGACACCTTCCACGTGTCGCAGCTGAGAAAGTGTATAGCCGACGAGTCGGCAAATGGTACCATTAGAGGATATTCAGGTGGATGCGATCCTGAACTATGTTGAGAGACCGGTGGTGATTAGGGATCGGAAGATCAAGGTTCTGAGGAACAAGGAAGTGCCCTTGGTGCAGGTACAGTGGCAGCATCGGAAAGGGTCAGAGTTGACATGGGAGCCGGAGCGAGAGATGCGAGAGCAGCATCCAGAGTTGTTTGTAGAGTGAGACTTCGAGGGTGAAGTCTGATTGTAGTGGGGTAGAATTGTAACATCCGGATTCCCTGGTATATTATTTTTATTCATTTATTTTGGAATTTGTGAAAGGACTCGGCGAGTTGGTGCTTAGACTCGCCGAGTAGGGTTGCGAATTCTCATCCGGATTAATAACCGGACTCGGCGAGTCCATGAGTGGACTCGGCGAGTCCGCGCTGTTTAATGAAACCCTAATTCCTGGGTTTTGGAGCCTATTTAAGGGCACTCATAGCCTCCCATTGCGGCTACCAGTCCCTTGAGAGAAACCCTAAGTGAGCTAAATCGTTTGTGAGGAGGAGAGGCCATATTTGATCTTTCTATCATTGGTTTAGCAAGAAGAAGGTGATCAAGATCAAGAGGTGGCTGAAGGAGGTGCTTTTTGGAGGAATTCTGAGCTCAGGAGTGCTTATTTGAGGTATAATCTCGATCCATCTTCTGTTTTGGTGATGGTTTATAGAGTTAGGGTTTTCTAGACCCTTTGGTAGATGGTTTTGATTGAGTATATGGTTCCTTTTCATATTATGGTCTGAATCTGGATCCATAGAGGTCCAGAGACCTTACTCCTTTGAGCTTTATGTGGATTGATGGTGAATATGAACTTAAGATGCCATATTAGAGGTCATTTCTTCAAATAGAACCTTGGAGCCTTTGCATGGGCATCAAGCTTCGAACTTTACGTGATTATTGGGACTAGAAAGGATAGATCTATTGAGTAGAGCATCAGATCTGACCTCAGGAAGCCATTGGAAATGAGCATGGTTTGGACTCACCGAGTCCATGAACAGACTCGACGAGTCGTGTTGTCCCGAGACTATGAATCTAGAAAGTGACCCGCCGAGTTAAGTGAGTGACCTGGTGAGTCAAAAGAGAATCAGAGGAGTAGAGTTCACGTGTAGACTCGCCGAGTCGCCCAAGTGCACTCGACGAGTCAGGTCAAAGTTTGATCGTTGACTTCGTTGACTTTTAGGGATTGGTCAACAATGGGGTCTTTGAGTCAAGTGGGGGTAAAATGGTATTTTACCCATCTGAGGATGCTAAGAGAGGGTGGGGTCTAGTCTCGAGAGTTATATTTATGAGCGTATCTTACTTTATGTGATTAGGCGAAGGCTAGACTATACTGCTACCGAGTCAGGGATTTACCGAGACATCTGAGGTGAGTCTTCTCACTATACTTTACCTTGAGTGGTAATTAGAGTTATGTGGCATAGTTGTTGTATGCTATTTATGTGATGTTTTGCACTGCATTATTACTATGTGATTTATGCCATGTGTATATCAGAGTATATTAGAGTTAGAACCGAAAGGTTCACAGAGCTAGGTCCAGAGGGTCCATAGAGTTCGGGGCCCAAGGGCCCACATAGTTATAGCCTTGAGTGGCTAGTATGTGTTATGCGTGGTATTTTGGGGAACTCACTAAGCTTCGTGCTTACAGTGTTTTGTGTTATGTGTTACAGGTACTAGTGAGGAGCGCGGGAAGGCGCCGACATGATTCGTACACACCCATCGGAGTTTATTATGATATGATCTTGGGATTTTGTATTAAGATAATATTGATACATTGTTTATGAAAGTAATTATGAATGAATTATTATGTTTTTGAAAAGTGAAAAATTGGTTGAATTTTTACGGTGTTACATTGGGACTCATTTTATAAATATTTATGAAGACAGGGGCTCAGTGGTAATTATCAGGAATTATTTTAAAACGAAATGAGGTTGAGGGGCTGAATATGTTATAATTAAGACATTGGGGGACTGTTTGGTAAATTGTGTACCTAATTTGTAAGGGATTTTAATGGTGAGCGTTCAAAGGGTAATTATTGGATTTATTTGAAAGAAAATGGGAAGGGAGGGACAAAAGGCGTCATTATGGGGACAAGATTTATGGGCCCGGGTATATAAGCATAACACCACCGGCCACAAACCCTAACCCTAGGGATGCATTCAGCTGCCACCATTCACCTCTCAACCTCCAGCGTCGCCGCTATGTGGTCTCCGACCACCATCCGGCGTCAACACCTCTGGACTTCCGTTCTTCTTCTCCCTCTCCTTCGTCAGTCGCTGCCACGAGAGGTTTTAGTTCCCCACTAACCGGAACGCCACCGCCACTATCATATCCTCCATCTGCCGTCGATATGTATTTTGGGTGGGGAGTTGTGTCCGTTTAGGAGGTCAGGAGTAGGCGACCGGAGCTGTCGCCGTTGTTGGAGCCCTAAGACCACCGAGAATCATCGTTGCTGTCGCACTCTTTCGTTGCCAACCGACCACTAGAACCACCAACAATCCAAGCACCACTGTTGCCGGCTGTTGCTCCACCACCGTCGCCGCTAACCACAGGTGGATGATTTGGGTTCGTTTTCTGACCAAGGTCATTCTGGTGTTTGTTGTTTCTTAAACGATAAACAAAAGGGACCACTGCCACCACCGTGAGGTGGTGGCTGCCATTGTAAAATCACCTCTGTCGCCACCATACGCCTCCAATGAGTGGTTGTCTCCCCTTCCCGAATAAAGAAGTGAAGATGTGCGTTTTTCAGTTGGTGAGTATGTGTGTATGGATGAAGTTCTCGGAAATGGCACCACCACCACCGTGAGGGGGTGGCTGCCACCATACACCATCGTGTTTATGTGTGTGTGTGTGTGTATGTTTAGTTTTGGTTTAAAGTATTTTAATTGTAACCGGAAAGAAAAATAATGAAAAGAAACTAAAAACCACCACCGTAGGGTGGTGGCTGCCGCCACCGGCCGCTGTGTCGGGTGGCGGTGTGCTTAGTTGTGCTGGGATTGCTAGTTTGGGGAAGTTTGGACAAGGGACTAAAACCCTAATGGGCCTTGAAACCCTAATGAGCCCAATGAGGCTTAATGGACATAAAAGGCCAAACATGTGATCAATGGGCTTAAGGAAACCCTAATGGGTCTAATGGACCCTAATTGACCCAAAGGGACCCTAATAGGCCCAATAAGGCCCAAAGTGACCTAAAAGCCCAACCAAGGCACTAATGGGCTAGTATTGGGTTGGAAAACCCTAAGGGCATAAAACCTTAATTGTGGGAATTGTTTGGGACACACTCGAGAATTATTTAATAACTTGAGATATTAAATAATAATCATTGTCAAGGATTAATCTAAGCGATATTGGACTTAATGGATTAAGTCCTTAGAGGATTGAGTCCTTAATGGGTTAAGTAGGAAACTTAACCCTAATCATCACTTTATGTGAAACCCTAATTTCATTTGGGTTTATTGTTGGGCCTCTCTTTTGGGCCTTGATGATTGGGTTATTAATGGGCCATCCAAAGTCAAGCAATTGGACTAGAATAATTTAATGGGCATAGGGTAAGTCCCATGTAAAGGGTTTGGGACCAATTCGGAAAATTGGGCCATAGATGGGCCATAGTTTGGGCCTTAATGATTATATGATGTTGGGCCTTAGAATGAGACCATGTATAGGCCTAGGCCCAATTTGGAAAATTGGGCCATGTGTTGGGCTTTGATTCCAATTTGACTTGGGGCCTATGGATTGGGCCTTGGGTTGAATAAGCCAAGCTAGGGGTAATGTGATAATTACCCAAAGAACGTACTTATGATTATGTAGTGGAACCCAATTATTAATTGGGTGTTATTTTGGTATTGATAGTTCGGGAATCTGTCAGCCAGCAGCTGGGGTTGAGTCTGCAGGACTTTAGTAGTGTGGGATTGTGTCTACGAGACTTCAGCAGTGTGAGGTGAGTTTCGTTCCAGTAGGAACGAGTCTAAGGCACCAAGGCGGGCCCGTATAGATGATACGTTAGTATTGGAGTGTGGGTAAAGCCCGTATCTCATAGTTGAGTTTGATTATGATATATGCTTGTATGATAGAATTGTTTATATTCGTTGTCTGTGTGATACTTGTATGCTATGGTTTAGTAGCTGAGTGTGGGCGAGGCCCGTATCTCAGAGATAGTGGAGTGTGGGCGAGGCCCTTATCTCCCAGATAGTGGAGTGTGGGCGAGGCCCGTATCTCCCAGCTAGTGGAGTGTGGGCGAGGCCCGTATCTCCTAGTTGTTCCTTATATGTGTATGGTATGTGGTATTATGGGGAAACTCACTAAGCTTCCTGCTTACGGTTTACAATTTTGGTTTTAGGTACTTGTTTTCAAAGGAAAGGAGCCGACTTGGTCGCAGCGCATCACACTATGTTTTCTGCACATGAGATCTTTGGGGATTACACTCTGATATGGTTTTATGATAATATGTTTTTATTACTGACACTTTGGTTTGACACGAGATATTATAGTGAATGCTTTTATACTAATGGTTTTATGTAATAACTTATTTAAAAATGAAATTTTTGGCCTTGAATTTTTGGATGTTACAAAAACAACAATGACATTAACATACTGCAGTCCTATCCTTTGTTTTATCTGATATAAAAAGGTAAAAGTTGTCAGAAAGCACACAAACTTAGAATGAAGAGTAAAAATACACTTTTGGTCCCTGATTATAGCTAATTTATGAATTTGGGTCCTTAATTGAGGTTCTTGTAACATTTCCGGTCCTACTCCAAGTAAAGTGGCTATTTTTGGTTACCACTAGTTCACTTTTGTATTTTAGGTCCCAAAACTATTGTAATTTTACTTGAAAAAATGATCAAAAAAGTTACAAGCCTAAAAATGGACCAAAATTGAAAAAATCAGTTACACTTAGGGACCAAAATTGTAATATTACTTGAAAAAGATGCAAAAATCATTTGTATATTGTTATTTAATTATTGTTACGGAATCATTGATATTTAATGATGAAAATTATCTATAAAGTACTAATAGTAAAAAAAAATTATCTATATAAAATTTTTATTTACAAAAGGGAATTGATTATTACCTCATAAGAGAAATGAATGCAAACACCAACACCCTTTTTATTTTGACCACTTGTTTTTAACATTTCAATCAACCAAAGACCACACCATGTGGCATTTCCTATCCCTGATGTCCCAATTCGCTAAATAGAAAACACACTTATTAAATAAATTAAAGAATTGACTAAATTACAAGTATCTTTTGTAAACAATTACCAGCGTATTAAATAAGTGATGAATGTGTTTTCCATGTAATACTCAACATATTTTTTGATGGATTCAACATGAAGAATGTTAATCCCATCATTTCCTAAGGATGATAAATACGCACAAGTTTTAGAAATAAAGGGGTATTTCTGGAAACACACAAACATGGTCATAGACTCATATGATCTTTTATAATAAGTAGATAGAAGACGATAAAAAATCACCCAACACCCTTATCTAATAATTTATGAAAAGAGTAAAAAGCAAATTGTATCACCAGAAATGCACTTACATAAAATTCCCATGGATTAGATTCATGATGCATACAACATTTGCAATTTGAAGCTCTATAGCCTATAGGGTTGAAGTGTATAAATAGTGTCTTGTCTACAAACTATGCATCTGTTAGATGGACGTCTTCTTTATAACCTTATAATCAAAAGACCGATTTCAGTTAAAAATCAAACAATAAAGACAGTTTTTTAAATAAATAACAATTGGTTTGATAAATACAATGATTCTTTTGGGTTTAGAATCACTCGTGTGATGGGGGATAAATGCAAGTCCTGGTGCAAAAAAGAAGAAAGTACATGAATGCCATGATCGAACCTTTTGATTCAAGCTAAATGCAACACTGCCTTATTTTGTTTCTCTTGTATGAGTTAAAAGATTCAGTTTAGCTTCAGTTATGTAACAACTAGTCAAACATGTTAAATTTAGCAACAACCAATCAAACATGACAATAAAATGTAATTACTCATTCCAGTCTACCCTTAAAATATATTGATGTGATTATAAACGTTATAGAAAGAAAAAGTTGACCTAAATAAAGTAATAGACATATTTTGGACACTGCTCATACTCCTTTCACCCAAAAACATTTACAACAGCTGCTGGCGCCTTATCTATTTACAAAATTTCAATCATAAAATTATAATTTAATCTGTATCCCATGATAAACTAAATTCATGAAAAAATTACTGATCATTAGCTCATAAACTAGCTTAGAACGTCTCCGAGCTTCCTATTCTTGAACCTCTTCATCTTTCAATGTTTGTTTATTTTTAGGTGATGGTGCTGATGGAGGTTGGCGGGCAGGTGAGTCCTAGGGCAGCTTTACGGTGGCAGGTGGTGTCTGCTACCAGCTGGGGTGCTTTTTTAAAAATATCCCATCTAGCTGAAGTACCTAAACACTCCACATAAAATAAGTTATATATGAACATTAAATTTCTTGATTCAAAATTTGATCATCATCATAATAATAAGAAACGTGTTCAAGCTTCATGATTCCTAAAGAAACAATCGGGCCTTTAAGTGGGAGATGAACTTCAACAATTAGCCAATCATCGAAGGCACCTGACTTGCCTAGTTGTAGGACCTGTTTTGCCAGCCATAAAGCCTTCCTCCTACCAAATATTTACATTTATTCAAAACTTCTACAATTATAATTGTAGCATCCCAATTTTCATGGCCAAAAATTTCATTTTTAATTAAGTAACTTATAAAATAGTTTACCAAAAACATTGCTAATGTCATACCAATTTATAAAACCGTAACAATGCGTCTCAAACAATATCATAAATGGTAATAAAATTTAGAGTACAATCCCAGAAAACTAAATGCAGAAATCATGAGTGTGATGCGCTACTACACCACCGACTCCTTACCCTTGGATGAAGAGGTACCTGAAACCAATATTGAAACTGTAAGCACAAAGCTTAGCGAGTTCCTGCATCATACCGCATACCATACAATCATACATACCGCCAGACAATTCTGGGGTGCCGGACCTACCCATGTCAAGCCATTATGGGGTGCTGACTACCTTTGTCAAGCCATTCTGGGGTGCTGGCTACCCGTGTCAAGCCATTATGGGGTGCCTGCCTAGCCTTCGGTCTATCTCACCCGGTCATGGGGACTATTTCACCCCTACGACTATCACATATTAACATATCATAAACATGCTGTCAGACATATCTGGGGTGTCCGACCTACCCTTCGGTCCTAACAACTGATCGAGGGACTATTCCCCTCCTAATACCACTATCACATAGAACATAACATACTGGCACATAGAACACATCAAGTAATAGCAAACCAGACAATTATCACAAAGACAATCATCTCAGCAGTGATCAACTACTAGTGGGTTGGCCTTGGTGCCTTAGATCCACTTCTACTGGAAGGTAACTCACCTCAATGTCGCACAGTGTCTGTACTGTCCTCGGCGTGAAAATCGACTTTCCTTGACTCCTTAATACCTACGCGACAGCTCTTCTAAGTTATCAATTCGTACTCACAACCCCTACAAGGGTCAACTCAAATCCAGGTCAAAGTTAACTTTGCTCAAAGTCAACCTCCAGTTGACTTGACTCGCCGAGTTGGTCTACCAACTCGTCGAGTCCCTATTCCTTCAAAATGATTCAACCCCCGACTCTACTCCTTGAGTCTAGCAACAACTCGACGGGTTCTCCGTCAACCATAATATCGAGACCATCTTCAACCGACTCGCCGAGTTCACCCTTGAACTCGTCGAGTTCATCACTCTTGAACTTGTCGAGTTCATCTCCCCTCATATGAACAACTTGTCGAGTCCATATTCATGGGTTGGGATATTGCCTTGGACTCACCAAGTTTGCTCATACACTCGCCGAGTCCCGTGATTCCCAGGTCCATGATCACGTCCATCTTTGTTGAGTCCCCTTCTAGACTCATCCAGATTCCTCCGAAAGAAAAGGTTGGGGAACGAACGCTCGATTTTGCAAGTCCCAAGACCGAATCGCCGAGTCCCTTAAATTCCATGTCCATAAACTCGATTTATGTTGAGCTCATCTTATCCAAAGGGTAGATCTGACCTCCTAGGGTCGATATAACACGTAAAGTTACGAACTTTACATCTATGCATGGGTCTTTAAGCTGAAAAGGACCAAAAATGAGACCCACAAGATGCATGGGGCTTTCATGGCCATAGAGTTGCCACCTTTATGCCATGAGAACCTTCCAAAGTCCAAGATCTGAAGCCATATCTCCACATTACACCCCACAACCCGAAAACGGCTTAGAAATGCCCTAAAGATACCAAAATCCTAGCCGTAAACTTGATTAAACACATGGAAAGTCAAGATTGAAGCTTTTTACCTTAAATAAGCTGGAAATGGAACACAATCTCTGGATCTTCTACCTTCAACTTGAACTCCCAAGCTCCTTTATTATTCCCAAGCTTCACAACCACAAAAATGCACAAAAATGTCTTAAGAGCATTCAAACAAAGCTAGGGTTTCAGTTTAAGGTCTTCTGGAAGTGTGAGGGACGATGGAGGATGATATGGGAGGATATAAGTTGTTTAAATAGAGTGAAAACCCTCAAATTTAGGGTTTCACTCAAACAACACCGACTAGTCGAGTCGGTCTCCCGACTCGTCGAGTAGGTCACTTAAACCCCCGAAGAACGATGAGTCTACTCGACGAGTTGGGCCTCAAACTCATCAAGTCCTAGAGTAAAACATGAAGTTTTCTTGAATTAAATACATACCATGAATCGGGTGTTACGAATCTCCCCCACTTATCTTAGACTTTGTCCTCAAAGTCTGCTGCTTAATCCTGGAAGAGCTCGGGGTAGTGCTCCCTCATCTCGTCCTCTGGCTCCCAGGTCCACTTCGGGCCCTTGCGGTGCTACCATTGCACCTTCACCAGATCCACCCTCTTGTTCCTCAGATCGTTCTACTTCTTGTCAAGGATCGCCACTGGCCGCTCGATGTAGTTCAGGTTGTCATCTAACTGAATATCCTCCAATGGCACCACTGCCGAATCGTTCACCAGACTTCTGTAACTGTGAGACGTGAAAAGTGCTATGAATCTGACTGAGTTCGGCTGGCAGGTCCAACCTATATGCCACCTTGCCCACCCGGGCTACAACCTTGAAAGGTTCAATATTCCTGTGGCCCAGCTTGCCCCGCTTCCTGAATCGAATGACGCCCTTCCAAGGCGACACTTTTAGGAGTACCATATCCCCGAACTGGAACTCCAGGTCCGATCGATGCTTGTCAGCATAACTTTTCTGCCGACTCTTAGTAGTCTGAAGCCTGCTCCAAACCTGCTGGATCATCTCTGTAGTCTTGAGTACTACTTTGGTACTCCCCATGACCCTCTAACCAACCTCACCCCAACATATCGGGGTCCTGCACTTCCTCCCATACAACATCTCGAAGGGGGGACGGTCGATACTCGCATGATAGTTGTTATTATAGGAAAACTCCGCCAGAGGAAGGTAAGTATGGCAACTACCTTCGAAGTCTAAAACACACGCCCGCAGCATATCCTCTAGAGTCTGGATGGTCCGCTCGCTCTGACCATCCGTCTGTGGGTCAAATGCGGTGCTAAAATGCAGAAGAGTACCCAGATCATCATGAAACTTCTTCCAGAACCTAGAAGTGAACCGCACATCCCTGCCGGAAATCATTGAGACTGGCACCCCGTGCCGCGCCGCTACCTCCCTGATATAGATGTCGACCAACTTTCAGCCGAAATTCTCTCCTGAATCGGAATAAAATGGGCGCTCTTGGTCAATCGATCAACAATGACCCAAATTGAATCCACTCCTCGCGTAGTCTTGGGAAGCTTCGTGATAAAATCCATAGTGATATCCTCCCATTTCCATAGTGGGACATCCAACGACTGGATCTTGCTGTGAGCCCTCTGGTACTCTGCGTTGACCTTCCTGCAGGTTAGGCATCTCTCCACAAACCAAGCTACATTCCTCTTCATAAAGGGCCACCAATAATCAAGACGAAGATCCCTGTAGATCTTCGTCGCCCCGGGATGGATAGAAAACCTGGATGTGTGCGCCTCCTCCATCAATACTTGGTGCACACCTCCATGATATGGGACCCACACCCTATGGTGAAGAGTCAACAATCCACAACTGTCATAGTCGAAGGAGGAAACCTAACCCACAATACGCTCGCTCTTACGATGTTCCTCCTTCATGGCCTCATGCTAGGCCTCTCGAATCCGCTCCAACAACGGGGTCTCTACTGTCATCCTCATACAGATATACCTGATTGGCGCTGCCTTGCGGCGAAGTGCGTCGGCCATGACATTGGCCTTCCTAGGGTGGTAGAGGATCTCAAAATCATAATCCTTTACCACATCGAGCCACCGACGCTACCTCATATTCAGATTTGGCTGATCCATGAGATACCTCAGGCTCTTGTAGTATGTGTAAATGTACAATGAACCCCATAGAGGTAATGACGCCAAATCTTGAGGGCAAAAACAACAGCCCCCAGCTCCAAATCATGCGTCGGATAGTTTGCCTCATGAGGCTTCAGCTGCCTCGAAGTGTAAGCGATAATATGCCCTCTCTTCATCAATACCACGCCCCAACCCGAGATGGATGCATCGCAATATACTACAAAATCCTCCATGCCCTCCGACAGGGCTAAGATTGGCGCCTTGCACAATCTCTGTCTCAACGTCTCAAATGCGGCCTGCTCCTCAGGCCCCAGCAAAAGACCACAACTTTCCTCGTCAACCGGGTCAGGGCACGACTATCTTGGAGAAGTGTTGAATGAATCTCCGATAATAGCCCACTAGTCCCAGAAAGCTCTAAATCTCAGATGGAGACCTTAGAACCTCCCACCTCATCACGACCTCCACCTTGGCCGGGTCAACCGAAATCCCGTTCTGGTTGACAAGGTGCCCAAGAAACTACACCTCGTGCAACCAGAACTCACACTTGGAGAACTTAGCATACAAGCTCTCGCTCCTCAAAGTATCCAGAACCTCCCGCAAGTGCTCCTCATGCTGCTCCCGCGTCTTGGAATAAACCAAGATTTAATCGATGAAAACTATCACAGACCGATCCAACATTGGTCTGCACACACGGTTCATGAGATCCATGAACACGGCAGGAGCATTAGTGAGTTCGAAAGGCACCATCATGAACTCATAGTGACCATAACGTGTCCGAAAAGCATTCGTCTGCGCATCCTCCTCTTTGACCCTCATATGTTGATAACCTGAACACAAATCAATCTTGGAGAACCAAGATGCTCCGTGAAGCTGGTCAAAGAGGTCATCAATCCTCGGGAGTGGGTAACGATTCTTCACTGTTACCTTATTCAGCTCCCGATAATCTATACACATCCGATGCGACCTGTCCTACTTCTTCACAAATAAAATCGGGGCTCCCAGGGTGAACTGCTTGGTCTAATGAATCCCTTGTCTAACAGCTCCTTCAGCTGTGTAGACAACTCCTGCATCTCAGGAGGATCCAACTGATACGGTGCCTTGGCTATCGGAGCCACACCAGGGACTAAGTCGATCCTGAACTCTACCTGGGTCTCCGGAGGTATCCCAGGCAACTCCTTGGGGAATACGTCCCTGAACTCTCGTACCACTGACACATCGCCCATCGTCGCCTTACCCGCCTCCCGGGTATCCATAACATAGGCGACATATCCTACGCAACCATGCTGGAGGTAGCGCCTAGGCCTCGCTGCTGAACATAAGGCTGGTCCTCGCTGTGGCTTCTCGCCCTGAATCACCAGCTCTCCCCCACTTGGGGTCTTGATATGCACTAACTGCTGCGCGCAGTCGATCACCGCCCCATTGGGGCTTAGCCAATCCATGCCTATAATAACCTTATTCCCCCGCAAAGGTATGGGAACCAAGTCTACCATCTAGCGCTCCTTGAACAATCTTAAAACACAATCCTTGAAAACCTCTGATGCTCGTACTGACCGGTCGTTCTAAATATTGACTTCTAGAGGGCAATCCAACATGCCCGGGGACTCAGGAACCCTCTTGCTAAGCGCAAGAGAGAAACGATCAGGTAGCACCCGAATCAATCAACACTTGAACTGGAATACCGTTCAAATGGAATGATCCTGAACAGAGCCCATAACATAACATAACATATCAAAATCGCAGCGAAATGATATAAAAGTTTAGAGAGAAGAAACCATACACGTCACCACATCGGGTGCGACGCGTGCCTCTTCAACTGTCAACTGAAATGCTCGGCTCCGCACCACTGGAGCCTTTGCCTTGACCTTCCGGCGATCTGCAACTCATGCTGTTGCTGGAGTCAGCGCCACCACCGGCGCTGCTGCTGATGCTGCTGACAAACTAGGGAAGTTGGTCTTTTTATGGCCCCTCTGATTGCAATGGAAGCAAATCAGGTCTGATGTCTAAACTGTGGGGGCGGGGGCAGTACAATCCATGCCAAAGTGGCCCGTCTTGCCACACTTGTAGCAGCCTGACAATCCCGCTCTACAAGCTCCCTCATGCAGCGTGCTGCATTTCCTACAACGGCTCTGGCCCGGCTGGCCCTTCGACCTACTGTCAGATCCCATGGGTTTCTTCCCCGAAACCCCCGTAACCTGCTCAGTCTCTGCCTTCCTCTTCCTGATGTGATTCAAATCAATCTCCCTCTCCCGCGCCTTGGCAATCATGGACTCTAGGGTCGGGTAAGCTGAATAGCTGACATGCTCCCGGATATCAGCCCTCAACATATCATGGTAGTGGGTCTTCCGGATCTCCTCATACCCCAAATATTGAGGTACCAACAACGCCCTCTCCCTGAACTTGGCGGTGATCTCCGCCACTGTCTCGGTCGTCTGTCTCATGTTAAGAAACTCCCTGGCCAGCTGCTGAAGCTCCACAGCTGGCGCAAACTCATCCCTAAAACTGGTCACGAAATCTGACTAAGTCATAGTCTCGATGGCTGGGGCTCCCAGTGAGTCACCTACTGACTCCCACCAATCCCTAGCTCTATACCTCAAACACCATGCAACAAAGCGTACCTTAGACCCCTCTGGGTAGAATCTCGTAAACTGCACAGACTCAATGTCTGCGATCCATCTCCTGGTAGCAATGGGGTCCTTCACCCCATGAAAGTCCGGCGAACCACTCCCCCATCCTTGATGGCCAGCTGCTGAAGCTCCACAGATGGCGCAAACTCATCCCTAAACCTGGTCACGAAATCTAACCAAATTCATAGTCTCGATGACTGGGGCTCCTAGTGAGTCACCTACCGACTCCCACCAATCCCTAGCTCTATACCTCAAACACCATGCAGCAAAGCGGACCTTCGACCCCTCTGGGCAGAAGCTCGTCAACTGCGCAGACTCAATGTCTGCGATCCATCTCCTGGCAGCAATGGGGTCCTTCACCCCGTGAAAGTCTGGCGCACCACTCCCCCATCCTTGAAGGACAATGTGCGTGTACCCGACTGGCTAGACGCCATATAACTCCAAAATATCCGGAGGCGATCCTCCATCAGCTCGATAATCCCCTCCTTGATCGACCCGAAAATGACCGGGGTCGCCTCAAGGATACCTCTCATGATCTTAGACGCGATGAACTCGCGCAACCCGTCATCAACCTGCTCGGATCCCGCACCCGAGCCTGATCCTCATCTTGACCCAGATCCTAAACCTCCTGCTCCATGTCGTGTAACTGCCATACTGAAAATAAACACATAAACGTCAGTATCATACATATTCTCGAGAGGTCTCGCACACACTCCAAGTTTCCTGGTTTCATCTTGGTCCTCCTTGACTAGATTATGGATCCTCTGCTTCAAGTAGTACGGGCCAATACTACCTTCCACATCTATCCGTACTTTCCTCAGGATTCACCTCGACTTCACCAAGTCCCTTTTTACTAATACAACTTTCCAACTAATCTCATCCTAGGCTTGTCCTAGGGCACTCTCCGACCTACTCTACGCCATCAGCTGCACAAGGAGTCCCTACCATCTTCCCCTAACTAGCTTGCGGATACTATTACATATCCACTTACTAGTTAGTTAAAGCTACACAAAACCGCTATCAGCACAAAGCAAGCATCATGCATGCATTGAGTAACCAAATCAAGCATAAACTACTCAGGCTACCATACTGCTGACTAACAACTCTAACATATAGATCAATAAGCTCCTACAATAGGCATACAAGGCATCCATCCTAGATCCTTAGCCCTATTCTAGCATGCAGTTCTCAGAAGCACATATCATGCATACAAGGCATCCTCCTAGATCCTTAGCCCTAATCTAGCATGTAGTTCTCATAATCATATCATATACCATTACGTAACAAGTATCGGTACCTTGGGGAAAACTTACCTGAGCTCGGTTAGTCGCACGCATCACACACCTCATTCTTTCTTAAAATACTTCAAATTAGGTTTTAGAAAGCTATTTTTCTTGTAAAAGCTTTCAAGCCCTCGATTTGAGTCTATACACCCCAAAGGGTGTATCCGAATCCCTCAAAACAAGGCTCTGATACCAACTTGTAACATCCCCAATTTTCAAGGCCAAAAATTTAATTATTAATTAACTTATAAAATAGTTTACCAAAAATATTGCCAATGTCATATGAATATATAAAACCGTAACCACACGTCTCAAAACCATATCATCAATAGTAATAGAACTCAGAGTACAATCCCAGAAAACCAAATGTGGAAATCATGTATGTGTGATGCGCTGCTACACCACCGACTCCTTCCCCTTGGATGAAGAGGTACCTGAAACAAAAACTGAAACTGTAAGTACAAAGCTTAGTGAGTTCCCCCATCATACCACATACCATACAAGCATACATACTGCCGGACAATGCTGGGGTGCCCGACCTACCCATGTCAAGCCATTATGGGGTGTTGACTACCCGTGTCAAGCCATTCTGGGGTGCCTGCCTACCCTCCGGTCTATCTCACCCAGTCACAGGGACTATTTCACCCCTTACGACTATCACATAATAACATATCATAAACATGCTGTAAGATAAATCTGTGGTGTCCGACCTAACCTTCGGTCCTAACAACAGATCGGGGGACTATTCCCCTCCTAATACCACTATCACATAGAACATAACATACTGGCACATAAAACACATCAAGTAATAGCAAACCAGACAATTATCACAAAGACAATCATCTCAGCTGTGACCAACTACTAGTGGGTCGGCGTTGGTCCCTTAGACCCACTTCTACTGTAAGGTAACTCACCTCAATGTTGTGTAGTGTCTGTACTGTCCTCAGCATGAAAATCGACTTTCCTCGACTCCTCAATCCCTACACGACAACTCTTCTAAGTTATCAATTCGTACTCACAACCCCTACAAGGGTCAACTCAAATCCAGGTCAAAGTCAACCTCTAGTTGACTTGACTCGCCAAGTTGGTCTACCAAATCGTCGAGTCCATATTCCTTCAAAATGATTCAACACTTGAGTCTACTCGTCGAGTCTAGCAACAACTCGATGGGTTCTCCATCAACGATAATACCGGGACCATCTTCAACCGACTCGCCGAGTTCACCCTTGAACTCGTCGAGTTCATCTCCTCTCATATGAATAAGTTAAGTCTATGACTTGCCGAATTGTATGAACAACTCGTCGAATCCATATTCATGGGTTGGGAGATTGCCATGAACTCGCCGAGTTTTCTCATACACTCGCCGAGTCCCATGATTCCCAGGTCTATGATCTCGTCCATCTTTGTTGAGTCCCCTTCTAGATTCAACCAGATTCCTCCGAAACAAAAGGTTGGGGAATCAAACGCTCTACTCGCTGAGTCCCAAGAACGACTCGCCGAGTCCCCTAAAGTCCATGTCCATAAACTCGATTTCTGTTGAGCTCATCTCATCCAAAGGGTAGATCTGACCTCCTAGGGTTGATATAACAAATAAAGATACGAACTTTACGTCCATGCATGGGTCTTTAAGATGAAAAGGACCAAAGGCTCTCATGGCCATAGAGTTGGCACTTTTATGCCATGAGAACCTTCCAAAGTCCAAGATCTGAAGCCATATCTCCACATTACACCCCATAACTCGAAAATGGCTTAGAAATGCCCTAAAGATACAAAAATCCAAGCCCTAAAGTTGATTAAACACGTGGAAACTCAAGATTGAAGATTTTTACCTTAAATGAGCTGGAAATGGAAAACAATCTATGGATCTTCTAGCTTCAACCTGAACTCCCAAATTCCTTTCTTCTTCTCAAGCTTCACAACCACCAAAAATGCACAAAAATGGCTTAAAAGCACTCAAACAAGGCTAGGGTTTCAGTTTAAGGTCTTCTGGAAGTGTGAGGGACTATGGTGGTTGATATGGGAGGAAATAAGTTGTTTAAATAGGGTGTAAACCCTCAAATTTATGGTTTCACTCAAACAACACCTACTAGCCGAGTCGGTCTCCCGACTTGTCGAGTAGGTCACCTAAACCCCCGAAGAACGACAAGTCTACTCGACGAGTTGGGCCTCCAACTCATCGAGTCCCGGAGTAAAACAGGAAGTTTTCTTGAATTACATACGTATCAGGAATCGGGTGTTTCAATAATTATAATTAAATAATATATAAAATGGTGTTAAAACTATAACTAGTAATTGCAAGTGATGTATATTTGGAATACCTGATCCAACCACCATCTTGAATTTGGAACAACATCAAAAAGATATAATAAAGGAAGACTTAAATTTGGTGGGACCCACTACATACCACATCATAAGAAACAAAACAAGATTACAAATTTTAACAAAATGCAAATCATAACAATAAGAATCTGAATTCATAGGAAAGTTAAGAGTAATTAAGTCAGTACCTCACTAAGGAATTCTGAATCACCATTATTAGTAAGAATCCTAATCCCAGATGTTGGATTTACAGTATTGTCCTCCAACCCCTTTAAAGATTGCTCTTCTAACTTCTTTACTATATGACTGGAAACAACAATTTCATGGTCACTATAAGAATCCTTAAATTCTTTTCCAATTTCCTTAACTGCGGTCCTCCATGTCAAATGAATATTCAATGTAGACAATAGGATACTCTAATTATACCCAAAAAAAAAGTGATAAAAAATAATAATTTAGACTTACATACTTGCATTTAGTAATTAAGTCAAAACTATCTACAAAACATATACCTTTACACAGTTCTTTGTACATCTCAACTATATCATCTCCTGAATTGAAGTCTTGTCCTGGTCTATTTGGAAATTTATAATTCAAATAATACTTTGTACCTAAATACAAAAAATGTCAACTAATCAATGACATGAATATCTACTCAGTTATCATAGAGAAAGTTGCTTTATATTTCAATAACATGCCTATAATTAAAGCTAACTTGTATTCCTCAAGCTTTTCATTTTCCTGTTAACATGACCATGGAATTATTATTATTATACACAAAATATAGGACCCAAAGACCATACATGATCTGTATTTTATTCATATATAAAATATGAAATGGAATATGTGTATAATTAAGCACAACATTGCCTGTAGATAGTTTTAGAACCAAATTTGTTTTGATATTAGAATCAAATTTCTCCACTTGTCAATCTGAACTATTATACAAAATCTAAAAAATTAATTCTTCATTAATGTGATCTTTTGTGCAATTTTGAATGCGTTTCACATTTTATTACCAAAATTTGTACTAATCAGATGAACTAAATCTTAACTTCAACATCTTAAAAATTTAGGTTTCACAGCAACAATTCTACTTATAAAAAGGAATGAAAACAACAATCCAACACACCCCATTAGCTAGAATAAATAGTAAAATATTACAAATAGCTTTTAATAGTTGATGAAACGCCCTGATCAGAAAAATAGGAAAAAGAAGGCCATACAGAAGAATGAGAAATCTTTACTTGAGGCTGTTAAAATCCCAGAAGAAGAATAAGAAATAGGACGCAGAGGATGAAGTCGATGAAGTTTGAAGTGGTGTATATGCTGAGGATGAAAAGGCTATAAGGGCACAATTTATTTAGGACCTATAAACAAACACTCACACAATAAAAAAAACAATTAGGGTTTTCTTATGTAAATATATTAAAGAGGTAGAGTGATGAAGATGGAGTGGGAAGGAGAGCCTATAGAAGGGAAGAGAGGATAAAAAGGTACTATATCTTTCTTGTTCTTGGTTGCTGTTGTAGAAGATAGAACCGAGGTTGAGAGAAGAGATACATACCCAGTGGAGAGGGAAAAAGACCAGACGATGTTGTGAGGGTTGGACGCAGTGGAGGTGGGTGCAGGGCGGAGACTAAGGGATAGATGTAAGGGGAGATGTACGAGAACAAAATAGAAAGACAAGTTGGGAGATATGAGACTAGATTTTTGTGAAGAAGAAGATGAAAGGAAATAAAAGTGTAGCAGAAACAAACAAGTAAGGTGAGGCAAAGTGAGATCACTGATTGTTGCAGAGGGTAAAGAGCACCGAGAGCGTTCGTTCTTGAAAAAAGCCCTAACTGGAATGGTCCTTGTGATTTTGTGCGGTACATGTTTGAAAAATTTTATAAAGCGACATCTATTTCTACATGAAACCCATTTAAGATAGGCGCCCTCCGTGTTTGTAAAAAAATTTGTTGGACACCAAATTTAGGGCGCGAAAAAATGTGTGTCCTCTATCCTTCAAATTTTGGAAGACTGGCATTATTTTTAGGACATACAAAAATACATATCGTAAATCAGTGCGTGTCATTGTTTGCGTGTCATTAACAAATTGTTATTTTCTAGTCGTGTTGGTGATTCCGGAGGAAACGAGGGGACTCAAGATGATAGCATCTCAGACTAGTTTGTATGTGTTTGGTTAGACTTGTTATGTCATAACTTTATAACACTTTCGTTATTTATTTCAGTATATATATATATATATATATATATATATATATATATATATATATATATATATATAGAATTATAACACTTTTGGTACTTGAGTGGATGTCGTTATGTAATCGATTTCCTGCATTTAAAGTTTTCATGTTTTCTACATTTAATGTCATTAGTTATCAGTTTTTCTGCACTCGAATGGTTGATTTTTGAAAAAAAAAAAAGAAATATTAGCGGCAACAATGTTATTATCGACAATTTTTAGAGCAATAACGACGATCATTAACGGCATCTATGATAAGCGTTAGTGGCGCTTTATGCCTCCGCTAATAATCATTTTTCTCATAGTGATGTTGTTGGATTAGGTGTCTAGGTTCATAACTATAATTGGTATGTACTTGACCCGATAGTAGCTTGGTCCATTTCGGGTTGCCTTCACTAGAACAATTTAATAGATGGATAGTTGAGTAAGAGGTTATTTATGATTTATTAATATATTATAAGTATAATATATTAACTGAGGAATCGTATTATTTAATTAATATTGATCAATAATTAATTAATAATTAATTTAGTGACCAAAAGAGACTAATTAATTTGATACATATGAGTTGGGCTAATTATCCATGGTTTGATTTGTGATGCGCTTATGAGTTAACCAATGAAGTATTTATCCGAATCAAATGGATGGATCATGGGCTAATATGTATGGATTAGGGTTACACATGACCCTTGATGTTCTACACACACACACACACACACACACATATATATATATATATATATATATATATATATATATATGTATATATGTATGTATGTATGTATGTATCTACATGCAAGTCAAAAATCGGTTAGACTTACTACTACTTGCATTCCAAGAAGAGAAGTCGATTTTGAGTCTCCTTTAGCCTCTCTCATATCCATCTAGTAGTTTATTTGGTGTTTGTGACTTGTTTGAGGCACAACACTTGGGGTGCTAAGCTCTTGAATGCCAAGTTCTACAAGCTACAACAAAGAATAATCTTCTAACTAGTTTTATTATGTTGTTTATGTCAAATTGCATGATAGTTAGGCTTCATGCTTTGGAAACCAATATTGTATGTATATTCAGAGAAAACTTAGATCCAAAGCATTAGGGTTGGATGTGCACCATAGGAATGTTAAAATACATAAAACCCAACAGTGGTATCAGAGCCCCACGAGTAGTTTTCTATTATATTCCATAATGTTAAAGTTAATTTGTTTTACGAGTGAAACTCTTCCGATTGCTGGACTCGACGAGTCCATGCATGAACTTGTCAAGTTTGCTCTTATGTTCATCAACTCGTCGAGTTGGATATTGCACTCATTAAGTTGAGCATCCAGACTGCAAATTTTTCGAGTTTGTGGCCCGTTTTGGATTAGGATCATTACCACTAAATGTTTTGGTTCATTAAATTTGATTTAATTGTTATGGTAATGATTATCCCCATCCAATAACATGATGATTGTCAAATTTTAAGATGATTACTTGATTTGATGAAAAACTAATTATTCGTAAAATTCGGATCATTTTGATATATGAGTTGAATTAGGTAAAATTAGTTAAAGATAATATTACTTGATTAGTTTATTAGTTTGAAAGTTTGATCTAAATAGTTCATGAAACCCCCATAAGTTATGAATATGAAAAGTTTCACTCATAAAACAAATTAACTTCTTTAAGTTATGGAATTCAAGAGTCTTGATGGTTACAAGTCTTGCCATCAAGTTTTGGAATCCAAAGGTCTTGAAGAGTTTCATAACTTGTCCTCAATTTATGGAACTTGGAAAGTCTCTTTAATATAACATAAATTATAAGTTATAAATCTCAAAGGTTTTTGAAGAGTTTCAAAACTTGCCCTCAAGTTTTGGAATTTAATATTTGATTAAAAAATGTCTTAATTGTCAAATATTAAATACTAAACCTTTTGACTTCATAACTTAAGTTTAGAATTAAAAGTTTTAATTATGGCTTTGTTGATAATTAATTAAAAAATTAATTAAAAGAGTATTAATAAATCCATTATTACATGGATTGAGTTTAATTAAATTAAAAGCCTAGTTTAATTAATAGATTAAACCACCTAGTATTTTAAAAGTTTAAAATGCACCCTTATACTATATAAAATTAAAATTTTAATATATTATATATGTATAATTAAAAAGCCAGTCTTACCGTTAGTAGGCCTCATTCACGAAGCCAGTCTATAAGGGGGTATAAGGTTAATGCCTATAAAATGGTTGTTTAATGCGTGTCCACTCTCACCCACCGCTTCCTTGACTGATGCAGGGTCGTTAGCTGAATGGGTAAGATTGGACACTAAACCCTCCGAAAAAGTATAATGAATTATAAAGTAACTAAACCCTTATACATTCCTAATCTTAGTTACTTTAGGAAAAATGTGAATTTGGTGCTAACCCATGAAATTGCACTTTGCACCTTGTTAATTCGTAAGTGGAGCGTGTGTGGTTAACTGACACACTAATCTGGGACTGCCACTGTGTGGCAAAGGGTAGCTTGATGTTAATCATAGATCAATGGAGCGTGTGTGGTTAACCGACACATTGATTAGGTGATCTGTAACATTAAGTGTACCAAGCTAATTTGCATGGTTATTCACACCTTGTTTGTGATCCTCGGCATCCTAGTCACAAACTTGAAGGGCACAATCGAGATTTAAACATGCCATTGAAAAGTTCAATGAATCTGAAAAGTTCACTTAAAACTTAATAATCTATTTTGTTTTTCATGGTGGAAATTGGAAAATCTTCATTTACCTACCTTCAAATATTTTACAATTGGATTGCAGCATCCCTCTTCCGAATTGTAGAATATTATGTAGCATCCTAGCCTTAATATTTCATTTGGGTGTTATATTAAGGACTTAAACTAACTAACTTGAATTTATCCCATAATAGATGTCTAGGTCAGAAAAATATGGTCCTCCCAAATCTTATGGAAAAAGCTTTCCTCGTGAAGATGATATTCCACAAGACAATCAAGGTGAAAGATTAATCCCTTCTTCGTGCTGTAGTGGAACTTCACTTCCTCCACCTCCTCCAATAGTTCTCCTTAACCCACAAGTTCAAAGACTTGAAAAGTTCAAGGTCACTCAAGCCCTTTTGGCAAGCCAACACCAAGATGGAATGTCTGTGTGTGCACATGTCTTGGTGATGAAGTCACACATTGACGAGCTGTGGATGTTAGGAGTCGTTATGTCGAAGAAGTTGGCTGTTGACTTGGTTCTTCAATCACTTCCCAAGTCCTATAGTCAGTTTGTTAAAGACTACTATATGACAAAATGTGACGTGACCCTTATCGATCTTACCTATTTTCTTATTGCTGTTGAATCAACAATGATTTGGCGCACTGGTAAAGCAAACCTGATTGGAAGATCTACTTCCCAAACTTCCATGGACACTGACAATGGAAACATTGGAAGTCCAGAAAAGATTTCTCTTTCCAAGGGAAAGGGAAAGGCTAAGTTTGATATTGTCCCATGTACCATTCCGAAAGAGTCTGTTTGCTTCTATTGCCAAGAAAAGGGACATTAGAAGCGAAGCTGCCCTGACTACCTGAGATATGGTAGAATCAATTTTTATGGTTCCACTTCAGGTAAATTCATTATCTAACTCTATTAAGTTCCCATTTATTAATTCTTATTACATGATGTAAAGTTATATTTTGATGTTTTGCAGAATCAAAGAGAAAGAAGGAAGCTTAAAGGAAGAGTAAGCTGAGTCTGGTCGTGAAGAGATGGATTTCGATCGCATGGTTCGATGACAAGATTTGTGAGCTGCTACTAGGAGTTATGATAGGTTGCTTAGGAATATGTAATAACATACTTTTCATTTGTAATTGCATTGTAAGGATAATTTTTCCGCGTTTTATAAATAAAGAAAAATTTTAATTTTTTGTCTTGTTTTATATTTATCCTTGAAATGGCATTTGTGAAAATTGATGTTTGTATGTTTCTATTTTTTAGCAATATGGATTTGATTTTTTCATTTGTGATAGTGTCTAAATTTAACAAATAAGGAAAGATTCTCATCAACCAAGTTTCATTTGGACAGAGAATTGGAATCATGCAACTTGTATTGTATGATGAATGAGAACCTTCATCTTTGGGAAATTAGGACTAATTCCTTGTTCACATGTATATATGAGTCAAGTGAAGGACTAGGGGATCTAGTACAAATTGTTGAGCACTGGTGAAGTCAACCACAAAGAATGATAGGACTATTTCTCATGAGTTACTAAAAGCTTAGTAAGCATGGTTATACTTACAAGATTAAGTGTAATTCCAAATCATTAAAAAAATTTCAATGTATAGCAGAAGGAATAAGAAGAATCAAATTAGGTAGAAAGACAAAAGTTTCTCCAATCTGAAAAGAAGGGAGAATACTTGAGTATCTTGTTTTTATGATTATCTTAGTGATTATGAAACCATATCACAATTGATCCTCTAAGGACATCTTAGTGCATTTGTATGGCTAAGAAGAGGAATCATGAATTGTTGAAATGGTTAAATCAATAGGTAAATCATACTTCGTTCCAAAATCGAGTCTTAGAGTAACACTCCAAGATCAAGCCATGAGTGACATAATCTTAAGGAAGATTTATAACACTTATAAAATGTAGAGTAAAATGTTTTCTACTCTTGTACATTTGAAATTGGTAAGTTGTGATGTTTTGGATAAGACAAAGACCAACTAAGACCAATTGTGTGAAGTGTTTTTCTTGATAAGAAACCACACCAACTCTTGAATATTTGTTTGTTAAGGAATGTTTCTTGAGAAAGAGAATCTTATATGTCAAGAGGTCAGTGGGAGTCTTAAAGATCTTGAATAGTTTCAAGAACTAATCAAGAATAAAACCTATTGTAAATCACTAGCCCACGACTTGACGTTTTTAACCTATCGTGTTGACATCTTCTTGTTTCTGTGCCCATTCTAGTTAAGTTGAATATGCAGGTGAGTTCTATTAGTTCTCAATTGTTTGCATAAGGCAAAGCCCCTTGATCAGTGAAAGTTCATTGATCAGTAAGGTTGAGCTGCTCAACAACTTGGAAGCAATGGTAGGCCCTTGTGCTGCCAAGTGGCAAGAAATTTAGATTGAAAAAGTTCAGTCCATATTAGTTTGGATTTGTCACTAACCTTGTCTTGTGATTATGGTTATGACAAACTCACATGGATAGGAACACATACACCATAAAATCTAAGTGTCATAAGGTTTCTCTCCAATTCATGAAAATTATTGTAAGGAAACGCTTTCACTAAGTAGATTTTAAGGAGACAACAATTGTGATATTTGCATTCTCAAATTCGATTATGATTACGGCATCCCTCTTCTTAGTTCGAATTGTGAGAAATGGCAAAAGGTCTGAACATTTGAGACTTATTGCTGTAAGTTCTAAAATTTTCTAGAAACACATATGAGCTATCTAAGGAAAGGTGTATGATTTTGAGAAGCCTAGATAAAGTCTTATCAAAGCATCTCGTATCAGAAATCTGAAATTTGGTAATGAAAGTCAATAAGTATTGTTTTATAGCAGTCTAGTTGATTTTTAGGTACATTTCAAAGCTAGTGAAAGCACAAGTGTTATGTTAATTAGATAACACTTATTATGCTATTGGAATTATGGTAAGTGTTGCGAGTTAGCAATGTTAATTATAAAGAACAAAAGTTTCAAAATTGCAAAGTTGCACGGTTTGAAAAGTTGTTTTGCTATAATCAATGGAGAGGAACTCATACTTCATTTCAAATCAAAAATCTTAGATTGTGAGATTTCAATCAAATTTAGTAAAAGATATATATATATATATATATATATATATATATATATATATATATATATATGAATACTCTATATATGGAATTATTATACAAGAGACTGGTCAAACATCATGTCTTTGTGCAAGACATTATGAATCGTATCCTAAATGCTTTGGGTATAGGGTCGATTGCATATGCTATAATATTCGGCTGTTCTAATTTTCCAAATGCCTAGGGCATTAAGAGGGAAAAAGGACAAGAACAGGGTATGACTAAAGTTGTTAAACAGCTGTAAAGGATGATCTAAAAGTTTACTGAGGATTGTTTGCTTAAGAAGAGTTGGAAGTATAGTAATGAGTGGACCATATTGACATTATTATGAATAAACATGATTCTATTAATAATGAGTTGTCATATGGAAAATATGGAAATGTTTTCCATATTGGGAGTTGGATATTAGGAATCTGTGTGGAAGTTAGAAACTTTTATGCAAGAAGGATGTTCAAAGAAGTGTACTTTGAAATTGAGACTTCGCTTCTGTGGAATTGTTTTGTAACAATCTCCAAAGGAATACTTTGTAATTTCATTGTCCAAGTCTTTGTGATTTTGGTGCATTGACATTACAAAAGGATCATTGCATAAAGGTTAGAACCTAACACATTCTAATAGTGGAAAGAGTTTGGTATTCTTACACTTGTGATAAGGATTTGGAATTGTGAAATGAACATCATTGGAAATGTTTGCAATTGATCTATATCACAAAGTTAGGACCATAGGCAAATATAGTGTGCCTGCTTGGAACATGAGATAACTATTGTCTGAATTCAAGTATTAAGTTGATAAATGGAAACATTATACAATGAATAATGTGTAATCAATATGGTGATAAAATAAAAGGTGTTTTCTTTATATTCAAAAAGTTTTGAGACCATATTGGATTCGATTATTCTTGTGTTTCACTTTGTATGTTTTGACTTCCCGAATAACTAGGATATTCAACCTATCCACAGCCGATCATACTTTGGAAGTAGGTATTGAAGCTAGACTGTCATGAATGGGTCTGTAGATTGTCTAAAGGCGTTTCGACATAGCACAAGTTTGATGTAGTGTTCATGAGTACTCTTGTATAAGATTTGAGTATTGGACTAAACCCACGCTCATGTGAATCACTTCATGGATTTTATTGTTGGATTAGATGTCTAAGCCCATAACTATTATTGGTATGTATTCGACCCGAGAGTAGCATGGTCCATGTGGGTTGCATGGCATCAGAACAATTGGATAAACAAAATGAGAAAAAGGATACTTACGATTTATATTAATATATTATAAGTTCTAATATAATAATATGAAATCATATTATTTAATTAGTATTGATCAAGAATTAATTTAGTGATCAAAAGGAACTAATTAAATATGGACTCTTATATGTGTACGATAGGCCAAGTTCATTTAGGTTGGGCTAAGCTTTCATGGATAGTCCATGGAGTTTTAACCCATGGATCCTGTGGAAATGAAAGGTCATGGGTATTAGGGTTTACATAAATGTAACCCTAATCCTCCACACTATATAAAGAGGTATACAGTTCATGAAATGGGCACTAGTGCATACACAAATAGAGGGTAAGGCCGATTTCCATTGAGTGAACCTAAGTATTCTTCTTCTCAAGTTATTCCAAGGGTTTTTTGTGTTGTGTGAACCATTTGAGGTGCAACACTTGGGGCACTAAGCTCTTAAAGATTCAATACTTTAAGCTCCATGAAAAGGTATGTCATTATGCTAGATTCTTGTATTGTATATACTTCATATTATGCTAGTTAGGATGAAACCTTGGTTAAATATTTGCATGTATAATAGAGAAAGCATAGATCCAAGGTTTATAGGGTTGTATGTACACCATAGGAGCGTTAGAATGCTCAAAACTCATTAGTGGTATCAGAGCCAAGGCTTGTGTTCTTTATACTTGATGCAAATTGCTGAAAAATGTTGAATTTCTGCACTTTGCCCAGTTGACTCGCCGAGTCCCTAATGGAACTCGACGAGTCCATGCATATATTCAACCAACTTGTTGAGTTAGTTCATGCACTCGACGAGTTGGTAGGCCTGAGTGTTGATTTTCGAGTTTTGGTGCTGGAATTGGTCTAGAATCATTACTTTAAACTGTTTTGGACTTATAAAAACTGTTTTTGATGTGGTAATGATTATGGTAAACCTATTTCAAGGTGATTATCAAAATTTCAAGTTTTATATGTGTTTATATGATTCTTAAAATTGTTGATATGATTGTTCATACACTTATGAGTTTTGGTAGATCATAGGAATTATTTGCAAAATGTTTGTTAGTTAATTCTTGATCTAAATGTTGTCAATGGAGTCTGTCACACCCCAAACTGGAACGGCGAAAACGTTCGGGGTGGAGGACGTCATGTTTAGTATCACAAGACATGTATCATAGTAATCAAAGTAATGAACAACCATTTCATTAGAAAGAAAATGTTTACAAAGTATGTGTTCACAAGACATAGAATACATATGTAAATAACACAACAAGACATGAAGCTATACTCCTCCATCTTCTGAATTCCTAGCGCAAGTACCTGTCTACTAGTTCCCTGAGAATACAAGTTATTTTGAAAGAGTTAATCAGCAATAAAGCTGGTGAGCTCATAAGGTTTTAGTGATGTAAGTAAGTTGTAGAAAGTTTAGTAAGTTGTAGTAAGTTGTAAGTTTTGTTTAGAAAAGTTCTCCTATTCCTCCATAAAATCCTATATTTCTTGCTTTGATGAAAGATAAGTAAAAATGACTCTACAATCCTTTCTTTGAGTAATAAATAAATACAAGTTATACAAAACTCAGAGGAAACAAACAATCGATTGTGTGTATCTACCCTAAGCCCACAACCAAACAAGGAACATGAAATGAGGCGGATGGCACACATCCCATTGGTTGTTAGATCCTTGTTGTATATAACCTTAGCATATTCACTTGGTACTCATGGAGTTAACTGTAATAGTTCCTTTGTATTTGATGAAAAGATTCTTTAAGAAAACCCTTATTTCTTATAATAAAAATGGTAACCACAGTGGTTCCTTCTATAATCAATTAGTTTATACTAGCTATATGTAATCTAATATCGAGGAGATAGTTAATTGTGTGAATCTGCCCTAAGACCACAACCAAACAAGGAACATGAAATGAGGCGGAAAGCACACATCCAACTACCTATTGGATATTAATTATATATAACCTTGATGTATAAACTAAGGTATTATAGGATTAACCACCTAAGGTACTTTAAGTTTATACTGGTTTAATAAAATGGATTAAACCCTTTACCGATAAGTTTCTAGTTTTGTATATCAAAAGTTCTATTTGAAAAGTATGATTTGTACTAGAAAGTTGTGCATTGTATTAGTGTCCTATGACATGACCCATACCCGGTACCCCTTATGATGACTTAATGTATACAAAAAATATATATAACTAAGATCGAATGGACAATAGACTGAGTGAATCCGCTCTAAGCCCACAACCAAACAAGGAGCATGAAATGAAGCGGAAAGAGCACATCCTGTTACCTATAGGATCCTACTGATATATATCCTTTGATGTACATATTAAGGAATTATAAGTTTAGCATTATAGGTCCCTTTCTACTGAATGTACTAGACCCGACTGTTCTATTTGTTGTTTGAAAAGATGCAAGTTTTCCCTAGTTTATAACTATCTTGACTCGAAAATACTTTGCATTAACTTTCAAGTGGAACTGTCATGATATGAAAGTAATGGGAAAATGTAAGTAATATAGTATTGTATATTGTAACTACTGTTGTACTAACTAACTTAAATAAACTATTAATTAAGGTAAAATGTGATATGTTGTAACCATACTTGATCGGCTTAGTAAAACACGACGCTCAAAGATGTCGAAATGGTATGACATTCGTCACCCATAGACCTGCAGGTCCCACTGTAGCTAGGAACAAGGTGTAGGACGGTCAGTCCAATATAGATCTATACACAAATTCACGTTCTCCCTCCAGGAGACTCTGGTTACAAAACGAGCCACAACAGTGATGCCGTGCCCCGAAGTAGTGGCTCACATTTATGTTATAGTATTCTTGTATATGTATTGTATGTACTAGTGTAGTGTATGTTCTCTCTGTCTAGTATGTAGTATGTTCTCTTTCTTCTCATCATAGTATGTTCGTTCTGTTTCTCATAATAGTATGTTCTAGTATCTAGTATGAACTGAACCTCTAAACTATACCTCTTATAGTTTACTAGTGTTTTACTTGAACTGTTATTGAAAAAGACTCATTTTACTACTAAGTTATGCTTATACTTTAAAAATGGAGTTTTGTTAAACTATAAAGTAACATAACTTTAAAATAGTTTTCGAAATGTTTTGATAACTTATAAAGACATAAGAAATCTTTTGAAAGATGTTTATAACAAACGTTTACACAATTATCATTGTGTTCAACTTTTACTCCCCCCCCCCCCCATAAAAGCATTTAAAATAGTTAAAAGATTCATTTTAGGGGTATGAACTCACCTGTTGTGGGAGATTCAAACGAAAACGCATGTAAGGATGAGAAGTTCCACGAATGAAGTCTTGAGACTTAACGATTCCTAAATGACATATAATGGCATATATTGACCTAAATATAGTGTTTAGAAGCAACAAAATGCAAGGGAACACCTCACGGGACTAGGAAACGCTTTGAACAAGTGTTGGAATCACATGTGATTGAACTAAGGGGAGTGTACAGCCAATATGAGGAGTATGCGGCCATGGGTGTACGGCCAGGGAGTGTGCGGCCGTACACTCATGGTGAAAAGTGTACAAAAATGTTTTCCAAGGGTAGAAATGATTGTGGGACAATTCCTCTTCAAGTGTGCAAGCTAGGAATGCACATTGAAGGCCCTTTAAGGGTGTCTTGAGGAGTGTACGACCACACAAGTGTGTACGGCCATACACACCTCATGTCATGAATTCTGGGCATTTTTAAGGTGTTTATCTAATGATTTTAACAAGATTCAAACATTAGGAAAGAGTACTTATGATTTGGAGGCTCAAAAAGGCTCAAAATCACCAAGAACAAGTATGTGTTCTTGGTGTTCTTGGTGAAATGGATGAAGATTTGAAGATCTAGCCAAAACATGATTTCAAAAGGATGAAATCAAAAGATGTAACTAGTTTAAGAAGATTAACAAGAAATCAAGGGAAGAACACTTACCACTTTTGAAGATCAATATGAAAGACGGGATGATAGTTAAGAGAAAAACTCGATGTTCTTGACTTGAAAACTGAAAAATGGCTTAGAAATGAAGGGATAACATAATTAAGGAGGGGTGTGTATGGCCCAACATGGGTGTACGACCTTACACTCTTGTGTACGACCGTATACTCATGTGTATGGTCGTACACTCCCTCAAATGGAGTGTATGGCTCGGTTTTGGTGCTAGAAGTCTTCTCAGTCCAATCATATACTCGAGTTTTGAATGTACTGAGCTTTGAACCTTCAAACGGACTTTCAACAAGGCTAAATGATAGCAGAAACGAGTCTAGCACTTGGTTGAGTTGACTGACTGAGCTTTCAAAGCAAAAAAAAAAAAATTTGGGTTGTCACAGAGTCCATAATTTATCCTCGAGTTATCGATTACCAAAGGTCATTTCTTTTAAAGATCCATTAAAGACTCATAGGTTACATAATTGAATAGTCTTTCTCATAAATAGTTTTATGGACTCCATAACTTGTCCTCAAGTTGTTGGATGTTCAAGAGTCTCTTCATTAATGTTTTAAAACCTTTATTAAACTTATAAATTATGAAAATACAAAAAGTTTTTTGAATTGTTCAAAACTTTCCCTCAATTTTTGTAATTTGTAAAGTCTCATACACACTTTAATTCCAAACCCTAGAGTTTTAAAAGTTAAAATTCAACCCTTATACTTTATAGTATTTTAAGTTAATAATAATAATAATAATAATAATAATATATATATATATATATATATATATATATATATATATATATACAGCTTAACAGGTGTCCACTCTCACCCACTACTTCCTTGACTGGTGGAGGGTCGTTAGCTGAACGGGTAGGACAATGACTATAATTCTCATTATAAGTATAATGATAAATATAAAGTAACTAAACCTTTTATAAATTCCCAATCTTAGTTACATTAGGAAAATGTGAATTTGGTGCTAACACATGAAATTACACTTTGTACCTTACCAAGTTGTTGGTGGAGCGTGTGTGGGTAACCGACACACTAACCTGGACTAGTAAGACCGGCAAAGGGTAACTTAATGTTTATCATAGATCGGTGGAGCGTGTGTGGGTAACCGACACATCGATTAGGTGATAAAGATTAAGGGTACCAAGTTAATTCACATGGTTATTCACACCTTGTTTGTGATCCTCGGCATCCCAGTCACAAACTTGAGTGGACACAATCGAGATTTAAACATGCCATTGAGTAGTTCAATGAATCTCAAAAGATCTAGGAGTTTCAAATCCAATTAAAACCTAATGATTTATTTCTTTTTTCATGGTGGAAATTGGTGAATCGTCATTTGCCTACCTTCAAATATTTGCTAGCTTGGATTACGACATCCCTCTTCCAAGTTATAAAATATTGGGTTGGGTCCTAGCCTTAATATTTCATATTGAGTGTTCTATTAAGGACATAAATCAACTAACTTGAATTTCTCCCATTGTAGATGTATGGTTCACATAATTATGATCTTTCTAAATCTCTTGGAACAAGCTTTCCTAATGTAGATGATGTCCCACGATTGCATCATGGAAATCATACTTCTCTTCTTCCTCCTCCTCCTCCAATTATTCTCCCTGGCCCACAAGCTCGAAGACTTGAAAAGTTCAAGATCACTCAAGCCCTAATTGCAATGAAACAAAAAGATGGAAGACCTGTGTGCACTCATGTCTTAGAGATGAAGTCACACATTGACAGGTTGAGAATGTTGGGTGTCATTGTCCTAAGGAAGTTGGCTATTGACTGGGTTCTTCAGTCACTTCCTATGTCGTTTAGTGAGTTCATTAAGGACTACTATGTGACAGATCACGACATGACCCTCATTGATCTTTCTTATTTGCTTGTTGTTGCTGAATCAGAAATTTTTTTGGTACAATGGAAAAGTAAATTTGGGTGGAAGGTCTATTTCTCAAACTTCCATGGACATTGACAATGGTAACATTGGAAATCCAGAAAAGCTTTCTCTTCCCAATGGAAAGGGATCAGCCTTGATCAACTCAGATGACCAAAAGGTAAAGGGAAAGGCAAAGTCTATGATAGTCCTGTGTACCATTCCCAAAGAGTCTATATGTTTTTATTGTCAAGGGAAGGGGCATTGGTTGTGAAGCTGCTCTAACTACCTGAAAGATCTGAGCGAAGGAAGAATCAAAAAGTTTGACTCTGCTTCAGGTAAGTCCACTATCTAACTCTGTTAAGTTCCTATTTGTTGATTCTTAATACATGATGTGACTAGGTTGCATTTTGATGTTTTGCAGGATCAAGAAAAGGGAAGGAAGCTTAAAAGAAGAGTATGCTGAATCTGATCGCGAAGATGGATCTCAATCGCATGGTTCGAAGATCGGATTCTTAAGCTACTACTTAGGGGTTATGATAGATAGCTAGGAAATATGTAATAGCGTAGTTTTCATTTAAAATTGCATTGTAAGGAAAAAGTTTTTTGGTATTTTAATAAGTAAATAAAATTTTGTTTTGATTTATTTTATATCTCCTTGCAATGGCAGTTATGAAATATTGATGCTTGTATGTTTCTAGCAATAATGGAAATATGAATTTGATTCTTTCTTTTGTGGTAGTGTCAAATTTTACCAAATAAGGAAAGATTCTCATCACCCAAGTTTCAATTGGACCGAAACTTGGAATCATGCTGTAACAATGTAAATTTTCAAAATAATTTTTCATTTCTTTAAAACATAATTCCATTCAAGACAAACCATAAAATCCAATATAACGTGGTCATAATACAAAAAATATCAATCCCAAGATCAATCATATCCAAATCCGCCTGTGTGTGTGTGTGTACGACTCATGCCGGTGCTTTCCCACGGTCCTCACTAGTACCTGAAACACATTACACATAAATACTTTAAGCAAGAAGCTTAGTGAGTTCCCCAACATACCACTTACATACATATGCCTTTCCAGGTCATACTCCACACGACCTTCCGGTCCTTGTGTCTCAGGGGACTTCCGTCCCAACCTGGTAAACCTTCCGGTCCTACCCGTGTCGACCTTCCGGTCCATAACTCCCTGACCATTCCGGTCCACATCCTATTGCCTTCTGGCCCATATCATAATGCCTTCCGATCCATATCAAGCATAGCATACATATCACACACATAGCACAAACGAAACAGGCAACTCATAGCATATAATGCATATATCTCATAGCATACCAGACCTTCCGGTCACACATAGGTACCCTTCCAGGTACAGTATAGTGAGAAGACTCACCTCTGGTACCTCAGATGATCGCGCACACGAATCTACTGGTCTAGCCCCCGCCTAAACACATGCAAAATATCCTCAATAAGTAATGGCTCTCAAAGGCTAGATTGAACCCCTTTCTATGATCCTTCAGAAGGGTAAAAGACCATTTTACCCCTCCTTGACTCAAAAGTCCAACTGTTGACCGAAATCCTAAAGGTCAACGAAAGTCAATGATCACAGCTGACCCTACTCGCCAAGTGCACTTAAGGTGACTCGGTAAGTACACGCCTGTCCTCTTCGCCCCTGGTTCTCCCTTGACTCACCGAGTCAACCCTAACTTCCACGAGTCAACACAGATCGCGAGTCGTGGGGCAACCCGACTTAACTCGTCGAGTCCTCCCATGGACTCGGCGAGTACATACCATGCACTCACTCAAACGACCTTCTAAGGTCAGATCTGTTCCTCTAATCCATAGATCTGGCCTTTCCAAGCACTATAATCACGTAAAGTCTCAATCTTGATGCACATGCAACAACCATATATGATGATTTAGCCGCAAATACCTTAACCCAAGGTCATGACCTCCATTATTCTTCATAAAGCTTGATGGATAAGGCTCTCTGGACCTCTATGGGTCTAGATCCAAAGTCTCATCACCAGAAGGGACTATTTGGACCTCCAATCGACTTAGACAAGGGCACAAGAAACCCTAAACCCATCTATCTTTCCCAAAACAGAAGAAGGGTCGAAGTTATACCTCAAATGAAATGGTCTTAGATTTAAATCCTAAGAATAGCAACCTCCTTTGCTTTCCCTTGGCTAGAACCTCCTTCTTCTTGCTAAAACAACTCCACAAAGGTCAAGAATGGCTTCTTCTCTCTCTCAAAACGCTCCAGCACTCTAGGGTTTCTCTCACTGGACTGGTGGCCACAAATGACGACCATAAGGGCCTTTATCTAGGGCGCAAACCCGAGAAATTAGGGTTTCATTAAACAGCGTGGACTCGCCGAGTCCACTCATGGACTCACCGAGTCCCTCATTAATCAGACCACTCCAAACGTGATCCAACTCGACGAGTCGGGGCTCCTACTCACCGAGTTTCTCTCAAAAATTTCAATATAAAAGAATAAAATAATATACCTGGGAATCCGGATGTTACACATGCAAGTGGTATTGTATGATGAATGAGAATTTTCATCCTTAGAAAATTAAGACTAATTCCTTGTTCACATGTATATGTTATTCAAGTGAAGGACTAAGGCATCGAATACACATTCTTGTGCACTGGTCAAGTGCACCACAAAGATCAATAAGGCTATTCGTCATGATTTACTAAAGTTTAGTAAACATGGTTATACTTACAAGTTTAAGTATAATTCTGAAACATTGGAAAAGTTTAAATGTATGGCAGAACGAACGAGAAGAATCAAATTAGGCAGAAAGATAAAAGCTACTCGAATCTGAAAAGATGGGAGAGTCCTTTAGTATCATGTTTTATGATCATCTTAATGATTATGAAACCATATCACAATTCATCCTCTAATGTGACATCCCCTAATTTCTCGGCCAGAAAAGACCGATTTAATTTATACTTTTTAAAATAAAATCAGAGAAATCTTTTTAAAAGATGTTGCGGAATTGGTCCCCAAACAACATATGATAAAAGTTTATCAAAACCCTTCATTAAGAAGGTATATATATATATATATATATATATATATATATATATATATATATATATATATATATCAAAACCTCGGGACGTCATGTTCCGATACAGATCAAAAGCATAAACAAGACATTATAAGCCTTTCAATAGTTATTTACAACTACTGGCCTATAATCCAAAAATCTCTCTTTGTCCTCCGACTATGCTCGGGGTCCACTACCTGTAACATAAAAAGCTGAGTGGGTCAGGCTTGGGAGCCTGGTGAGCATATAGGGTTTTCAACCCACAATAATAATAAACTTATTAAGTTCACCAATCAATAATAACCATGATTATCCGTTCCCGTTATCCTCACTTTACGTCCCTAAACACTTTTCACAAGGGACCTTGCCTAAAGAATATCATCGGGCTGGACACTACTGCTAAGGGGTTTCCTCAGCCATACATGTCCTAAAGGCAACCATGAGGGGGTGGAGTACATCGAATGAACACTCTCAGTTCATTAACATCTACAGGTTGCGGACCTGCTAATGTTTCCCACTGGACTGTCTAGAAAGTCCATGGTCGTCATCCAAACTCCATTAGATGACTGGATCTCAAAACACATCGAGGCCTCTCATCAATTTTATTTTATCACACATCACTATCTACCCATGTTCTACCGAACATATTTGTAGATAAAAATACTTATACAGTTTAAAACTTGTATAAAACATCAACACAACAGTCACCTCAAATAAACAATTAATATATTTACACATAGCACGTATTATAAGATAAATACTTCATATCTATGTGTCAAATGAAAGTGACTATACACTCACATGATTTGATGATAATCGGGCAGTAATTCGTTTCCTAAAACGATCGTTTCTAATAAAACCGGGAGTTTTATTGAGAAACCGGTCTTTGCAAAAGTCAGACTTCGAAACCGAAAAGATAAATTTTCCAGGCTTCTCGGGCACTTCGTGGAGTATTCTGGGCTTTGGAATAAGTATCGGGGCTTTGGGGGATGTGAAAATAGCCAAAATAGTGAAAAAGGGGCCAAAATTGCCAATTTCTAAATTCTAGCCGGGAGGGTTCGCACCCTTCTATTTATAGGGGGAAGCTTCTGATCGGACGGCTGAGAAGTCTCCAGGTGGCAAAGATCCGAAGGCTCGCAGGGGAGGGTGCGCAGGTGCTTGCACATGGGTTGTGCGTCCGAAGGGCTCGGTGGCAGCTTCTGATTGGACTGCGGTCTACTGGTGCACATGCGAGGTTCGGAGCTAGGCTATGCGAGGCTTGGAACACGCGTCAGCAGGGCGAAGCTTCGGCCGGAGAGCTGGCTGCTCGGGGTCCACGAAATTCTACTTGTCGATCAGGGGGCAATTTGGGAAGATCTTCAGGAAAGACTTCCGGACACACACCACCGGAATATTATGCACCTCCTTCTTTTTCATCTTAGCATCGATCACGAACGCTAGATATGATATACATCCCTTGGCCAAACACTTTCTGGCTTTCATTAGGGAAATGATTCCAGAATTTACTCTGTGTTTGTCTCCATACACCATAAACGACTCTTTCCCTGGTGGGTTTACTTTTACTATCTTCTTTCTACATAATATTTCTTCATCGTTGGCGCTAAGCCAATCCATTCCTAAAACTATGTCGAATCCATTCAACTCAACAGGCAATAATTCCTCGTGGAACTTATTCCCATCCAAGTTAATGAGGATGTTTTTCATACGATGGCTAACAGGTACAAACTTGCCACTAGCAATCTCGACTAATAAGGCATTAATTAGCCTATCTACAGGCAAAGTTGGCTTTCTACCAAATTCATGCGATATAAAGGAGTAATTGGCTCTAGAATCAAACAAAATTTGGGCAGGCAATTCGTTAACAAGAAAGGTACCTGAAGCGACATCGACTTCTTCTTTTGCAGCTTCAAGTGTCATCTGAAAGGCTCTCGCCTTCGGCTTTAGTGGTAGATTGGGCTTTGCGGCATCCTTCCTCTTTGGACAGTCTTTAAGAACATGCCCTACTTCATGGCACTCAAAACATACCCTCTTGTCGAACGGACACGCGTTGGCATAATGCCCAATCTTTCCATATTTGAAGCAAGTCGCCTCCTCACTACATCTCCCAGAGTGCTTTTTCTTGCAATTCTCACACCATTTCGCTTCACCTCCTCCTCTTCCTCCAAACCTCTTGGACTTAGAAAATTTGCTTTTCTTGTTGGAACCAGAAGTTCCTTCAAATTTTCTCTTTTCACCAACTTCTACCCTCTCCAACCCCTTCTCTTTGATCTGAACCTCAACATTCTTAGCAGCCCAGATGGTGGCTTTCAAAGTGGTTGCTTGCTTAACCATCAGACCAAAGTCCGCTGGTAATCCGAGGGCAAACTTGTTGACCTTAGAGAGTTCAGTTGGAACTAGATGAGGAACTAGCTTCATCTTTTCCATAAAACTAGCAGCGTATTCGGTAACGCTCATCTTTCTTTTCTTTAAATTCTGGAACTCATTATTGATTTCCAGAAGATCCTGCTCAGAGCAGTACTGCAATTTCAATTGTACCCCAAAATCTTCCCAAGACATCTTACTAGCTTCACCCTTGTGCATCGAATCAGCTAGTAACTTCCACCAGCTCAACACACCAAACTTTAACAGGGGAATTGCAAGTGTGGTCTTTTGTTTGTTGTTGCACTCGCAACTTTCAAACATCATCTCCATTTCGGAGATCCAATTCATGACTTCCACCGGTATTGGACTTCCAGATAGACACGGCGGTTTAGATGCCATGGAATCTTTGTATTTGCATCCGTGTCCATCAACTCCTCCATCCTGGTTGTTTTGTCTAACTATCGGTGGGTTGGCTTGACCAAGAGTCCCACTGTAGTTCCCTCCTACTGATTGCCCTTCATTCAATATGGGCTGTTCAACAGGCATCGTAGTCTCTTCCCTATGTTGTTGTAGTAATCGCCTTGTCTCCTCCATTTGGCGATCTAACATCATCTGGATCATTGCATGTACCCCAGCCATCGTCATTGGCTCAGGTGCAGCTCCTACAACAGGTACTTGCTCAACTACTTGAGGTTGAGGCTGTTGATCCCTGTTTCCATTTGCATTTGCAGCTCCACTACGAGTTCTTGCCATTACAATCTATATAACGAATAAGGCGAATTTAGGTCTTTATCCTTGTTAGACATGTCAATTCCCTTATCACTCCGAAACGTTTACATGTTAGTTCTAATCTCATAATCATACGCTTAGAATCCTACACACATAAGGTTTCCAGATCCGGTCGGCAACAGACCATAGATCCGAACAAATAATGGCACACATGGCAAACACATATCATTTAGCACATAAGGGCATTTTAGGCATCTTCCCTAAAATAAACTAGTGCTCGTGTCTAAAATATGGTAGACACTCATCTCACAATCATCACTTAGCATTCTAAGTTCAAGTCTAGAAATTCTTCAATTTCTTAGTTCGCTTAAACTAATGCTCTGATACCAACTGTGACATCCCCTCATTGCTCGGCCAGAAAAGACCGAATTAATTTATGCTTTTTAAAATAAAATCAGAGAAATCTTTTTAAAAGATGTTGCGGAATTGGTCCCCAAACAACATATGATAAAAGTTTATCAAAACCCTTCATTAAGAAGGTATATATTTTCCATATATATATATATATATATATATATATATATATATATATATATATATATATATATATATTAAAACCTCGGGATGTCATGTTCCGATACAGATCAAAAGCATAAACAAGACATTATAAGCCTTTCAACAGTTATTTAGAACTACTGGCCTATAATCCAAAAATCTCTCGTTGTCCTCCGACTATGCTCAGGGTCCACTACTTGTAACATAAAAAGTTGAGTGGGTTAGGCTTGGGAGCCTAGTGAGCATATAGGGTTTTCAACCCACAATAATAATAAACTTATTAAGTTCACCAATCAATAATAACTCTGATTACCCGTTCCTATTATCCTCAGTTTACATCCCTAAACACTTTTCACAAGGGACCTAGCCTAAAGAATATCATCGGGCTGGACACTACTGCTAAGGGGTTTCCTCAGCCATACATGTCCTAAAGGGAACCATGAGGGGGATGGAGTACAGCGAATGAACACTCTCAGTTCACTAACACCTACAGGTTGCGGACATGCTAATGTTTCCCATTGGACTCTCTAGAAAGTCCGTGGTCGTCATCCAAACTCCGCTAGATGACTGGATCTCAAAACACATCGAGGCCTCTCATCAATTTTATTGTATCACACATCACTATCTACCCAACATATTTGTAGATAAAAATACTTATACAGTTTAAAACTTGTATAAAACATCAACACAACAGTCACCTCAAATAAACACTTAATATATTTACACATAGCACGTATTATAAGATAAATACTTCATATCTATGTGTAAAATGAAAGTGACTATACACTCACATGATTTGATGATAATCGGGCAGCAATTCGTTTCCTAAAACGATCGTTTCTAATAAAACCGGGAGTTTTATTGAGAAACCGGGCTTTGCAAAAGTCGGTCTTCGAAACCGAAAAGATAAATTTTCCGGGCTTCTCGGGCACTTCGTGGAGTATTCTGGGCTTTGGAATAAGTACCGGGGCTTTGGGGGATGTGAAAATAGCCAAAATAGTGAAAAGGGGCCAAAATTGACAATTTCTAAATTCTAGCCTGGAGGGTTCACACCCTTCTATTTATAGGGGGAAGCTTTTGATCGGACGACTGAGAAGTCTCCAGGTGGCGAAGATCCAAAGGCTCGCAGGGGAGGGTCCGCAGGTGCTCGCACATAGGCTGCGCGTGTGAGGGGCTCGGTGGCAGCTTCTGATTGGACCGCGGTCTACTGGTGCACATGCGAGGTTCGGAGCTAGGCTATGCGAGGCTCGGAACACGCGGCAGCAGGGCGAAGCTTCGGCTGGAGTGCTAGCTGCTTCAGATTGGGCCTCCTCCTCGGTCGAATCAGGATCTGACGCATGGCTTCGCATGACTCAACAGCTCGGTGACTCAGCAGGACACATGGCGCATGCGAGGCGAGGGTGACGTGGCAAAATGTGACTATGCGAATTTTCTCGATTTTCGCGGCAAAACTTCTAAAATCCATAACTTTCGCATACGAGCTCCGTTTTTGACGTTCTTTATATGCACGCATAGCTAAAATTACGCTCTACAACTACCGTTTAGACTTTGTCGGCTAATTTTGAACTTAAATTTTATATTATTATTTTTAACAGATCGGGACAGGAAATCTGTTAAAAATTCATAACTTCTTCATCCGACGTCCGTTTTCGTCAGACTTTTTACCGTTATGCTCCTAATGACGAGACCTTCAATTCTCGTTTAGGTTGTGTCGGCTAAAAATCGCTCGATCTAAAATTCGAGTTTTTAGCTGTCTACTGGTAAGCTGAAACTTCGAAAAATCATAACTTCCTCATACGAAGTCAGATTTGGGCGTTGTTTTTATCGAACTTCTCGGTTTAACGAATACTATGAATTTCGTTTAGATTACTAAGGCTAAAAAGTAGTTTATCAAAAACTCACTTTTTACGACATTCAGCACCGTGCCGGTTTTGTCGCGAAACTTCGACAGGTCATAACTTCTTCGTTATAGCTCGGATTTTGGTATTCTTTATATCCCCGAAATCCTTGTTTCGACCACTACAACTTTATGTAAAGATATCGGGCTTATCTCACACTTTAATTTTGACGCTATTAAGCCCTAATAATTAAGCATAAAACATATAATTCACATAATTCTTTTTCATTTCTTCAAAATGAGTTACAAAGGTTAACCTAGACTATCAACTCAATATAAATGCCTAGGCTAGAAACACGAGTGTTACATCTAAGGACATCTTAGTGCAATCTTATGGATAAGAAGAGGAGTCATGAATTGTTGAAGTGGTTAAATCAAGAAGATGAGTCAAACTTCGTTCCAAAACAATTCTTAGAGTCATACTCCAAGATTGTAACTTTAGTGACACATCTTAAAAAAGGTATATAACACTTGTCGGATGTAAGAGTAAAATGTTTTCTACTCGTGTACCTTTGAAATTGGTAAGTTGTGATGTTTTGGATAAAACAAAGACCAACTAAGGCCAATTGTGTGAGGTGTTTGTCTTGATAAGAATCCGCACTATCTCTTGAATATTTGTTTGTCATGGAATAGTTCTTGGCAAGAGAGTCTTATATGTCAAGAGGACAGTCGGAGTCTAAAAGATCCTGAAAGAGTTTCAAGAACTAATCAAGAATAAAAACTGTAGTTTATCAATAGTGCATGACTTGAGGTTTGTAACCTATCGTGTTGACATTTCTATGCCCATTCCAGTTAAAGTTGACTATGCATCTGAGTTCTACAAGTTCTCAGTTTTTTGCATAACTACTTGGAAGCAATGGCAGACCCTTGTGCTGATAGGTGGCAAGAAGTTAAGATTGCACAAGTTTAGTCCATATGAGTTTGGATTTGTCACTAAACTTGTCTTGTGATTATGGTTTTGACAAACTCACATGGATAGGAACACATACACCATAAAGTCTAAATGTCATAAGGTTTCTCTCCGATTCATGAAAATGATGGTGAGGAAACACTTTCACTAAGTGGTTTTTAAGTACATAGCAATTGTGATATTTGCATTCTCAAAGTCGTTAGTGGAGCATGTGTGGTTAACCGACACACTAACATGGACTTGTGAGAAATGGCAAAGGTCTAAACAGTTGAGACTATGATTACGGCATCCCTTTTCATAGTTCTTAAAATTGTCTAGACACTTATGTGAGGTATCTAAGGAAAGGTGTATGATTTTGATAAAGTTTTCTCAAAGCATCTCTTATCAGAAATCTGAACTTTGGTAAGAAAGTAAATAAGGTATTGATTTCTAGAAGTCCAACTGATTTCTAGATGCATGTCAAAGCTAATGGGACCATAAGTGTTATGCTAATAAATATTATGCTAGTGGGAACATGAGTATTATGATAAGTGTTGCAAGTTAGCAATGTTAATTATAGAAAAAAAAGTTTCAATTGGGAAAAGTTGTTTTGCTGTAATTAAAGGAGAGGAAGTTATACTTCATTTCAATTCTAAAAGCTTAGATTGAGATATTAATCATCTTTAGTCAAGGATATATATATATATATATATATATATATATATATATATATATATGAATTTTATGTTGGAATGGTTCCACATAAGGAAATTCTATATATATTGGGTTCTCAAATTCGATTATGATTACGACATCCCTCTTCATAGTCGAATTATGAAAACATGATAAATAAAAAATATTGTAGAAAAAGACTGATCTAGGATTATGTCTTTTTGTGAGACATCATGAATCGTGTCCCATATGCTTCGAGTATAGGATCGATTACATGCGCTATAATATTTATGTTTTCTAAATTTTCCAAATGCCTAGGGCATTAAGAGGGGAAAAGGTCTAGGATTGGATATGACCAAAATGATTAAGAAATTGTTGAGGACAATCTGAGATTTTACCAAATATTGGATGCTCATGGACAGTTGGAAGTATGGTGTAAATTTTTGGAAAGGGCCATATTGACATATTCTGAAAAAGTGGCAACTCTTGTTCAAAACTGATAGTCAAAATGGGAATATAGAAATGTCTCCATAGGTGGAAGTTATTCAATCTGTGTAAGATTAGAAAAACTTAATGCAAGAAGGATGTTCAAAGGAATGTACTTTGAATTTGAGACTTCGTTTCCATGAAATTGGTCTCCATTGGAGTACTTTGTAATGTCTGTTGCCAAGTCTTTGTGACTCTATGCATAGTCATTACAAGAGCATCAATGCATATGAGTTTAGAATCTAACAGATTTTGGTAAATGGTAGGAATTTGGAATTCTTACACTTACGATAAGGATTTGGGATTGTGAAATGAGAATCATTGGAATTATGCTCAATTGATCTATTCCACAAAGTAAGGATCATAGACAAACATAGTGTGCATACTTGGTGTATGACATAACTACTGTTTGGACAAACATAGTGTGCATGCTTGGAGCATGGCATGACTATTGTTTTAATTCAAGTATTAAATTGATTATTTGAAACAATATGCAATGAATAATGTGTAATCAATATGGTGATAAATAAAAGGTGTTTTATTTATATTCATAAGTTCTGAGACCATATTGGATTCGATTATTCTTGTGTTTCACTTTGCATGTTTTGACTTCCCGAATAAGTAGATTATTTAGACTATCTACAGTCGATCATACTTTAGAAGTAGGTATTGAGGCAAGACTGTCATGAAGGGTCTATAGTTTATTTGGGACAAAGTGCTTGCAGTGTTCATGAGTGCTCCTAGAATAAGATTCGAGTAATGGATTCAACCCACGCTCGTTTGAATCGCTTCATGGATTTTATCATGAGTGAATCATGAGACGATAATATCTTATATTCTTCAAATGGAGACATGTGAGTTGTAGTTGCACGTCAGTTTCACATTGACTTATGAAAACGCAACCAGTAACTTGGTTGTTATAAAACATATCGTTGTGTGTAATTTGATGAGTAAGTACAAGCGAACACTTGGGTCAAAGTTTATCCATTCCTTTTACCCTTGGAAGGATAAAAGTTATATATGTGGGCCCCTCGATGATTCAGTAATTACACCCCTAAGTGCTTGGCCAAGCCTGGAATGATTTGATTTGTTCAATTAGTCAGTCGTCATAAATCAGGAAACAACAAATGGACAGAGAGAATGATTATAAACCATGTCTCAGTCCATATCATATCTAGAATTGAGGAATATATGATCCCTTATCATTACTAGGTCAGAGTTCGGCAGCGGCTTTAAGAGCTACGATTGCTAGTCGGGATCTTGGAGTCATACGCAATAATAGTTTTAGACTTATCCAAGTAGGAGACTGTTAGATTAGATGTCTAAGCCCATAACTATTATTGGTATGTATTCGACCCGAGAGTAGCATGGTCCATTTGGGTTGCATGGCATCAGAACAATTAGATAGACAAAATGAGAAAAAGGATACTTACGATTTATATTAATATATTATATGTTATAATATATTAATATGAAATCATATTATTTAATTAGTATTGATCAAGAATTAATTTAGTGATCAAAAGGAACTAAGTATATATGTAGGATGAGCCAAGTTCATTTAGGTTGGGCTAAGCTTTCATGGATAGTCCATGGAGTTTTAACCCATGGATCCTATGGAAATGAAAGGTCGTGGGTATTAGGGTTTACATAAATGTAACCCTAATCCTCCAACTATATAAAGAGGTCTTTAGTTCATGAAATGGGCACTAGTGCATACACAAATAGAGGGTAAGGCCGATTTCTATAGACCGAACCTAAGTATTCTTCTTCTCAAGTTATTCCAAGGGTTTTTGGTGTTGTGTGAACCATTTGAGGTGCAACACTTGGGGCACTAAGCTCTTGAAGATTCAAGACTTCAAGCTCCATCAAAAGGTATGTCACTCAACTAGATTCTTGTATTGTATATACTTCATATTATGCTAGTTAGGATGAAACCTTGGTTGAATATTTGCATGTATAATAGAGAAAACATAGATCCAAGGTTTATAGGGTTGCATGTACACCATAGGAGGCTTAGAATGCTGAAAACCCATCATTTATCATGAGTGATCATGAGACGATAATATCTTATATTCTTGAAATCAAGACATGTGAGTTGTAGTTTACAAGTCGGTTGCACATTTACATATGTAAACACACCAGTAACGTGGTGTTATAAAACATATTGTTGTGTGTGATTTGATGACTAGGTACAAGCAAGCATATGAGTCGAAGTTTATCCGTTCCTTTTACCCAATCTGGGATAAAAGCGATATATGTAGGCCCCTCGTTGATTTAGTGATGACAACCCTAAGCGCTTGGCCAAGCCTGGACTGATTTGATTTGTTCAATTAGTTAGTTGTCATAAATCAGAAATTGTGAAACAATACATGAATAGAGAGAATGATTATAATCCATGTCTCAGTTCATATGATATATTGTAGAATGGAGGAATATATAGTCTCTTACTAATGGACACATCGTTTGATTTGTTCAGAGTTCGACAACGACTTTTTGAGAGCTACGATTGCTATCGGATTTTAAGTTGCATTGGCAATTATAGTTATTAGACTTATCCAAGTGGGAGACTGTTGGATTAGGTGTCTAAGCCCATAACTATAATTGGTATGTACTTGACCCGATAGTAGCATGGTCCATTTCGGGTTGCCTTCACCAGAACAATTTGATAAATGGATATTTGAGTAAGAGGTTATTTACGATTTATTAATATATTATAAGTATAATATATTAAATGAGGATTCATATTATTTAATTAGTATTGATAAAGAATTAATTAAGAATTAATTTAGTGAACAAAATAGACTAATTAAATTGATACATATGAGTTGGGCTAATGATCCATGGTTTGATTTGTGATGGGCTTATGGGTTAATCCATGAAGTATTTATCCAAATCAAATGGATGGATCATGGGCTAATGTGTATGGATTAAGGTTACACATGACCCTTGATGTTCTACATACACACATACACACACACACACATATATATATATATATATATATATATATATATCTAGAAGTCTAAAGTCGGTTAGACTTACTACTACTTGCATTCCAAGAAGAGAAGTCGATTTTGAGTCTCCTTTAGCCTCTTTCACATCTAGTTGTTTATTTGGTGTTTGTGACTTGTTTGAGGCACAACACTTGGGGTGCTAAGCTCTTGAAAGGACAAGATCTACAAACTACAACAAAGAGGTAATCTTCTAACAAGTTTTACTATGTTGTTTATGTCAAATTGCATGCTAGTTAGGCTTCATGCTTTGGAAACCAATATTGTATGTATAATTAGAGAAAACTTAGATCCAAAGCATTAGGGTTGTGTGTGAACCATATGAATGTTAAAGTACATAAAACCCAACAGATGTTTGAAGTAATTGTGGTACATAGCGATGGACAAAAATAAGTCATTCCTAGAAAACAACTATTTACATTTAATGACACTGAACTACGACACACATTAGATTTATGACTAGCAAAAGTGGGTGTTGTAAAAAAAATTCATCTCTTATAAATTTTTAAGTTTCTAAGACACACATTTTTGCATGCCATAAAATTTGCTGTCGATTTATAATTTTTTAGATAATGTGCATCCTCGTCCTTAATAGCTAGCTGGAAAAGGAAATCCTATAAATTAGAAAACACCAACTTGTTTCTCCTCCACCTTCGTTCCATCTTTCATCTTCGTCTTCACAAAAAAAAATTTCCATTTTTTATCTCCGTCTTCACAAAAAAATTGCTTCCATCTTTTATCTCCGTCTTCACAAATACATCTCTCCAAAAACCCTAATTTTCGACCCACCATCTTCTCCACTCCTCATTGGCTTCTCCACATGTACATAGGCCCATCACTCGAGTAAAATTGTATAGATATGCGATTCGGGGTTTCTCATGGGCGACACACTGCCTCTCCTCATCGAGTTCGAAATTTTCACCGGAGGAAGTAAGGGCAGTGAAAGATGATGAAGGGCCTTGTAACAACGCAAATTTTCAAACAAATTTTTTTCATTTTAAAAATAAAGTATTTCCATTCAAGACATAAATAATGTAAGTGTCATGTCAAATACAAATTGTCTAAATCCCAAGATCATAAAACATCCTTCAGTGTGTACCGATCACGCCGGCGCCTTCCCACGGTCCTCGCTAGTACCTGAAACACATACATAACAACTGTAAGCATAAATGCTTAGTGAGTTCCCCAATATACAACTTACGCACATACGCCTTTCCAGGCCCTGACCTTTCGGTCCTCAACACAACGCCTTCCGGCCCATGACATAATCGCCTTCCGGGCCATCACATATTGCCTTCCGGCCCACATAACATACATAGCACATATAACAAATAACTTACCACATATAGCATACATATCACATATCATATCTAACCTTCCGGTCACACAGTCAAACCCTTCCGGGTACAGTATAGTGAGAAGACTCACCTCGTGAACGCTGAAAGCTAGCAAATCCTGAAATCACTCGCACAATCCGTCGAGCTACAACCCCCCTATAACATCACATATATCTCATTAACACTTATATCTTCTAAGTGTGACTATCCCTAAGAAGTCAGACTTAGGTCAACTCGACCGGACTCGGCGAGTGCCATGGCGACTCGGCGAGTCTAGACGTCCTCCAATTCTCTGAGATTCCCTATCTACTCGTCGAGTATCCTCCTTGACCCGACGAGTTACTCCTGGAAGAATCGCGGGGCCACCCCGACTCAACTCGCCGAGTCTGAAGAACAACTCGACGAGTCCCAGTTAATCTTCAAGCTACTCGCCGAGTCTGTTCGTCGAACTCGGCGAGTCCATGCCATGCAACTGCTCAAACTGCATCATAAGGTCAGAACTGCTCCGACCATTCCTAGGTCTGGCCTTCCTAGGCTGATCCATCACGTAAAGTCCTCATTTCAGTGCTCATGATACACCCTATGATTCATAATTTACATTTTGACCTAAGGCATAAGGATTCCAATCCAAAACCTTCATCAATTCCCGAAATGCACAGACATGGGACATTCTGGACCTCCAAAGGTCCCAATACAGGGTTACAATCGATTAGGGGACTAGGGTAACAATCAATCTATTCACAAAAGGGTTCCATAAACCCTAATTCCATAATCACATCAACATAGCAGAGTATACTCGAATTCTTACCTGGATGATGTATTCTCTGTGTCCCCAATCCTCAGAATGTGACTCCCTTGCTGTTCCTTTAGCCAATCCCTTCTCTTCCTTGCACAACAACTCTTCTATAATCAACAATGGCCTATAATCCTTGCTCCAGATGCACACAATCGATTTAGGGTTCTTCTCAGAAGGCTAAAATGAACAATGACGGCCAATGACTCCTTTTTATACGTCCCAAACCTGAACGGTTAGGGTTTTCGCTAAACAGCGTAGACTCGCCGAGTCCATATCTGGACTCGTCGAGTCCAGTCGCGATCCCGCGACCAAGTCTGCGATCCTACTCGGCGAGTCTAGGCTCCAACTCGCCGAGTCCCCTCTTAAATCACCCCAAAAACATAATTTAAAAATACCTGAGATTCCAGGCTGTTACAACTCTCCCCCACTAGGATTAGACTTTGCCCTCGAAGTCTCACTCTGAAAATAGTTCCGGATGCTGCTCCCGCATCTCACGTTCCGGCTCCCAAGTCATTTCCGATCCCTTACGGTGTTGCCACTGAACCAACACCAGAGGTACCTCCTTGTTCCTCAGAACCTTGATCTTCCGATCCCTGATGGCCACTGGTCTCTCGGCATAATTCAGGCTCGCATCCACCTGAATGTCCTCTAATGGAACCACTGCCGACTCATCGGCTATGCACTTCCTCAATTGCGACACATGGAAGGTGTCGTGGATTTGCCCCAACTCTGCTGGCAACTCCAAACGATAGGCTACCCGGCCTATCCTTGCAATCACACGAAATGGCCCAATGTACCGGGGCCCCAACTTGCCCCTCTTCCTGAATCGAATCACTCCTTTCCAAGGAGAGACCTTCAGGAGAACGAAGTCGCCGACTTGAAACTCAAGCTCGGATCGGCGCCTGTCTGCATAACTCTTCTGTCGGCTCTGGGCGGTCAATAATCTCTGTCTAACTTGTTGAATCTGCTCTGTCGTCTGAAGCACGATCTCTGTGCTGCCCATCACCCTCTGTCCCACCTCTCCCCAGCAAATGGGGGTCCGACATCTCCTACCATACAACAGCTCAAAAGGTGGCATACCAATGCTCGAATGATGGCTGTTGTTGTAGGAAAACTCTGCCAATGGTAAATACGCATCCCAACTACCCCCGAAGTCCAACACACACGCTCGAAGCATGTCCTCCAGCGTCTGAATCGTCCGCTCGCTCTGGCCGTCTGTCTGGGGATGATATGCGGTACTAAAATGCAATTTAGTACCCAACTCCTCATGGAATTTCTTCCAGAACCTGGAAGTGTAGTGTACATCACGGTCTGAAACAATCGAGATCGGCACCCCATGCCGAGATACCACTTCTCTCACATATATCTCCGCCAACTTCTCCGCTGAAGAACTCTCGCTGATGGCAAGGAAGTGTGCACTCTTCGTCAACCTATCCACAATCACCCAAATTGCATCGACTCCCCTGGCAGTCCTTGGCAATTTGGTGATGAAATCCATAGTGATCTGTTCCCACTTCCACTCGGGAATCTCCAATGGCTGCAACTTGCCATGCGGCCTCTGGTGCTCGGCCTTAACCCTACGGCAGGTCAAGCACCTCTCAGCGAACCATGCGACGTCCCTCTTCATACAGGGCCACCAATACTCCTTCCTCAAATCCAAATACATCTTCGTAGCACCGGGATGGATCGAGAATTTCGATCTATGAGCCTCTTCCATCAAAGTAATACGTGTACCGCCCACGAATGGTACCCAGATCCGGCCCTGAAACGTCAGAAGCCCTCGTCCCTCCTTAACGAACTCTGAAATTAACCCAACGACCCGCTCTTTCTTCTGCATCTCTGGTCGCACAGCCTCGGCCTGTGCCCCACGAATAGCATCCAATACTGGAGTCATCACAGTCAATCTCAAACATACATCTCGCAATGGAGTGCTCTCCGCCCTGCGGCTCAATGCATCGGCTACCACATTAGCCTTGCCTGGGTGGTACAGGATCTCACAATCATAATCCTTGACCACATCCAACCACCTCCTCTGACGCATATTTAAGTTGGGCTGATCCATCAAATACTTCAAGCTCTTATGGTCTGTGTATATCGTACATCGAACCCCATACAGGTAGTGTCGCCAAATCTTGAGAGCGAACACTACTGCCCCCAACTCTAAATCATGCGTGGGATATCTCGCCTCATGAGGCTTCAGCTGCCTCGACGCATAAGCTATCACATGACCCCTCTGCATCAATACTGCACCCAGTCCCGAAATCGATGCATCACAATATACTACAAAATCTTCCATCCCTTCCGGGAGAGCTAATACCGGGGCTTCGCACAACCTCTGGCGAAGTGTTTCAAAGGAGGTCTGTTGCTCGGGTCCCCATGAGAATGCAACACCCTTCCGGGTCAATCTGGTGAGCGGCACTGCGATCTTGGAGAAATCCTTAATAAATCTCCGATAGTACCCTGCCAACCCAAGGAAACTCCTGATCTCAGAGGGTGACTTCGGCACCTCCCAACTCATCACCGCCTCAACCTTGGCCGGATCGACCAATATCCCTTCCTGATTAACAACGTGTCCTAGAAATTGGACCTCCCGCAACCAGAAGTCACATTTGGAGAACTTTGCATAAAGCTTCTCCGACCTCAATACCTCAAGGACCTCCCTCAAATGCTCCTCATGCTGCTCTCTAGATCTCGAATACACTAGGATGTCGTCGATAAATACAATCACTGACCGATCCAACATCGGCCTGCATACCCTGTTCATGAGATCCATGAACACAGCTGGGGCATTGGTGAGCCCGAAAGGCATCACCACAAACTCATAATGCCCATATCGCGTCCTAAACGCTGTCTTCTGGACATCCTCATCCCGCACTCTCACCTGATGGTACCCTGACCTCAGATCGATCTTGGAAAACCAAGATGCTCCTTGCAACTGATCGAATAAATCATTGATCCTCGGCAACGGGTAACGGTTCTTGACCGTCAACTTGTTCAACTCCCGGTAATCAATGCACATCCGGTGTGAACCATCCTTCTTCTTGACGAACAGAATAGGTGCTCCCCACAGCGAGCTGCTCGGCCGAATGAATCCCTTCCCCAGCAACTCCTGGAGCTGCGAGGACAACTCTTGCATCTCTGGAGGTGCAATACGATACGGCACCTTAGCAATAGGCGCGGCCCCCGGAACTAGATCGATACCAAACTCTACTTGCCTCACAGGAGGTACTCCCGGCAGCTCCTCGGGGAAAACATCTGGAAAATCACGCACCACAGGGACCTCCTCAACTGACTTCGGTCTCTCGGAAACCTCCCGCGTATCCATCACATACGCCACAAAACCCTTACAGCCCTGTTGTAGACACTGCCTCGCCCTAGCGGCCGAACAAAAAGCTGATCCCGAACGGGTACCCTCGCCGTACACCGAAAGAACTCCCCCACTATGGTCTCGTATAGTCACCAGCTGACGCTCACAGTCGATGACAACGCCAAATCGGCTCATCCAGTCCATGCCCACGATGACACAGACGTCACCCATCGCGATAGGAATCAGGTCAATCGGGAACTCAACCCCAAAAATCTCTAGCACGCATCCCCGAAGAACCTCCGTGGCACAAATCACTCTCTCGTCAGCTATAGAAACTCTCAAAGGTCGACTCAACGACTCACGACTAACGCTGATATGCTGACTAAAGGCTAAGGACACAAAGGACCTACTTGCACCCGAGTCAAATAACACTAGAGCAGGCACAGAGTTCACAAGGAAAGTACCTACGCATATAATAACATAAGCATAACATCTCGACATTAAAATAAATACATGAATTACAGCATACCTGCCACAACATCGGGCGCAGCGCGGACCTCCTCCGCAGTCAGCTGAAAGGCTCTCCCACGAGCCCTCGGGGCCTCGACCTTCACCGGTCGAGTCTCAGTAGTCCTGGCAGTAGGTGCAGATCCCTGACGAAGCTGAGGGCACTCGGCCTTCCGATGGCCGGTCTGGTTGCAATGAAAGCAAACCATAAACCCCTTGGGGCACTCCCTAGCAATGTGCCCCTCCTTGCCGCACTTGTAGCAAGCACCAGCTCGACACGCCCCATCGTGACCCTTGCCGCACTTTCCGCAAGTGCGGCCCTTCGGACCTCCCGTCCTCGAATCGGCGGACTTGGTCCGCTTGGCTGTCGGCTGAGACTGAGCCGGCCGCCGGTCCACCTGCTGAGACTCGGCCTCCCTGGCCTGGGTCTCCAACTCGATCTCACGCTTCCTGGCATTCGCCTGAAGCTCAGTAAAAGTATGATAGGTGGAGTTCGACACAAACTCCCGGATATCCCTCCTCAAAACACCCAAGTACCGGCTCATCCGAGCCTGCTCTGTGGACACCAGCTCGGGGCAGAACATCGCCCTCTCATGAAACTTCCGCGTGATCGCCGCAACCGAATCAGTACCCTGCTTGAGGGTTAGGAACTCCTGAACCAATCGTTCCCTCTCCACCGGGGGAACGTACTCGTCCCTGAACATAGCAGTAAACCCCTCCCATGTCACTGATGTAATCTCTGCCAGAGTGAAGTTCGCCGTCACGAACTTCCACCAATCCTTCGCTCCCAGACGGAGCTGGTTCAAAGCGAACCGTACCCTCAGGTGCTCCGGGCATGAACAAGTGTAGAAGCACCCCTCTATATCCGCGATCCACCTCATCGCAGTAATCGGATCCTGCGTCCCATCGAACTCAGGTGGCTTCGTGTTGCTGAACTCTCGGAACAGCAACGAGTCACCCCCCTGTGGCCTGGCAGCGGCCACAGCTGCGGTAGCTGCAGCGGCTGCAGCTTCAGTCAATGCGGCGTACCGCTCCTCAAACGTCTCCATCAGGGTGGTCTTAATAGACCCAAACATCTCCGGGATCTCAGCCCGGATCGCCGCAGCTACCTCCTCGTGAATCATCTGACGAATCTCCTCGTCACTCACACCGCTCGAACTCGCTCCGTGGCGTGGTCTAACCATGATGTCTCTGAAATACAACATAAAACTATCAGAGACTCCATCGAGTATAATCGTACTCGATAATGCAACCCTACTCAGTCTCCGATATCCATGGATTCTTACTTGGGTCTCCCACTGACCCGGTGTCTTCGGTAGTACGGGCCCAATACTACCGACCACACCGCATCAGCATTCATCCCAAGTCTTCCTCCCCAAACCCCAGATAGTGAGTACTCTACTTCTGTTATGCACTATCTACCCGACCCCTAGCAAAGCATCTCATATCGGCAAACTTCCCTAGACTAAGGCATCACAAATCAGGCCGCTCTAGTCCTATCATGAATACCTAGTCTTCTAGCATGCATAACAATTCATATCATATAATATTGTAAGGTATTTTGGGGATCTTTACCGTTCGGGCGCTGACTGATCGTACACACTGCTTCTTTCTTGCTTACCACAAAACCATTTACAAAAGTTATGCCTTTATTTAAAAAAAGTTTTCCTCAAATCCTCGGTTTGAGTTCAGTTACTCCCGAAGGTGCACCCGAATCCCTCAAACCAAGGCTCTGATACCAATTGTAACAACGCAAATTTTCAAACAAATTTTTTTCATTTTAAAAATAAAGTATTTCCATTCAAGACAAGGCATAAATAATGTAAGTGTCATGTCAAATACAAATTGTCTAAATCCCAAGATCATAAAACATCCTTCAGTGTGTACCGATCACGCCGGCGCCTTCCCACGGTCCTCGCTAGTACCTGAAACACATACATAACAACTGTAAGCATAAATGCTTAGTGAGTTCCCCAATATACAACTTACGCACATACACCTTTCCAGGCCCTGACCTTCCGGTCCTCAACACAACGCCTTCCGGCCCATGACATAATCGCCTTCCGGGCCATCACATATTGCCTTCCGGCCCACATAACATACATAGCACATATAACAAATAACTTACCACATATAGCATACATATCACATATCATATCTGACCTTCCGGTCACACAGTCAAACCCTTCCGGGTACAGTATAGTGAGAAGACTCACCTCGTGAACGCTGAAAGCTAGCAAATCCTGAAATCACTCGCACAATCCGTCGAGCTACAACCCCCCTATAACATCACATATATCTCATTAACACTTATATCTTCTAAGTGTGACTATCCCTAAGAAGTCAGACTTAGGTCAACTCGACCGGACTCGACGAGTGCCATGGCGACTCGGCGAGTCTAGACGTCCTCCAATTCTCTGAGATTCCCTATCTACTCGTCGAGTATCCTCCTTGACCCGACGAGTTACTCCTGGAAGAATCGCGGGGCCACCCCGACTCAACTCGCCGAGTCTGAAGAACAACTCGACGAGTCCCAGTTAATCTTCAAGCTACTCGCCGAGTCTGTTCGTCGAACTCGGCGAGTCCATGCCATGCAACTGCTCAAACTGCATCATAAGGTCAGAACTGCTAGAAGCTTGTAGTGCCTTTTCAGGCTTTCTGTTCAAAACGGAACGTTTTATCAAATGCTAGAAGTTAGAAGCTTTCAAACATTCAGTGCCGAACATGCCTTAGATGGCTTGAAGTCGTTGATTGCAAGGTGCCACCCAAACTATGCATTTTCTACCTTTAATTAATTGTGTTATTTGCTTTGTATTCGTATCATTAACATGTTGTTAAATCTTCCATTGGGGTGCTATAATTAGTTTCTATTCATAATCAAATATTGATAAGTTTGACACTCGTGCTAAATTTTGACCTGCACCCATCAGATTTTGATTATTTACACCAACAGCTATTGGTGTTTGATATATTGAAAATTTTAAATGTGAGTAATTGACCAATTTACCCTATTATTTAAAAGCACCGTTGAATAAGTGTTTATTTGATATAAATAATCAGGGCCGGTCCGTTAATTTTGAAGGCCCTTTGCGAAAATTTAAAATGGACCCTTAAATATAACTTTTTTATTTACTATACTATAATATTCGACGACTAACAGGCCATCGCTAGACCTTCACTAATATAATTAGTGACTATGAGTAAAAAGAATACCGTTCATTTAGAAATTTTCATCGACGGAAAATAGAACCGTGACACATGCCATCTAATTCCAACACATTTGCGACAAATCGACGATGGGTTTAGGGATGTCAACGGGGGCAAACGGGGCGGGGAGTGCATCTCCCGCCCCTGCCCCCCAAATTTTCCTGTTCCCCCACCCCCGCCCCCGCCCCCGGAATGTTCAGTCTTCCTACCCCCGCCCCCGCCCCCGAATCCCCTTCATTACCCCCGCCCCCACCCCCGTTCCCCCACCCCACGGGAAAGGGGTCCCACGGGACTTTTTGACATCCCTAGATGGGTTAGTAACAACAACACCAAACACCTTCATAGAACCATCCTTTGTAGATATAAACAAAACATTAAATAAAATAAAGTTTTTTTTGTTGCAAAAATAAAGGATGTTAATAGCATTAGTTTATAACCAATTTAACCATTTAAAAAATGTAGATAACTTTGCTAATAGAAATAGTTCTTATTAAGTAAATTATAATGAAATGTAAAATTCTTTCCTCATTTCACTAATCAATTCAGAATTCGTTTTCAACCATGTTATATAATAGACTCATATTTGTGAAAAAAAATGCATATCCTCTACCAAAATCATTACTTCGTAACCAAAAAATACGTTATTATATTATATGATATTTCTGTATAGATTCCTTAAACTATAAAAGTATCTTGCATTTCTTACATTTAAATGTATAAAATTAAACATTTGACACAGGTCTATTGGTTATTACTTTGAGTTCAAAAATATACCTATCTCACCCCATCGAAGCCCACATGTTTTGACAGATCACCTTTATTATCATGCTCATCTAAATAGGGATAATGTAAAAAGACATCAAAAGTGATCCGGAAGAATCGAACACGGGTTGTTTAAAATATAAGTAATGATACGCGACGCCTTTGGCCGACTGAACTCAAAGAATTTTGTGCCGAATTACAAATAACATATTATTAATATAAATATTAAATAGAAAATATGGCTAAAATTCAGGCCCTATTTTTTTAGGGGCCCTGTGCGCTACACAGCACACCCTCGGCCGGCCTTGTAAATAATGACACGAAAGCAATTATACTTAAACACTCAATGCCCATGTGTTATCTCTAATTCTTTTTAGAATAATCACTTAATCAGGAATAGAATTTCATTTAGAAATTCCATAACCTTACAAATAAAAACACAAACATACCGTTAGCACATACTTCGTGGTTTAATTTCCTCCAATATTCCTGTACGTGGATATGAAATGCAATAGGATTAAATAACAATACTATTCTGAATTGGCGCATATATGTTAACCTTCTTGACGCCTTTAATCTTCCAAATTTTTGTAGGGTTCTGTCATGTCAAATAGACCAAGCCGTTAAAATTAAGGAGCTGATTCGTATACAACAATTTTTCTCCATACACAACAATTGGTACTTTAAAATGTTGTATTGTACAATTATATAATGCATGAATTGTTGTATATGGCAAAAAAATATTGTGTACGAATCACTTCCCTTAAAATTACCACTATCAAAATGAATGTTTCCCTCTACACATTTGTTATGGACATCAAAAGTAGTAAGTTTGGCAACATCATTTAAGGTAATGGGCAAGGTATCGGTGGAAAGTTTGCGAGCCATATTGGAGGGGTATTAGGGGCGACATTATCGCCTCAAATGCTGTCGTCTGTAAAGCAATTTGTACCAACTAAACCCTAGCCATTTGATCTATGGGATAAATCGACATACGGTCAAAGTAATAAGCACACGGATCGCTGATATTGGTAATAGCGGCGACAAGAAACATGTTGTTTACTTGTCCCCGTTAATAATTAACAAGTGTTGCCGATAGCTAAAGGCGTTGCCACTATTATCCAGATTTCTTTCTTGTAGTGACCATTAATTGTCTGTTAATTATAATGATAACCATTCGGGCGGTGGTACCATTGTTTTGTTATTGTTGTATTATTATGATAAGTCCTTGAAAACTTTTGTTGTATATATTCACACATTGTCCTCCTATATCCATACATATCTATACTAGTATACAAATGTGAAAGGGAAGGTCACTAATTAACTAAAATTTCACTAGATTCTATCTAATCAAAGCTATTGTTGTGTTAAGTATTACATAAGTCCCACGTTTTTATAACTCTTAAGTAGATTCTTGAAAGCCCCTGTGGTTTGCTTCACCGTTGATACAGCTTGTATAGAGTTCATTTGATTGTCAACCTTCTCCGTGCCTTGTAGGTTGGATAGTTTCATGTCATATAATAAAACATTTTAGCAAAATGCAAATAAAACAATTAACAAACTTTATGCAAAATGATTTTGATGATAATAAGTAGTAGTAAACACATATATAGTTTACCTTCAAATAAAGTCTCAATCATTGCTTCGACATCTTCAGGTTGATACTTGATGTACTTATCGATGCTCTTTGCTCCTTCAAACTGTGGCTTATACCTGCCAACAAATGACCTATACGCTGGACTGACGACAGCAGTTATGGAAACCCTAATCTCGGATAACAACTGATCATCGCTCACCACCCATGTGCTTTGGGTCTTGTATATCTCGTCGAACATTGCATTAAAATTCTTGAACCTCTCTTTCAATATTCGTCTATTTGGCTTCCCTTTGACTTGGACACCTTCTTGTGTAAGGCATTGTAGTAGCCTGTTCCATGTTTCCCTCTGGTAACTCTTGTGGTAGTTCCTCACATCCGATGACTTCCGCCGACACCAATTATCTCCAAGAACTCCGTTCATCTCCTTCACGGTTTGCAATATAAACCGGTCGTTGTTCATCAGGAATATGTACCCCAATGATGCGTCTTTGTAAAGTGCTGACTTTGTTTCAAGGTTACTGTCTAGCAGCTGGATCACAGACAATAATTGTTTCGACAATATTGAAGACTCCTCCTCGGTGTCGTCCTCTGGTTTGGTGTGTTCTCGGAACACGTATTCCAATACGTGTTGGTACTCGTCAAATGCGCATTTTATATAGTTCATGACGTAGCGTGTGGTGGGGTGTACTCCGCCTCCCTGGATGGGAGTCTTGTTGGCATCGTTCTTGATGGAGCTCTTTAGATCATTGAACATGTTGAGGACGACTTGCCCAATGATGTATGTGGCAGACGCTATTTCGGACGTGAGGCTGCAAGATTCTTCTAGTTTCACGTTGCTGGAATCCGGGTCATCAATGGAGTCGCCAAGATCACGGATCGCTACGTACATTTCGAGGAATTTTAGCAACCTCTTTGCCTTTGGCTTTGCTGTTGCTACAACCGTCACAGATTCAACAAGTAACGTGGTAACGCCACGGAGGAGGTTGATAAACAAGGTTGTGAAAACCTTAAGGTGGTCGGAAAACACAGTCTCACCAAGCTTCCTTTCAGCGGGGAAAAGGACGCTGGAACAATGGTTGGCTAATTTAATCCACCGTGTTATATCTGGTTCAAGCGACACCCATTTCAATTTTGGAACATCTTCAACGTTAAATTTTTCAAATTCAAACCTTTTGACTTGCTCATTTAATCCATCTTTCCGCATCGTACTATACACCTGACAACATTCGTATTGGTAACCTGCAGGGATCATGAGAGATGCAATTTTGTTCATCAGAGTAATGTTTTCTTCTGTGTACCCTGGAAAATCTTGTTCGTTATTTGAGTATGAAGTCTCAGGTGTTAGCGTAGGGAGAGGATCCGATTTTGAGGAAGAAGACTTAGATTTCGATATTGGTTCAGTAGAAGTTGTCCAATCTTGTAACAAAGCCCCGAATTCTTCTTCCATGAGAACCATCGCTTGCTGAAGGACCTTGCTGACCTTATTAAAGGATGACGAATTTGGGAACTCACCCAAAACGATTTTCAGTTTTGATAAACGTTTGATGGCTTCTATGAAAAACTCGTCTTCCTCCGTCAAATTAGCAAATCTGGAGCCAGGTTGAATTGAATTGTATCTTTTATTAATCCTTGATTCTATGATCCCAACGAAGGTATTAACCGTATCAGGAATTTCAGGTGAGATCTCCTTTTCGTCGACGGTGGACAACTCGTCGGTGAATTGATCAATGTCGATGGAGATTTGATGAAGATCAAGATGCAACAACGATTCATCTTCAACATCATCCCCTGCGTCAGACGCGTCGGTAACATCATCATCAGGGAGCTTAGTCACGTCCACGTAAGATTTCCGTCGGTTCTTAACCTTACCGCTATAGATTTTTTCCATTAAACTTTTGTATGGGATGAATAGATGAATGAAGATGGAGAAGAAGGAGGGTGGTGGAACATCCCAATTTCCTATTTTTGGGACCTAATTTCATATGGTTGTGTTGGTCCGATTAACAAGGATAGTGTGTCCCCTTTTGAGTTTTACGGTCCAGCGTTGGAATTTGAGAACTGCCATACGAATTTCATTCAAATTGATTATCATTTTTACTAATCTTATTATATTAATTTCTAATTTCTAAAAACACAAATGAAATTCTAGTTGCAACGATTGATTTGATTTCATTTAAAGTTGTATCAATCAAAGTAGCAAAAATGCAAAAACAAAAATGCAAAATCAACACACATTTATATCTTTTGTATTTTATATTTTCGATTTCCTTGCGTCAGAAGCTTTGAGTTACTCAATAGAGTCCAACGGATAATATATAGTAATGTTATGACTCAAAGATCTATAGATTTTGTTTTTAAAAAAATTAGTTTTGTCATCCAAAAAGAAATTATAGCACAGCTTGTTGTTTGTTTACCTGTTACTGTTACGCTTATATAAAACTTTTTTTTATTATTATTAAAATATTAACAGATTATCCTCTTATTAATATATGTATTACATAACCTACCTTTTACAAAATTATTTATCATAACCATTTGTTATTTTAAATTATATATATATATATATATATATATATATATATATATATATATATATATGTATGTATGTGTGTGTGTGAGTATGATCAAATAAGAATACCCAAAAGGTTGAGAACGCAAAAACGGATCTAAACCATTTAAAAAACTAAATTTAAGGTTATTATCGAATGAGCTACTTATGTAAAATTTTAAAAGTCACAGGTATTAAAGTGTAACTTCAAATGGTGATAAGGGTATTATAGTAATTGGACATTTACCATCGTTAGTTAATTCCTATAATTCCTCAATCACTAACTTATTTCCTTCCATTTCCCGTCTCTCTCTCTCTCTCTCTCATCTCTCTTTATAAACCTAGGTACGCCTCCACCCTACATCTTTGATCCACCACTGATATTTGCATATCTACACATATATTTTACATCATATCTTAATACTTTTAGCTATAATTATGTTTATTATAGAACAAAAGGTACTTATTATGTTTAATCTATATATGTTATATAGCATAAAAGACATGCTCGAAAGCAACATGGAAGCTGGAAGCAGGAAAATGTAGGCTTAGGCAAGAAGAAGACACAAGAAAGATGTTGTTAGACAGCTTGACCCCTCGTCAGTATTTTGAGCATATCTCATGACTCGTAACTCTGATAGATGAAATTCAAAATGATCTTAAAACTAGACACAATTTCGGATTACTTTCGTGTTTTGAGAAAAGTCGGATTTTCAACCACCACGACGTGGTGATATCACCACGAAGTGGTGAATGGAATCTTCACGATTCTTGACGTCGACTTGGAGAATACGGGATAAACTTGATGACCACGACGTGGTGCATGTACCACGTCGTGGTGTCGAGAGTTTTGGTAACTATATATATATATATATATATATATATATATATATATATATATATATATATATATATATATATATATATATATCGAACATTAGGTCAATTCCAGGGGAGAGATGACTGAAGGCTGCGACTATTAACGAAAAAAATACCCTTCCAAGACCCCTTTGAGGGCATAATTCAACTAGAGCTCAAAGGATAAAGAGATTGGAGCAAGGATTTGCATCTACACATTCGGTTTGCCTAGTTTAATCATGATTAGTCTAGTTTCCCTTATGTTTATGTGTTTCCCAGTTGTGATTATGGGCTAAAACCCCTTGCTTTCGTTTAGAATAGATAAACTCCTAAATACTATGTGTTGATTTCTTGTTTGATGGATTGATGAAGTTGGTTTTGCTTTAAATATTATTTGATAAATCTAATCCTAGCTAGTTAAAGTTTCTATCTTTATTGCCTAGTCTCAAGTTTTGTGTAGTTAAACTGCAGTTAGTTGCATGAAAATTGATTTACCTAGTTGTTTATGACCATTAAATTTCTAGAGCTACAGATTGACCATATCCTAGTGTAGATGATAAGTTAGTTGCTTAAATGTGTTAGAGACCAGTATTTGATCATAATATTTGCTTGATTACTAGACTTAACCATAGAATAGTAGTCTGTAGATTCTATAATTCAGAGTCCAAATTATCTTTAAAATCAATTTAGTATCCTTAACTTGCATGATCATTTGGGTTAAAGTTATTAAATTGACTTATGCTAGTTAGTCTGACCATGATGACTAGTAACTTTTATTTGGTAACTAACGAAATTAATCCATTGATTTGAAATCAACCATAGGAAAAATGAGGGATTCGAAGCTAAATGAGAGTTTTTTTTGTTCTTGGTTTTAAACTGTCTTTCTAGTTGTTTACTTTAGTAATTAGTTTGTTATTTTAATTTAAGTTTTTCTGAACTTGTAAAATCAGATAAAAAACCCCTATTTTAGTTGTTTTTTACTTTAGCTTTTAGTAATTATTTTATTAATTAAATACCGTTCCTATGATCGACACCCGACTTATCTAAGCTATACTATAATCTGATTAGGTACACTGCCTATAGGTGCATAGTTAGTATAAGTTTGTTAGGTTATAAATTTAAAAGTTGATAGGTATAATTTGTGCACATCAAGTTTTTGGCGCCGTTGCCGGGGAACGGCTTAGTTGATTTTAATTTAATTACTTTTAGTTATTCGATCCTTTTTGTGGGTTAAAAACCACAAAAAGTTATTTTTGCAACATTTATTTTATTTTATTTTTTCTTCTGAACATCAACCACATCGTGGGAACCTTGGCCACGTCATGGTCACGTTCCAGGCAGTTTTTAATTTTAGTTTTTTTTATTTTAGTTTTTGTTCCTTTTTATGCGTTTTTTTTTTACTTTTTTTTAGCAGGATATATGGAGGATATCACGACCATGTCAATGGAAGAATACAAGCGACATATGAGGAACGACAATAGATGGGGTCTTGATCCACCAAAAATCCCAGCCACGACAAAGTTTGAACTTCCGGGACACATTATTAATATGTTAAGGGGACTACCTTTTTATGGAAATGAGCATGAGGACGCTTATGAGCATATAGAAGAGGTGGTGGATATTTCACATTATTTTAATGCACCAAACGTGAGTGAAGATGCGGTGATGCTTCGACTTTTACCGGTCACGTTGAAGGGCGAAGCAAAAGAATGGTTAAAATCTCTTCCCTTTGGAGCAATCACGACATGGGCTGATTTCAAGACTGAGTTCATAAACCAGTTTACCCCTCCTTTGAAAGTGGCAAAGCTTAAAAGAAACATACAAAATTTTCAACAATTAGAAAGGGAGTTATTATACGAAGCTTGGGAACGTTACAAGAGATTGTTACAACATTGCCCTCAAAATGACTTCAATGTGCAACAAGAAATCTCGATATTTTATGATGGAGTCAATGTGTGCACTCGTCAACTTCTAGACTCGCAAGGGTCCATGACAAAAGAAGAATCCGACAACAAATAAAGCTTTGATTGAAGAATTCACTAAGCATTCAAGAGAGTATCATAACTCAAGGGATGATTTCACTAAAGGAAATTCAAGTAAAGATGGAGGTCAAGATACTATCAGTGCAGTAAATGCAAAGCTCGATGCAATGGAAGAAAAGATCACAAAATTGGGCGGACCAATTCAAGATAGACGCGGAGCTTGTGGAGGACCCCATTCTACTAAGGATTGTGAGTTGGAGTACAAGAGAGCTCAAGACATGACAAAATATCAACAACTAGATCATAAGCTCTACCAACTAGAACGAGTCCAATCCGAGAAGATAGATGCTCTCGAGTCGATGCTATTCAGATTCATGGAAGCTAGCGAAAAAAGACATGATGCAACTGATGCAACGCTTAAAGTTCAACAAGCATCTATTTTGAGCATCCACACACAATTTGGGCAATTAACAAAACTTTTACAAGAAAAGCTATCGGATTTACTTTCAAGAAAAGTCGAGCCAATCCCTATGGATCAAGTCATGGCCGTTGATATAGAAGAAGAAAATAAATTGGAGCATATGAAGGACCTTGAAGAGGAGTCTAATCAGTCACTAGAAGTAAAAAGGAAAGAAGAAGAAGAGTATCGTGAAGCTTCCCAGTCGCCAGGATGTGGAGACAATAGTGCCACATCATGGGCGATAAAAGAAAATTATGATTTCTCAGTTGTTGAGCCGTATCGACCACCTCTTCCTTTCCCATCTCGTGCCAATGCAAATTCAGTGAAATAAGAAAACATTAAGTTCCTTAAGCATGATGGCTTTGAACGTGTGAAGGAAGAAGAGTGGGAGGAATGGGAGGAACCTTTACCAAAATAATAATTGGAAAAAGAAGTGAATTATTCAAAACCTCCAGCGTCAACGCCAATGATGTTTGAGGTGTTTGCTTTTACAAGAACACTAAATCCAGTAACGGAGGCGATTGAAGAAAAAGAAGTAGACAGTGACGAGTCTCATTTTGACAAGTAAAACCCGGAAAGAGACAAGAAAAAAGCTAAAGACACGAGAATGAGGAAAGAAATCAAGCGGAAACATAAAGAAGATGTCAACCCAAAAATGCAAGAAAGTTCAAGGCATTCAAAAGAAGGGTTGCTTACAAACGAGTAAGGTTCAAGATGATGGAGACTGGGGAGGTTACACTTCTACCCGATGCAACGTAGAGTGGGAAGGAGTCCGGCTCATGACTCCTCAAAAAGAAGCGCTTGTCGGGAGGCAACCCGATTTTTTTAGAGGTTGCATTTTCTTTTCTTATTTGATTTAGTTTTAGTTTTATTTTTCATTTTAGTTTTATTTTTCATTTTAGTTTTATTTTATCTTCACCGAATGATGATGTGTTTCTTTAGTTCTTGATCTTATTTTGTAGTGTTGAATGAAAGTGAAGCAGTGAAGGAGCTTAATTTGAAGAAGTAATGAGATTTTTGAAGATCATAGTTGAAGAACAAGTTTTTGAATAAGTGTGGGGTTCCCACATAATGAAGAGAAAAGCATTTTGAAGCATATTTATTGAAAAGAAGACAACACGACGTGGACATCATTAACACGTCGTGGCAGTGGTTCAGCACATTTTTTTCAAGAATGGTTATTTAATTTCATTCGATCAGGCACATTTGCATTCACAAGAAGAATCTTTCTAGGTATTATATTTAGAGTCCGAGTGAGGGTATTATTAGCAAAAAAAGGTTCTTTATAAAGAAAGATTAGAAAACGACGAGAGAAGCGAGATTTGAGCAATTTTTCGGGTGTTTGTTTGCGTCAATAAGTGAGGAGTCACGCCTAACAGCTTCGTATATTCTTTGGTGCCACATATATTCTAGAAATCAACTCATTCTGGCACCGATTATTGCAATTTCAAGACCAACACGTCATGGTATTCTCCACCACGTCATGTTGTCATAGTCAGAATACCAGAAAAAATAATTTGTTTGACCCACCACGAGGTGGTGCTTTTCGAGTTTGGTCACGTACTTTCAGTAGTCTAAGTGTTCAAGAGTGGCATTTCCAATTTTATATTGAATTTCATGGTATGGATGAGTTGTTCCCACACCCTCAAATTTGATTTTTACACCATGCTAAAGTAATGTCCCGACTGCCACGACATGGTTGACACTTTCCTATGTCGTGGGGGAGTTTTTCATCACATCAGGAGGCTACCATTCTACTTTCCAATTCCGTTTCCACACTTTAGAGCAAGCTAGAGATCCTACACACGATTCGAGATGCATGTTCTATCCCAGGGGAGTCTATTCCCTTTTCTCTATTTTTTTTATTATATGTTTTGCATAGCATACAATGAGGGCATTGTATCTAATAAGTGTGGGGTAGGGGGTCGAAAAAGTAAATTTAAAACTTTTTAATAGGTTTGAAATAATAATCTAAAAATTTAATCTAGTAATAGTTATAAGTTAAGTTGTTAGTGTTATATAGGATGATCCGATGAGAGTTCAAATGTTTAACCGAGCCAATACATGTTAATGTATATTTGTGGCTTCCCAAGTCTTAGTGAAAAGCCATGAGTTATGAAAAGGTTGTCTGGTAGTTTTTATGGCATAATATGTTTTGCAGTCTAAACCTGAAATCTATCCAGGAAAGCTTATGTAGTCATTGCACATAGACTAATACCTTTAACTAATAAATGTTGAAGTTAAGCACCCTTGCTTAAGCATGTAGGATTTGAGTGAAAAGGAAAAAAATGAGATATATATTAAAAAAAAGGACATACCAAAAAGTTGTAAGAATTTTGGAGCTATCAAAGTATGAAGATCAAAAGATAAAAAAAATTATGAAGAAATTCGAAAAGTTGAAGATACCAAAAAAAAATCAAACAAAAAGGTGGTGAATTCAAAGAAATCAAAGTTCAAATATCAAAGAAGTGAAAAATTCCGAGAGCTCAAATTTGGTATCTAAAGCTGTAATTTCTAGATTATGTATGCTTGGGTTGCTTAACCAAAAATACCTTGAGGTTAAGAAAGAGTTCTGAGGATTGATTCGGAGGGTTGCAAAAATGAGTGTCGTATAAACTAAGTGGTGCAGGTTCATACGGATTGTGTCACACCCCAAAACCAAGAACGGCAGAAACGTTCTGGGGCGGAGGACGTCATGTATAATATCAACAACAATGTAAAGTAGTAAACAAGCAACAACATCATCCATTGCATTAATAATATAATTATTATACAAATGTGTTCTGTCAAATTTTGATAAACACTAAAGCATAAATCAAAATGAAAGATAAGTCTTGAACAAGCTCCATCTTCCTTTCTCCTTGCATCGGTACCTGTCTATGATGACCTGAGGATACAAGTAATTTTGAAAGCGAGTATCAGCTTTGAAGCTGGTGAGATCATAAGTATTTAGTGTCTTAATTTGTATGTAAGTATTTGTATGTAAGAGTTTGTAAGTATATGTATTGTAAGAATTTGTAAGTGTATATGAACTGTAAGCGTTTGAAAACCCTAGAATCCCTATGATTCCTACTAGTATGTGAAGGTGTCTTCTACCAAGACCTAACTGTTCTGAAGGTAGTCTTCTACCAAGACCTAACTGTCCTCAATGTTCGTTTCTTGTAAGAGGGTGTAATTTTCCCAAGTGTAACGATTATTAACAAAATATAGTTTTTACATTTATAGTTTAAGTGAAAAGATCACTAAATATATGTACAGGGAAAATTAATGTAGTACTAAAACGTAGCGCTATAAGAACTACTGATGTACTAATTTCCTTAAACCGGATTTATATTAAGGCATTATGTGATAAATTGCACCATACTATAGACTGGTAACAACGACAACGTATAGTCGAAAATAAGGTATGACGTTTGGCACCCGCAGACCTGCCGATCGTGTTGTAGCTAGCAGCAAGGTGTAGGATAGTCAATCCAGTATAGATCTATACGCAAACTCACGCTCTCCCTTCAAGAGACTCTGGCTACAACCCGAGTCATGACAATTAAGGCATGCTCCCATACAGTGGATCACAATTTTATTAGCGTATTAATGTAAGTGTAATGTAACGAACTGTTCTATCTGTAATGCACGTGCTCTCTACCTAGCAAGTATAGTAATGTACTGTAATGTTCTAGAAGTATTGACTCATGAATGAACTGACTCATTGTATGATATCGTGTTCTAGTAATAGTTCTAGTATCTTCCTAAACTACCCGTATGGTAGTTTACTAGTAATCTAACTGGTACGTATGGACATGGATGTATACCCTTGCTACCCAAGGGCATAGGATGAACTGGAAGGACCTTTTATGACTATATATGTACACATGATATATAACTAATATTTAAACGACTTTCGGACGAGTACCCGATATCCCACCAGACCACATCTCAAGTGCGAAAAGGAAATAGGGTGGATAGCCTTCCTAAGTCTTTTAAACATTTCTTATATAATTATACATATAGAGGCATGCAATTTATAATATAAAAGCATAAATATGTTTTGTAAGACATTTGAAACGTAATTATTATTTTAAGAAAAGATCGACTTGATGTCAATCTATAAAACAATTTGAAGGCATAAGTTTGATAAAACCGTTTAGTATAATGAAACATTTGTTTGAAACACAATTGTAAATAAGTTTGAAATGTAGTATACTGAGTACAAGGTACAGTGTAATAAGGAGTTTAAAACATATAAAATGTTTATAAAAATCATTTGAAGGAAATTTGTTTGGTAAAACGGCTAACGTGTAGTAAATCATTTGAATGCTGCATATTAATCACATGTGATTGATATAATAACTAGCATAATTCTACTTATTAATCACATGTGATTGATATAATAAGTAGCATGATTCTACTTGTATCCCCCCCATAAAACATTTAAAAATAGTTTAAAACATTAGTTAAGGGGTATGAACTCACCTGCAGTAAGTGACTGGAATTGAACGGACTGTTATCGTACGGAAGGATCGGACAAGTGCTTGGTGTCAAGTGAAGAGTTTGACACACACAATGATCCTAATTACATATGAAGACATATGTATATAAATAATTAGTTATTAAAACACTAATTATACAAGTATAAACATTTAAACGCGAGGAAAAACATTTTTGGTCAAGTGCTAGGAGGCTAAAGGATTGAAACAAAGGAGTGCAATGCCCCTAATGGGAGTTTAAGGTCTAATGACCATATTCTTTGGAGTTTACAGCCCAGGGGAGTAAACTCCTGGCCGTAAACTCTCAACCAAGTGCCTAAATGGAGCTTAGAATTATTACAACTCATGTGGTGAATTGTTTCAAGGCTATAACAAGTGTTTGGGTACCATATTAACTCCTTTGGGGAGTTTACGGCCCAGAGACCATATTCCCTTGGAGTTTACGGCTGTAAACTCCCTTGGGAGGGTTCTTATGGTGTTTTCAAGTCTCAAACATTTCTAGGTAATGATCTATGTTGGATTCTAGGCATAAGGAAGGAGTTAGGGTGTCATTTGACCCCTTTATAGGTGTTTACGACCCAAGAGTTTATCTTGGCCGTAAACTCCTTTTTCCTTGTGATTCCTTATGTTTTCTTGGCTTTAAACACTTTAGGGTACTTGTCCTAATTGAAGTCTAAGCTTTAGGAGGTGTTTCAAAGCATTCTTGGCATGTTCAAGGGAGTTTACAGCCTAAGCTATTCTTGGGCCGTGAACTCCCAAACTTGGGTGATTCCAGGTTGATTTCATGTCCCTAAAATAAGTAGAATACTTTCTAGGCATTTGTTTAAGGCTATGGAGGACCCTAGGCACACTTTGGTGCCCTTACTTAGTGTTTACGGCCCAAGAGCATTTCCTTGGCCGTAAACTCCCTTTAAGGGGTGTTCTTGGTTGTTTTCTAGCCTCTAATGATCATACATATTATCCTAAAATAGTTGCCTAACAAGGAAATGGGACTAGATGGCCTTTAAGCTTCGTTTTGGAGTTTACTCCCCAAGAACGTTGTTGGGCGGTAAACTCCCGGATCTCATTTATTTGACCTACAATCTATGTTAATAGGCATAAAACAAGCATTATAACACAACTAGAGAAGTGTACTCACGATTTGGGATGAAAACCCGAAGATCCGTGAGAGAGAAAACGACTTTTCTCTTGTTGGAAATGTGAATAATGAATGAATTTAGTTCAGAAATCTATTTATAGTCCTGAAATATTTTTGGCAGAAAATATTTTTATTCCTGGAACGAACTCTAATGTCCTAGAGTCTTGGAATAACAGTGTTGCACAAAAACCTAGTGCATCCACTCTCCTAATATCTCCTTAAGTGTAAAATCCTGAAAACTGCCAAACTTGTATTCGAAATCTGAGTTTTCACTATAACCGTTCTAACTTCTATTGGATTGAAATGGTTTGTTCAGAATGGAAATTTCGGGTTGTCACAGATTGTGAGTATTTAGGATTAGGAAGTTGTTAGGATTTTAGACAGAAATATGCGCATTGAGGTCTTGGTATAATGTCTGAGTTCAAAATGGATTGTTCTATATGATGGTGGTGATGAAGGTTTGAATTAACATTAACTAGTTTTGCTTGAGGGCAAGCAAAAGATAAGTGTGGGGTATTTTGATATGTGCATATCTACACATATATTTTACATCATATCTTAATACTTTTAGCTATAATTATGCTTATTATAGAACAAAAGGTACTTATTATATTTAATATCTGTTATGTAGCATAAAAGACATGCTCGGAAGCAACATGGAAGCTGGAAGCAGGAAAATGCAGGCTTAGGCAAGAAGTAGGCACAAGCAATATGTGTTGGATAAGGTGTCTAAGTCTATAACTATTTTTGGATGTACTTGATCCGACCCGGCATGGTCCATTTGCGTTGCATGGCATCATACAATTGAATAAACTAAATGAAAGAAACAACACTTATGGCTATTAATATATTATAAGTTCTAATATATTAACAATATTATTTAATTAGTTTTGATCAAGAATTAATTTTGAATTAATTAAGTGATCAAAAGATAACTAATTAGATATATGGGTAGATTATGTAAATCTTCCATATCTTATATAGTGGGCTAAGAGGCTCCATGGATTGTCAAGTTGGGTTCTACCCATAGGATGCTCCATGGAGTTAACCCATGGATCAAGAAATGAAGAGTCATGTTACATTAGGGTTTACCTAATGTAACACACTATATAAGCAATGTGTTTCTCCCCAAAATCGGTTACACTAACTAGAAGAAGAGGGCTTGGACGATTTTGCAAGTGTTAGAGTTTTCTCTCAAGTTTATTCTTTGCATTTGGTGTTGTGTGAAGCATTTGAGGAACCACACTTGAGGTGCTAGGCTCACAAGGTTTCAAGGAAGAATTTCAACAACAAGGTATGTAGTTCTATCTTTTACACAAAGAAAATTGTACCCCATGTATGCTAGATAGGTTCATAACCTTGGAAAACAACTTTGCATGATAATTAGACAAACATAGATCCAAGGTTATTAGGGTTGCATATACACTTAGGAAGTGTTAGAATGCTCAAAACCCATCAATATGTTGTTGGACAACTTGACCCCTCGTTAGTATTTTGACCATATCTCATGACTCGTAACTTCGAATGACGAGATTCAAAATGATCTAAAAACTAGAAACAATTTAAGATTACTTTCGTGTTTTAAGAAAAGTCGGATTTTCAACCACCACGACGTGGTGACATCACCATGAAGTGGTGAATGGAATCTTCGCGATTCTTGATGCTGACTTAAAGAATACAAGACAAACTTGATGACCACGACGTGGTGCCTTTACCACGTCGTGATGTTGAGATTTTTGGTAACTATATATATATATATATATATATATATATATATATATATATATATATATATATATCTATCTCGGACATTAGGTCGATTCCAAGGGAGAGAGGACTGAAGGTTGCGACTATTAACGAAAAAATACCCTTCCAAGACCCCTTTGAGGGCAGAATTCAACTAGAGCTCAATGGATAAAGAGATTGGAGCAAGGATTTGCATCTACACATTCAGTTTGCCTAGTTTAATCATGATTAGTCTAGTTTCCCTTATGTTTATGTGTTTCCCAGCTGTGATTATGGGCTAAAACCCCTTGCTTTCATTTAGAATAGATGAACTCCTAAATACTATGTGTTGACTTCTTGTTTGATGGATTGATGAAGTTGGTTTTGCTTTAAATATTATTTGATAAATCTAAACCTAGCTAGTTAAAGTTTCTATCTTTATTGCCTAGTCTCAAGTTTTGTGTAGTTAAACTGTAGTTAATTGCATGAAAATTGATTTACCTAGTTGTTTATGACCATAAAATTTCTAGAGCTAGAGATTGACCATATCCTAGTGTAGGTGATAAGTTAGTTGCTTAAATGTGTTAGAGACCAGTATTTGATCATAATATTTGCTTGAGTACTATACTTAAACATAGAATAATAGTCTGTAGATTCCATCATTCAGAGTCCAAATTACCTTTAAAATCAATTTAGTATCCTTAACTTGCATGATCATTTGGGTTAAAGTTATTAAATTGACTTATGCTAGTTAGTCTGACCATGATGACTAGTAACTTTTATTTGGTAACTAACGAAATTAATCCATTGATTTGAAATCAACCATAGGAAAAAGGAGGGATTCGAAGCTAAATGAGAGTTTTTTTTTGTTCTTGGTTTTAAACTGTCTTTCTAGTTGTTTACTTTAGTAATTAGTTTGTTATTTTAATTTAAGTTTTTCTGAACTTGTAAAATCAGATAAAACCCCCCATTTTAGTTGTTTTTTACTTTAGCTTTTAGTAATTATTTTATTAATTAAATACCGTTCCTTGTGATCAACACCCGACTTACCCAAGCTATATTATAATCTGACTAGGTACACTGCCTATAGGTGCATACTTAGTATAAGTTTGTTAGGTTATAAATTTAAAAGTTGATAGGTATAATTTGTGCACATCAACCACCAAAAGGGAATCGATTGGAATCGTTGAAGCCAAAATAAAGGAAAGGGAAACAGGATGTCTAAATTGTTGTTGATCGGAGGAGAAGGATTCACGAATAGAGCAGGGATCGGGAGGCATAATCGATTGGGGAATGTTCGATCCTCGTCTGATCGAGAAGGGTGATGGTGAAGCAGCGATGTTTGAGGCATATTGTGGCGGTAATCGGGATGCCTAACGAGCAGACGACAACCCTAGTGGTCGGAAGTTGTGGTTTGTTTCTAATTAATGTCACCTAGTGTTTTCAATTTTTTTTAGTTCTATACAAATGTTAGGAAAAGTGGTATCTTTGGCTTGAATATGAGTAACAGAATATTCAGCCAAAGTAGTAGGACTCTTTTAGTTGCCTATTGATACTTGGCTTGAGTTATTATAAAAAAAAAACTTAACTATGATTGATTGCTAGCCTTCTTAAATTATTTTGGAGAGTTCGAAACAAAAACCCAATCTCATATAGTTTTGATTGTTTTTTTTTTTGTTTTTTCTCAATCTTATATACAATTTTGTGCCTTCTTCGTTTGTGATTACAATGCACTGGGCTTCAGATATTTTGTATGTTATTCATTGATGAATACGTAATATAGCTAGCCTTCTTACACATGGATTTTTTTGTATATACAATTTTGTATGTTATTCATTCATGAACATGTAATAGAGTATGAAGCTTCTTTTCTCTAACAGTGAAACATATTAATTTTCTTATAATGCTTTTTAAATTGGTTTTCTTTATTTGTTTCTAAAGATAAGGTGATATATCATTTACTATTTTGGTTTTCTTAATATAGAGTAAGCACGTTACTATTTTGGTTTGTAATTGATCATTTTCATGTAGACCTGGAATTAGATTCACAGGTAAAGATTGTGAACGGAAGCTATTTGATGAATTTTGTGAGAGAGATATGGTTCATTGAATGATTTATGTGTATTTGAATATGGGTTTTTCTGAAGGGCCTTTGGAATTTTTTGAGAAGATGAAAGGTGAAGAATTTGAGCTAGTGGAGAATGAAAAACTATATTATATTTTGGTGTATTCATCTAAGATAGAATGTGTATTTAATTATAAATAATAGTGTATTCATGTGTGAATGAGTGTATTTATTTATGATTAGAAGTATTGTTAATTCTTACACTATTTTTATTTTTTATTTATTTATGAGTATCGATGTATTTATTTGTGAATAATAGTGTATTGATGTGTGAATGGTTGTTTTTATTTCTGAATAACATTGTATTCATGTGTGAATGAGTCTATTTATTTATGATTAGAGGTATTCATTTTTTTAAGAAATCAAAATTTTTACACTATTTTTATTTTCATTTGATGAAAAAAGGCATTTAATTATTTGTAAATTGATGTATATTCATTTGTGATTGAAGTCGTATTAGGTTTTTTGCAGAAAATTTTCGTTTTTAAATACAAGTGTTTTGATTTGGGATTGAATTTCTATTCGTTTTTTTGAAAAAAAAAATATAAAATTCAAGGAAAAAAATTGATTTTTTTTTTCAGTTTTAAATTAAATATTGGTAGAAATGTTTTTTATATTCCATTAATAAGTAAAATTAAAATTAGAATATTTTTTTGTTTTTTGGTAATTGATCCTAAATTTAAGGGAAATTGATTGAATTTTATTTTAATTATTTTAATTTAATTAAAATATACAGTTACTAATATTCATAAATGGAATATATATATATATATATATATATATATATATATATATATATATATATATATATATATATATATATAGTGTGTTAAGTTCAAATGAGAACTATTTTTAAAGTGAGAACATGAGGACAAATCTCAGCCAATCAATATATATAATTAATTAAATAAAAAAATTTGATTATTTTACATTAATAAGGCAAGGTTTGATTGTTTAATCAAATTTAAAGAATATACCAATGTAAACTCCTATAATTAAGGAACGTTTTATATTAGTTATAACAAACATTTATCTCGATCTTCAATCATCAATCGTGTGTATCAGTCATCAATATTTACAAACCATACTGAATTGGATATTCAAGTTAAGTTGTTCTGAAAGTTTTCCATAAGAATCCATTAATGGATTTGTCATTCGCCAACGAGTTTGATGATATTATCGAGATCAAAAGGATGAGATCAATGAAGTTCAATCTGCATTAGTCGATGATGATTTTTTTGTCAGGTGATGATGATTTTTGTTCGACTGATCATGATAATCCCTCAATCGGAAAAGTCGACATCATGGATGACCACAATATTCAAGTTCCTGGTATGTTTTTTGAAGTTTTTTAATTTCGTTAAATATGTGTCAATTATATTACACAATTTTGTATTTTGTTATTATACTATCAAAAAATTGACATTTAAGAATCGTATACTTTATTGAAAATGTATATTTAAGTTTATTTGATTTGTTGGTTTGTTAATTGTATGATGTTATTAACTTGTCTTGGTTATTAGATGTTACAGACATTAAATCATGTAAAGAGAGAAAAGATGATTGTCTTGATCAACACTTGGTAATAGTTGGTAAATCGTATTGGATTCCTTCTGTCCCTAATGATATGAAGCCAATAATAAATCATAAATACCCATCGGATGATGCAATTGAAGACATGTACAAAAGATATGCATGTGCAATATGTTTTGATGTTAGAAAGTCAACAAACAAAAAGAACTTTGGAATTGTGTACATCAAATATCTTCTATGTAACAGGGAAGGTTTCCCAAATACATCTCCTGTTGAAACTTTGGACCCAAAAATAAGTAAAATTAAAAGAACGGTTGATAGTAGTAGGACCGGATGCAAGGCACATATACGATTTAAATTTTTTCCTGGAACTACCAATTGGTTGTTATATGAATTTGAAGAAAAACAGAATCATCCACTTTTATCAAGAGACAATATGTTGATTTCACGTCATCATAGGCAATTGGATGACACTCAAAAATCTTTCATTCTTACAATGTCTAATTAGAATATTTGTGCAACCATAGCTCATAGGCTGTATACAAGTACTCTTGGTGGATACAATTTTGTAGCGGTCTAATTGATGACTTTAAAAATTATATGAGGGATCTCAGTTGCTTTATTGGTGGTAGTGATCCTCAGATGCTAGTGCACAAGCTGAATATCAAAAAAGAGAATGTTAAGAATTTTTTTTTTGATTATCGAGTTGAGAATGAGCAGTTGAATGCTCTTTTCTAGGTAGATGAAACATCCAAGATCAATTATAAAGAGTTTGGTGATGTAGTTTCTTTCGATGCTATTTTTCGAACTAACAGGTTGTAAATGATTGTAGTTTAATATATTTCTATTTATTAATAATATATATATATATATATATATATATATATATATATATATATATATATATTAATTCAAATAGTTTTACAGGTACCATATGATTTTTGTCCCTTTTACTGGAATTGATAATCACAAGAGGTGTCTCATTTTTGGTGCTAGCTTGTTGAGCAGAGAAGACACTGATTCCTATATATGGGTGTTGAAATCTTTTCTTAAAGATTTTGGCAAACAACCATTGTTGGTTTTATCCGACCAAGACCCTGAAATGAAGAAATCCATCGAAACCGTTTTCCCATAATCGATTCATAGGCTTTGCATGTGGCATACCACATCTAAATTGCCATTGAGGGTATTTTTTCTTGTCTATGTAATACACTTTACCAATAAGACAATCATTTTTTGTGTATTCAAACCAGAATGTTTTTTTATAGTTGATTACATATATTAAATTTACAAATTCCTAGGTTTCTTTGAAGATTATCAACAATCTAGAATTTCATAAAAACTTCAACCTCTTGATATGGAATTATAGGCTTGAAGTTGATGATTTTGAGTTAGGGTAGAAGTCCTTATTCAATGAATATAAGCTCACAGATAATAAATGGTTGGATGATATGCATGGATTGAGACATTTCTGGATACCTGCATTTTTCAAGCATGTACCTTTATCAGGACTAATGAGAACCACATCTTGGTTTGAAAGTGAGAATTCTGCATTTCACCAGAACACTCATTATTGTTCTACTCTTGTCCATTTTATGATTTCTTTTGAAGTTGCTATGGAGAAGCAAAGATTCAATCAATCATCGTTTGACTTCAAGACTAATGACAAACATCCAACAATGAGGACATCATTTGAGATCGAGAGGAATGCTTCTATGTTTTACACTCGTACTGTTTTTTGTCAAGTTTAGAATGAAATGTACTTGTCTATGGTATCATGTTCACAAATTTGTATCAGCACATTTGATGATGTTGATGAGTGTCTTGTCAAGGAATTTATTCATTACATTCCTTCTAACTTAAATGGTTCTTATATTGATCAAGGAGTTGAAAATGATGATCAATGGGATATCCACAAGGTAATCGCTCTTGAAACTTGTACTCTTAATCTTTTAAGATTGATATATTTTTCTTTTCTAAGTCTTCTTCACTTTATTCAATACAGGTTACACACAATAAGTCTACACAAACATTTACATGTCCTTGTATGAAGTTTGAGCAATTTGGTTTTTTGTGTCGCCACATTTTTACTGTAATGAAGTCATATAACATCAAAGAGATTCCTTCCAAATATTTACTGAGACGCTGGCAGAAGGACATCATCCCCACAGAACTATTGAAAAAGTGTTTTCGTTATGCTGATTTTGACGAGAATACCCGAAGAGTTGTACTTGATATATTTTCTACTGTTGAAAATTGTGTATCTTCTCTTAGCAAAAATAACACCAAATTGATAGAATACTTGGAGGAAATAAAGCAGCTTGAAGCAGAGTTCCTTTCCAATTTCACAACTCATGAAAAAGGAAACAAGATTAAAGATTTCGAAAAAACACTTGGTGTTACCATTCCCACTAGTGTGGATATTCATAATCCAGGAGAAATCCGCAACAAAGGAAGTGGTACTAAAAAAAGAATGAAAAGTTTGAGAGAGGTTGCAACAGAAAAATCAAAGGGTTCCAGATGCATTTATTGTCACAAGGGAAACGATCATGATTGGCGAAATTGTTCTATAAGGAAAGAAGATGAAAAGAACAACATTTTCAAATAACGTCCCGGAAAGAAGAATTAATTATATTTAGCATTTGTTTTAATTTCTATTTTCTTTTTATTTTTTTATTGTGCATGCATTTTTATACTTAAATTGTTTTGTTTAAATCTGTTTGTTTTAGATTTGTCATTTTGATCTTAAAGACATCTTTCAATGCTATTAAAAAATTTGATTGTTTTTTCTTATTGTTTTCCATTTCTCAATAGATGTTATTGTTATCTCATTTTATATTAAATTTTGATGTATAAATTTATTCATCATTGAATGATATTAGCATTCATACTATTACGGTACACTCAATATACGATGACTCCCTTTTCTTACTCAAAACATGCTTTGTTGCATACAAAAAAATGAAAACTTTTTCAACACCCCTCCAAAAGAGTACACTCACATTGACATTTATTTACCATACTACATACCTTCTCAAATAAAATTTCTCAATACTTAATGTACATATCTTGTACTATAAAGTATATATGTTTATTGTGTTTTCAAAAGAAACTTGTACACATTGAATGTACATATATCTACATTAAATTGTTAAAAATAAATATCTTTTCCTACTTGAACTCCAAATTGTCAAATAAGTGTCATCAAACATGTACATAAATTGCTAATTGCTAATTTATAATGATTTGGTTCTTCTACTTAAGAATTGGTAACACAATTACATATTCAAATGTGAATTTAATGATTTGGATCATACAACATTCATCATACATGGCATGAAAAGTCCATTAAAGTACATATTCTACATAATTTTATTGTTGTAAATCAAATTAACTTTATCATTCAACTAAATAGTAATAATATAGGTTCAAACCACAAACATATACTAATAATATAGGTTCAAACCACAAACATCAAACAAACAACACATAGTCAACAAAATAACTAAAACATATCCATACTACATAGTCAACAAAATAATCCATACATAAATAGTAATAATATAGGTTTAAACCACAAACATCATAATAACTTCAGAGACACATAACTAAAACATATCCATACTACATTACCCCTAGTCCAAATGCTACCATCCCACCAAAAAAAGTTGTTTGTCAAAAATACCAATCATGAAACCAAACCCAAAAAAACCAATACCTTCCCCCATCAACTTTTAACCAATTGCTTCATCAAAGACTACTTTTAGATTCCCTTTAACGATTTTCTTCCTTGTCGCCTTATCCATCTTAACAAACTTTGCATACTCCTTTTCAAATTCACACTTCAAAATATTATGATCAGACAAAAGCAACCTCACCAAATACTTGTACCTTAACTTCTATAAATACATATCTTGTGTTTTTAAATCCACAACTAGCCTACAATCCCACTTTGATGTTTGATCCCCCATATAACTCTCGATATGTCGCATAAGGTAGATTTTACAATCATCTGAACGGTTGTATGCTTGACACTTCATTTTCAACACCACCACATTCCTTATCATCAGAGTCTTCACCTTCTTCTTACAAACATCATTTAGAAAACGACATAAAATTTTTTGTTGTTACCATAACATTAATGACACTCATTAATTATGTAACATAAATTGTATTAACCATTTACATAATCACAAACATATATTATGATTAATGATCTTATTTTCATACTTACCAACATACCGGGTATGTTTCCATAGACGGACTCAACTGTTCCCACCAATCTCCTTTGATTAATTATCAAAATTGAAAAACTTTTTAGGTTAAAACATATCAGGTAGTAATTCCCATCAACAATGGGGAAGAAAACCTACAACATTTTAATCAAAATATAACATTTAATAACAAAAAAAATAAATGTAATATTAAACATTTCAATAAAAATATTTTTATTACCAAATCCACGTTTTTTAGCTCAGAATCAGTTGTAAGATCTTCAATTGATGAGGAGACCATAACTTCAAACTCCTTGTATCATACATCTTCGTTCACCCTTTCATCATACATTGATTCATGCTGGACATTACATTTAAAGAACACAATAAGTAACATAATTTTTTTTAAAAACTGTTATTATATTTTATAAAATAAACCATACCAGTGTGCTTGTTGTAAAAAAAGTCTAGAATATGACGACTCTGCATTATTCTCTTCCAATTTGTTTAGTAGAACACTCCAACAGTCTATTACATTTGAATGAATATTCACTTTTGCTGCAATAGTTCTGGCATATTCTAGATGCATTCCAAACCCTTCTTGTGATTCCCATACGAGCTCCCTACATTTGTCACGGTTGTATACATCATATATTTTACACAACATTAATCATAAAAAAACAAATAAAAAAGTATTCAACTACACCTTTTATCCATTCCTAATCCAATAATAGCTTGTGCAACTAGAATTTCTTTTTGCTCAACTGAATCTTTCAAGTTCACAACTCTTTATACAAAAGGTGACTTCAATGTAGGTCCATGCTTCATTTCTCTTTTTTTCTCTCATTTTAATCCCTACTACAACTTCAACATTTCTCTTTGTCCTTTTAGGACAATCCTGTTCAACAATTGCATCATCTTTACCTTCATTCCCTTTCGATGTTTTCATCTCATCTACACATTCATTCAGTCTAGCTTGAAACGATAGACAATCATTATAGATATAATACTCTTTTTAGAGTTGGTTCTTTCTATTGGATAAGGTGTCTAAGTCCATAAGTATTTCTGGTATGTACTTGACCCGACCCGGCATGGTCCATTTGGGTTGCATGGCATCATGCATTTGGATAGACTAAATGAGAGAAATAACACTTGTGGTTTATTAATATATTATAAGTTCTAATATATTAATAGTATTATTTAATTAGTATTGATCAAAAATAAATTTGAAATTAATTAAGTGATCAAAAAATGACTAACTAAATATATGGGTTGATTATGTAAATCATCCATAACTTGTATAGTGGGCTAAAAGGCTCCATGGATTATCAAGTTGGGTTAAACCCATAGGATGCTCCATGGATGCTCAATGGGAGTTACAAACCCATGGGTTATGGAAATGAAGAGTCATGACACATTAGGGTTTACATGGTGTAACCCTAGATGTGTCACACTATATACGGAACATGTTATCTACCAAAATCGGCTACACTAAGAACATAAGAGGGCTAGGCCGATTTTACAAGTGTGTGCATTCTCTCAAAAGTCATTCCAAAGGCATTTGGTGTTGTGTGAAGCATTTGAGGCATCACACTTGGGGTGCTAGGCTCACAAGGTTTTCAAGGAATCAAATCAAGTACAAGGCATGTAATTCTAGCCATCCTTTTAGGATAAAAGTTCCCCATGTATGCTAGATAGGATTATGAACCTTGGAAATCATATTTTGCATGGATTTTAGACAAACATAGATCCAAGGTTTATTAGGGTTGCATGTACACTTAGGAAGTGTTAGAATGGTCAAAACCCTTCAGTGGTATCAGAGCCTAGGTTTGTTTGTGAATACTTGATGCAAAATACTGTTGAAAATTGATTTTTGTGCTATCTGCACAGGGGACTCAACGAGTCCATGGGGAGGACTTGACGAGTCCAAGTTCAAATGCAACCAACTCGGCAAGTCAGTTTGTGCACTCGATGAGTTGGCCATGCAGAATGCAGAAATTCGATTTGTGCTGCTGGAAATGGACTAGAAACATTACCCTAAACTGTTTTGGTGTTATAAAACTTGTTTTAGATGGTGTAATGGTTGTTTGGTGTATGTGTTTCCTCAAGTTTTGGAATTTGTAAACTCAAACCCCATATACACTTTAATTCCAAACCCAAGAATTTTAAAAGTTAAAGTTCAAACTTTATGGACTTCATTAAATTAATTAAAGTGACTAATTGAAAGAGTTAATAATTCCATAAAGACGTGGTTTAAGTTTAATTAAATTAAGAGTATAGTTTAATTAATAGATTAAACCACCAAGTATTTTAAATGTTTAAAATACACCCTTATACTATTATAATATTAATAGTTAATACTTATATATATATATATATATATATATATATATATATATATATATATATATATATATATATATGTATCAGAACAAAGTCAGTCTTACCGTTAGTAGGCCTCATTCACGAAGCCGGTCTATAAGGGGGGTATAAGGTTACTGCCTATAAAATGACAGTTTAATGGGTGTCCACTATCACCCACCGCTTCCTTGACTGGTGGAGGGTCGTTCGCCGAACGGGTAGGGACAAGGACTATAATTCTCCCTTCATTAAAAGTATTAATGATAAATACTAAGTAACTAAACCTTTTATAAATACCCAATCTTAGTTATTTAGGAAAAATTGAATAAGGTGCTAATCAATGAAATTACACTTCGCACTTTGTTTAAGTCGGTTAGTGGAGCGTGTGTGGTTAACCAGCACACTAACTCGTATTTAACAAGGTAGGAAAATGGTAACTTAATGTTTATCATAGTATCGATGGAGCATGTGTGGTTAACCGACACATCGATTGAGGGGTAAACACTTAAGGGTACCAAGTAATTTGCATGGTTACTTCACACCTTGTTTTATGATCCTCGGCATCCCAGTCACAAAACCTGAAGGGCACATTCGAGATTAAAACATGCCATTGAACAGTTCAATGAATCTCAAAGATCTAGGAGTTTAAAATCCAATTAAAACCTAATAATATCTATTTCATTTTCATGGTGAAAATTGTGAATCGTCATTCGCCTACCTTCAAATATTTTATAGCTTGGATTATGGCATCCCTCTTTCAAGTTATAAAAGTATTATGTTGGGTCCTAGCCTTAATATTTCATATTGGGTGTTATATTAAGGACTTTAAACCAACTATCTTGAATATCTCCCAAAAGATGTCTGGTTTAGACATTTATGATCTTCCCAAATCTCTTGAAACAAGCTTTCCTAAATGAAGATGATGTCCCATGAAAGTCATACTTCTTTCACCTCCTCCAATTATTCTCCCTAACCCACAAGTTCCTGAAAAGTTTAAGGTCAATCAAGCCCTATTGGAAAGCAAAGGTCTATGTGTGATCACATCTTGGAGATGTAGTCACATATTGACAAGCTGGGAGAGTTGGGTGTCAAAGTCTTGAGAAAGTTGGTGGCTCAACTACTTTCTAAGTCACATAGTGAGTTCTTTTGGAACACCTATGAAACAGACTATGGTAAGACCCTTAATGATTTTATCTATTTGCTAAGATCAACTTCCTAAAAACTTTATGGACATTGACAATGATGACACTGGAAATCCAGAAAAAGCATTCTCTTCCCAATGGAAAGGGATCGGCCATAGTCAACTCGGTTGACCAAATGGTAAAGAAAAAAGCTAAGTCTGAGATAGTCCCATTACCAAAGGGTCCATATGTTTGTATTGCCAAAGAAAGGGGCATTCGTTGCGAAGCTGCCAAATTTACCTAAGGATGTTAAAGTCAATAAGTTCGACTCTACTTTAGGTAAAGTCTACTACCTAACTCTGCTAAGTTTCTATTATGAGATTCTTGATACATGATGTGACTGGGTCACATGTTGATGTTTTAAGAATAAAAGAAAAGTGAAGAAACTTAAAGAAAGAATATGTTGAATCTGATCGCGTAGATGGATTTCTATCGCATAGTTTGAAGATCGGATTCTTGAGCTACTTCTTAGGAGTTATGATATTTTGCTTAGGAATAGATAACAAGTTTTCATATGGATTGTAAGGATAAGTTTTTCAGCAAAGTTTTAAAATAAAAGGTAAATCTTTTGATTTTATTTATTTTGAAATATCCTTACAATGGCATTTGTGAAAATCTGTGTTGCTTATAAGATTCCATTAAGAGCAAGAGTGGAAATATGAATTTGATTCTTTCATTTGTGGTAGTGTATAAATTTACCAAATAAGGAAAGATTCTCATCACCCAAGTTTTAGTAGGTTATAAACTTGGATTCATGCAAGTTGTATAGCATGATGAATGAGAACTTTCGAGCATTGGAAAAATTAAGACTAACTACTTGTTCACATGGATGTGTGAGTTAAGTGAAGGACTAAGGGATCAGGTACACATTCTTGTGCACTGGTCAGAGTCCACCACAAAAGATTGATAAGACTATTCGTCATAATTTACTATAGCTCAGTAAATATGGTTATACTTACAAGCTTAAGTGTAATTCTGAGACATTGAAAAAGGTTCCAATGTATGGTAGAGCGAATAAGAAGAATCAATTTAGGTAGAAAGATAAAAGTTTCTCAAATCTGAAAAGATGGGAGAGTACTTTAGTATCATGTTTTAAGACCATCTTAATGATTTTGAGACCTTATCACAATTCATCCTCTAAGTGCATTCTCATAGTTAAGAAGAGGAGTTATGAATTGTTGAAGTGGTTAAATCAAGAAGATGATTCGTACTTCGTTCCAAAAACAATTCTTAGAGTTATACTCTAAGATTGTAACTTGAGTGACATGTCTTAAAGAAGGTTTAAAACACTTATCAAATGTAAGAGTAAAAGTTTTCTACTCTTGTACATTTGAAATTGGTAAGTTGTGATGTTTTGGTTAAAAAAAAGACCAACTAAGGCCAATTGCGTGAAGTGTTTGTCTTGATTAGAATCCACACTATCTCTTGAATATCTGACAATAAAGTCTTATATGTCAAGAGGATAGTGGGATTCTTAAAGGTATTGAAAGTCTCAAGAACTAATCAAGAATAAAACCTGAAGTTCTTCACTAGCACACCACTTGAGGTTTATAACCTATCGTGTTGACATATTCTATGCCCATTCCAGTTAAGGTTGGCTTTGCATATGAGTTCTTAGAGTTCTCAATTAATTGCACAGGAACTTGGAAGCAATGGCAGGCCCTTAAGCTGGCAGGTGGCAAGAAATTAAGATTGAGTTCAGTCCATATGAGTTTGGATTTGTCATTATCCTTGTCTTGTGACTATGGTTTTGACAATTCACATGGATAAGAACACAAACACCATTAAATCTAAGGGTCATAAGGTTTCTCTCTAATTCATGAAAATGATGGTGAGGAAACACTTCCACCAAGTAGATTTGAAGTAGATAGCAATTGTGATATTTGCATTCTCAAAGTCGTTAGTGGAGCTGTGTGGTTAAGCGGCACACTAACATGGACTTGTGAGAAGTGGCAAAGGTCTAAGCAATTGAGACTATGATTACGGCATTCCTTTTCATAGTTCTGAAATTGTTTCGACACACCTGTGAGCTATCTACGATAAGGTGTATGATATTGATAAAGTTTTATCAAAGCAATCTAGTATCAGAAATCTGAACTTTGGTAAGAAAGTCAATAAAGTATTGTTTTTTCTAGAAGTTCAGCTGATTTCTGAGTACATGTCAAAGCTAGTGGGAGCATAAGTGTTATGCGAATAATCATCATGTTAGTGGAAGCATGATAATTTTGATAAAGGTTGCAAGTTAGCAATGTTAATTATAGAAAACAAAAGGTTTCAATTAGGAAAAAGTTGTTTTGCTGTAATTAAGGGAGAGGAGATTATACTTCATCTCAAATCTAAAAGCTTAGATTGAGGTTTTAATCGTATTTAGTCAAGTATATATATATATAAATGTTATGTTGGAATGGCTCAACATAAGAAAATTCTAATATATGGGTCCATTATTTGTATTCTAAAATTCGATTATGATTACGACATCCCTTTTCATAATTTGAATTATGAGAACTTGGCAAATTGAAATGGAAATATTATAGCAAAAGACTGGTTTAGTCTTTATGTGAGACATCATGAATCGTGTCCCATATGCTTCGGATATAGGATCGATTGCATGTGCTATATTCATCCTTTCTAAAATTTTCCAAATGCCTGGGGCATTAAGAAGGGAAAAGGTCTAGAAATGGATATGACTAAAAGGATTAAACAATTGTTGAGGACAATCTACGGTTTACCAAAGATTGGTTGCTCATGGACAGTTGGAAGTATAGTGATAATTCTAGAAGGACCATATTGACATAATCTATAAGGAGGCAACTCTTGTTCAGAAATGATAGTCAAAATGGAATATGGAAATGTTTCAAAGTTAGAAATTATTCAATCTGTGGAAGATTAGGAAACTTAATACAAGAAGGATGTTTCCAAGGAGTTGCTCTCCTTTGGAATGCTCTGTAATGTTTGTTGTCAAGTCTTTCTGACTTTGTGCATAATCATTACAAGAGGATCAATGCATATAAGTTTAGAATCTAACAGATTTCAGTAAATGGCATGAATTTGGAATTCTTGCATTTGCAGTAAGGATTTGGGACTATGAAAAAAGGATCATTGGAGTTATGTTTAATTGATATATTTCACAAAGTAAAGATCATAGACAAACATAGTGTCACACCCCGAAAACCAAAGGCGGAAACGTTCCCGAGGTTGACTCCATGTTGTGTATCAAATCCAATGTAAATAGTAATCACAGTAAACAACCATTACGTTACATATATATGAAAGTTTACATTTGGTGCAAAAGTAAATTGTACAAAAGTTATACATATATCATATGAACAAAAGAGACGAGTCTTCGGAGCACTCCATTTTCACCAAAAGATATCGCCGGGTACCTGTCTAACTTGGACCTGAGAATACAAGCGGTTTGAAAATCAGCATAAAGCTGGTGAGTTCATAAGCGGTTTTGTTTTGTGAAAATGTATCAATTTCCTTTAGTTTTCTGAAAAGATTTGATATCCAAGAAAATCCCATATTTTCTTATGTAAAGTAGTTAAGTTATCTTTCATTACAGTTCTGTTATAGATATAAGTTAACCCCAGGAAAATCCCATATTTTCCTAATTGTAAGATTGATTAGATAACACATAGTATAGTTTAATTCACAAAACTATAATTTAGACGAACTGTAAATAGAAAGTATTTCGAAAACCTTGGGACTACATCCCGAACCAGTTATAAGATAATTCGATAAAACCATGGGATCACTATCCCGAAAGTAGATATAAGATAGCTTAATAAAATCATAGGATTATCATCCCGTATAAGATTTAGTTTCAAAACCATGGGATTGCCATCCCGAACGAAATATAGACTCAAGATCATGGGATTACCATCCCGAACGAGATATAGACATAAAACCATGGGATTACCATCCCGAACGAGATATAGATTACAGGACCATGGGATTACCATCCCGAACGAGATATAGATTCTGAACAGATCCTAGCTGTGAATAGGTTTATATTAATACGTATTGTGAGTCGGGTAACCATACTGATACGACAACGAGACCTCCTTGACGTTAGTCAGACGTCGAATGATATCCAGAATTTGTCACCCCAGGCGTGCCCGCCCAACTGTAGCTAGCAGTTAAGGTGTGGGATTGTCAGTCCCGAATAGATCTATTCACAAACTCTTCGCTCTCCCTCCAGGAGACTCTGGTTACACTTCCGGAGAGGATTTACTTGATCATCCATAAAGGGTAGTGACTATCTCACAAACTAGTATTAAACTATTCACAGGATTCACATACGATAACAAACATACAAAAGCTTTAAGACATGATACAGTGAAAATAGTTACATACAATGAGACTATCTGGCAAAACATTCGAATGATACGGAGATAAACTGAATCAGACATAGTTTATCTAATAACTTAATACAGATATCAGTAAGTGATATAAAGAGAAACATAGAACCCCAAATTATTCCCATAATAATTTGATTAGTTTGGTTATTTTCTTAACTAAAATCCATTTAGTTGTAATTGATAAATCATTCCTTATGCTCAACATAATACATAAGGAGTAAAAGAGTTTATAAGTTTGCCAGATATTATTTGAAATACATAGATATTATGATTTGAAAACAGTTTTGGTTTGCTTGTATTCCCCCCCTGAAAACAGTTAAAAACAGTGAAAAAGGCGTAGGGGTATGAACTCACCAGACGAGAAGTATGACGATTTGGATGCTAAGAGTGGATCCGGGGCTTGTAAATACACGAGGTTCCTAATTATAATGTAAAGATACACATTTGTATCTAATTAGGACTTAGATTGATTGTTGGATAGGGACAATTGCTTCTAGTCGCGAAAACACTTCTATACAAGTGTTGGGAGGGACCCGGGTGGCGTTTAAGGATGTGAAATGACACTAGGGACTTGGGACTTGAGTTTACTCCCCATGAGTAAACTTTTAAATGAGTTTACAAACACAAAACACACACATACATGAGTTTACGGCCGTAAACTCATGTGGGTGTGGTTTTGGGTGTTTAAATGGTTTAAATGGCTTACATGGACATGGGAAATGATTCTAGGCTTTGATCTAAATGCATGGAATGGATTAAAATCACCAAAATGATTAATTTATGGGAGTTTACGGCCTAGCTTAGGCTCCTGGCCGTAAACTCCTTAATCCTTATGAAAATGATGCTAAATGTTGTTAAAACCAATCACATGTGATTCTAAAAATTCCCACAAGCCTAGAAATGAGTTTGCATGGGATTTTTGGGGAATTTATGGAGTTTACGGCCCATGAAACCCCCTTCATGGCCGTAAACTCTTGTGGGTGGTGTTCCAAGGTGTTTCAAGGCCTAGAACATGCATGAAAGGACTTCTAAAATTCATCTAAGGGCCTTAGGGGTGTGTAGTTTGCATTCTAACACCAAAAATTTTGGAGTTTACGGCCCAAGAACAGGTCTTGGCCGTAAACTCTTAGAAATTCCATAAAAGATGTGTTTTAGGCCCTTAAAGTATTTTTGGTTGGTCCCTTGATTTATTCCAAGGCTTTTGGTGGTGTTGGATGGCTTTCTAACACCTTAGAATGAGATTTATGCCATGTTTTGTGGAGTTTACGGCCCAAGAACTCTCCTTGGCCATAAACTCATCTAAGTCCCTCAAAATTAATGTTTCAAGTGTCCAATTTCAAGAATCAAAGTCCCATAATTCATATCTAAGCTGTAGGGGTGATTTGGAAGGGTTTAAAGACATGAAAAACACCATTTTCATGAGTTTACGGCCCAAGCTTATGCCTTGGCCGTAAACTCCTTCAAAGTCCACAAAATTATAGTTTTAGGTGTTCTAAGTCCATATCTTGAAGTCCCTTAGCCATATCTAAAGTCCATTTGAGTCTAGGAAGGAGTTTAAGGGCTAAAAACCCTTCAAAATGGTGTTTACGGCCTAAGCTGCCTCCTGGGCCGTAAACTCACATATGATGGCCAATTTCATGCTTAAGTGTCTAATTTGGAAGCTAAACATGCTATAGATTAAGGCTAGGAAGGTACCTTAAGGATTTGAAGCCTTAAATTTGAGTTTTGGACACTTAATCTTTGGATTTTGGAGAGAGGTTAGAGAGAGAGTAGAGAGAGAAGGAAAAAGCTTCAAATGAGTGCTTAAACATGTTTATATAGTTCCTAAAACTTGGACACGGAGGAATTCTACCCGATACCGACCTTAAACGATGCTTTGGGTCGCACCCGATTGAGTTTCCGTCACCCGACGAGGATATTTCTAAAACTTATGAAATAAATGTTTTGGGCTAAATTCATGAGTTCCTAAATGATTTGGACCCTCATTGAATGAAAATAAATATATAATTTTAGTTAACTAAGCCCAAAAACGATAACGGGACATTTCGATTTCCGACGAGTTATTCGGGTAGAATGGGTTTTCGACGATGAACAACTTCGGGTTGTTACACATAGTATGCATACTTGGTGTATGGCATGACTAGTGTTTAGAAAACATAGTGTACATGCTTGGAGAAATGGGACAACTATTGTTTTAAATTCAAGAATAATTGATAGCTGAAACAGTATACAATGAATAATGTGTAATCATATGGTGATAAATAAAAGGTGTTTCATTTATGTTCATAGGTTTTGATACTGTGACAACCCAAAATTTCCATTCTAATCAAACCATTTCAATCCAATAGAAGTAGAGCAGTTGCAGTGAAAATTCAGACTTCGAGTATAAGATTGGCAGTTTTCAGGGTTTTGCACCTAAGGAGATATTAGGAGAGTGGATGCACTAGGATTTTGTGAAACATTGTAATTCCATTTCTCTAGGTCATTAGAATCCATTCCGAGGATAGAAATATTTTCTGCCAAAAATCTCAGGACTATAAATAGAATTCTGAACCAAATTGGTTCATTAGTTGAATTCCAGTTAGAGAAAAGCCAATTTCTCTCTCACGGATCTTCGGGTTTTCATCCCAGATTGTGAGTCTACTTTCCTAGATGTGTTTTAATACTTATTATATGCTTAATAACATTATTTACATGTCCAAAATACAAGATCCGGGAGTTTACCGCCCAAGAACGTTCTTGGGGAGTAAACTCCAAAATGGAGCTTTAAGGCCATCTAGTCCCATTTCCTTGTTAGGTAACTAGCTTAGGATGTTATGTATAAGCATTAGAGGCTAGAAATCAATCAAAACCATATACATTTTAGGAGTTTACGGCCAAGGATATGCTCTTGGGCCGTAAACCCCTTTTTCAAGAGCTAAGAGTGCCCTACTCACCCCCAAAGGCTTGGAATCTATTTTAGACAAATACCCTAATGTGTTTAGGACCTAGGAAACATAAGAAAAGAACAAGTATTGAAGATTTTACGGCCAAGAGTGGTTCTTGGGCCGTAAACTCCCAAAAAGGGGTCAAAGGACACCCTAAACCCTTCCTTAAGCCAAGAGACAATTTGGGCATGTACCTAAATGTGTTATGGACTAGCTAAAACATTTAGAACCCTATGTGTGAGGGAGTTTATGGCCCAAAAGGTTCCAAGGCCGTAAACTCCATAAAATGGTGCCAAATGTGCCATAAACTCTTCTTAAGCCAAGTACCAAAGCCTAGTTTAATCCCTAGAAATGTTTGAGACTTGAAAGCACCATAATAACCCTCCCAAGGGAGTTTACGGCCGTAAACTCCAACGGAAGGTGGTCTTTGGGCCGTAAACTCCCCAAAGGAGTTCATTTGGTGCCCAACCACTTGTGTAAACCTAGAAACAATTCCCCACTAGAGTTGTAGAAATTCTAAGCACCATTTCAAGACTTGGTTGAGAGTTTACGGCCAGGAGCTTAATCTCCTGGGCCGTAAACTCCAATGAATAGGGTCTTTTGACCTTAAACTCCCATTAGGGGCATTGCACTCCTTTGTTGCAACCCATTAGCCTCCTAACACTTGACCAAAAGTGTTGTCCTCGCGTTTAAATGTTTATACTTGTATAATTAGTGATTTAATCCCTAATTATTTATATACATATGTTTTCATATGTAATTAGGATCTTTGTGTGTGTCTAAGTCTTCACTTGACACACTTCCGTACGATAACAGTCCATTCAATTCCGTTCACTTACTGCAGGTGAGTTCATACCCCTTAATCAATGTTTTAAATGATTTTAAATGCTTTAATGGGAGGGGGGGGGAATACAAGTAGAAAACAGTATGTTATAACTGTGTTTTCACTCGGTAGATTTCACATATTTCAAAAGATGTCACATGAAATGGTTTTCTATCTTAAAATACTTTGATAACAAAAGTATTAGTTTTGAAATGTTTAATGACATCAAGTCACTCTTAATTATTGTTCAAAACTCCTAGATATCTTGCAAAACCATTATTTTACCTTCTTGAATCAAACTATACTTATGCGCATATGTTCATATTTATGTTAAGAGATTATAGTTTTCATCCTTCGTTCAGTTGCCCACACCCTGGTGTATCGAGAGTGTATAAATCTACGTGACCAACCACTTACTTTCCAGTTAATTATCATAGGGATAGTTAGAAGATATCAAACAGTATTACTACTACAAGGAATCACACGAGAGTCAGTTCATTCATGAATCTATACTAATACCTTACATGATGCATGAGTACACGTACTTAGGATTACATGATACATGAATATGTTATATATATACTTACATGATGCATGATCACACTTACATGAACACACATACATGAATACCATACAGGAACACTTCTTCATAGGTGCATTATCCTGTATTTACTTACCTTGGATACTTGTAACTAGAACTAAGAGGATGATTTATTAGTACTTACTGTGTAAATTATCTTTCCTATCCCCGTTCAATGGGATGTTTCGGCGGGACTTACCATTCCGAATGTCACTGATTAGCACCAGTGGTCGATGACGTCTACGGATGTCTAAGGTAGTCACTTGTTTAGTAGTCAGTGACGGGACTAACCATTCCACTATCCACTGTTGCAACAGTGGATGAGATGTGAATCTTCGGAGGATCATTAGGTTGACGATCAGCATTAAGAGATCGATACAGGGACTAACCCTCCTTCCACCCTGCTGCCGCTACAGAGGATGAGGGGACACTCTTCGGATGTTCCATAGGGTCTAACTTTCGCTTCAGCGATGTCGTGTTTGTCCTGGTAACCCAAGACAACTTTCACATAAACGATGAGTTAGACTAAGTACTCTAGTATTAGTCAATAGAAAGGAAAAGTTATCATATTACTTACAGAACATTCGAGTCTTGGTAGAAGACTACTTAGCCATAACAGAACATTCGAGTCTTGGTAGAAGATTACTTAGCCATAACAGAACATACGAGTCTTGGTAGAAGACTACTTAGCCATAACAGAACATTCGAGTCTTGGTAGAAGACTACTTAGCCATAACAGAACATTCGAGTCTTGGTAGAAGATTACTTAGCCATAACAGAACATACAAGTCTTGGTAGAAGACTATTTAGCCATAACAGAACATACAAGTCTTGGTAGAAGACTACTTAACCATAACAGAACATTCAATTCTTGGTAGAAGACTACTTAGCCATAACAGAACATTCGAGTCTTGGTAGAAGATTACTTAGCCATAACAGAATATTCGGGTATTGGTAGAAGACTATCATATCATCTTCCTAGTTTACTTTATTTTGTGATATATTCACATAAACGTTGAGTTAGACTAAGTACTCTTAGTACTAGTCAGTAGAAGGGAAAACCTATCATTTTACTTGGTTATAACAAAATATCGGGTCTTGGTAGAAGATCACATTTCATACTTATATCAACTGTTCTATTTGAGGATTTATACGACATTCTTAACAACATTCCAAAATAGGACAATATCACATAAATACTTATGAATTCACCAGCTTTAAAGCTGATACTCGCTTTCAAAATAACTTGTATTCTCAGGTCATCAGTTAGACAGGTGCGGTGGTCAGGTTTTTGAGAAGATGGAGCACAGACAAGACTCGCCTTATTTTGATTATTCATATTATTGATGTAAATTATGAAATAACACACATGTATTAAAACTATACTGATAATGCAATGCATGATGTAGTTGCGTGTTTATTATTTTACAATGTTGTGATACTGTACATGACGTCCTCCACCCCTGAACGTTTCCGCCGTTCGTGGTTTTGGGGTGTGACAGATTGGTATCAGAGCATTGTTTATAGTGAATTAAGTATATCAACCCATAAAAGATATACTAACTATAAATACATGGGATTAAAACACTCTGTCTCAGAGTTATACTTTTAAATAATAAAATATTTAAGTAAGTATACGTGCCTGCATTCATACTAAAATCTGTGTCACAACGACAAGAACAAAAGTATTACGATTGTTGAATATCACAAGTAAGACTGGGCATATATGGTCAGTCTTGGGAATGGCATAGCCTGATCAACTATGTTGGTCCGAGGAGTGATTAGAATATGCTCAAGAATGGTTGTGATATGGCAAAAAGTCTAAAAAACTTACCAACACAACCATAAAGAAATACCATATGGGTATTTGATCTTACTGTAATTAGCTTAGTTAGTTCGTCTATTTTAGCTATTTCTTATATCCCTTTTCTCGCGTAGATAACATGGCTGGATTCCATCCCCACGACAACCTGTTCCTTCCGAACGAAGTAATTGCTGGATGGTTTGGAGAAGAACCAGATGATGATCATCCAATCCCTCTGAATGATCACCATGCTGACGACCTTTCAGACGATGCCATCTCCGAACCCGAGGTTGAGAACCTACCCCAGGCAGCTCCCTTTTCGATTCCTAACCCTCGTCCGGCTTTTCAAGGCCCGACACCTGAGTGGGTGGAATGTTTGGAAACTTGGAGCCAAGGACAAGACCAGCCCATGCCATTTAATGGTGACCGAAACTTCTATGATCTGAGCAATGGGGGCTCAGTAGACAGAAGCATGCCAATCCTGATCCGAAGAGTTGCCCGAAACGAAATTCAGGGCAGGACAGCTCTACAACGCATCACAGAAGTCGATACAAATGGAGGAATGCATATGCTTCGCACCAGTCGCCTCGAACATGCTCGTGAGAGGTCGGAGAGAGACCATGAAACCCTGCTGCAAGCACTGGCTGAATCACGAGCTGAAGTCATGGAGCTTCGGGTACGCCAGAGGGTGTACGAAAGACACTTACTTGATGTGGAACGCCAACTGGCTGAACTGAGAGTTCACCAGAGGGAAGACCGTCGCCAGTAGTGGACGTGTTACGTTCTACTCGTTGTTAGAAAGGAATCGTGTTCCTATCTATGCCCGATGTGGCATTTTCTATGAAACTATCTTGTACTATAAGTACTTTAGTTAGGTCTTTTACTGTCAGGAACTATCTTCTCTAGTTATTATGTAAGACCTTTTTACAAGGTCATTTTCCCGAACCTGTATGTCATGAATATCAAAGATATTGACAGTCGGCTAACTTCTGTGTCGTTCTTTATTCGAATACTCTTATCATACTTTCTTTAGAGTCTATTTGAAACATGCTCTAGTCAAGTCATTGGACTATAGCAATTTAACTCCGGAGACATCTCCAAGTCTCTTTCAATGGTTGGATCACGTTATTCACCAACCACCGATACCTCAGCAAGAACGACAAACATCCCGAAACCATTTTAAGAAACTTACTCCCGATCTTTACTAGGACTGCATCATAGGGATGTAGGTCAAACCTTCGTGAACATACTTCCATTCCATACTAGGACTGCATCATAGGGATGTAGGTAGAACCTTAGAGAACATACTTCTATTCTTTTCATGAGCAATCGAACTACGTTTAGATTCAACCATTTTCGCTCACAAATTCATTTTTCTTTCGGTGTAACAGAATCGTGAATCCCAAGAAGAACGATCAGCCCATTAACCAAACACCAACTCTTCAGATTGATGCAGCTACCTTTCAAGCTGCAGTCTCGGCTGCCGTGTCAGCTATTCTGACCCACCTAAACGCTAACGCTGCAGGTGTTAGCGGGATTGTTAACAATCATTCCAATCCGAGTATCAAGCGAAAGTCTTGGACTAACTCTAAGGACATGTCGCTTCGAAAGGCGAACAAGAAACAACCACCAGTAACAACCTTCACAGCTACTACAACAGTACCTCCAACTACCATCCCTTCGGGTGTCCCAATGGTCCCCAAACCAGTCAAACTTTATGCTGGAAAACTCCCAAAATGCATCAAATGCAATTATCACCACCATGGAACTTGTAGGGAGATGCAATGCTCACACTGCAACAAGAATGGACATACTGCTAGTCACTGCAGGATCCAGATCCGACACATTTCTTCAACCACCAATGTCCAAACCTCTCAGATATGCTATCTATGTGGCGTCATGGGACACTTCAAGAGGAACTGCCCATCGGAGAAGGACAACGGCAAATCTGGATGAGTTTGACCTCAGAATGCGAAAAGGCAGTTAAGGAACCTAATATAGTATAGGTTTCCTCCAAATCGTCAGTATTTTGTATGTACAAAAACATGTTTAAAACTAGTGCAACCAGAGTCTAAATTTTTGCGAGATTCCGTCCGTTAAGGGACTCTCGTGCTGTGTATACTTGTCTTTTGTAGTATACCTTGTTTAGCAGCAATAGTCTTGTAATAAATCCTAAGTACAGTAACTCTGTTAATGGTTGCACTGTTGTGTTTTGTCTGTATCGCCTTATGTTAAAAAATCTAATGTCTTTAGTTCCATATGTTTCCGACTTTATCATACGACTAGAGAAAATTAATCTTCGAAATACCAGCTTCATAAGTACATCTCTTTCTCAGAAATCGCCTTTTAGAAAATCCGTTATATCAGAACATCGAAGTACCCATACAAGGAGTACCTTATAGTTCTTTTCCTTCCCGAAGGAATCTCCACATCATTGCTCATGCAGTACGTCAAGTTCAATTCCAGGATTCATACGGGTGATCTATCACTGAAGAATGTATACATGAGAGTGATATATAATCAATGTTCTACAGGTTTAGAATTGATGATTCCACTTCAACTTATTTTCCCTCGATGGGATGTGAGATTAAGGAGGAATCAGTTATTCGACTACCTTTTCAATCTTAATTATATACGACTCGTACACACGAACTTGTGATCATTGAATCACGCATGAATTCTAATATGAACTTCAGGACGGAGACTGTCCAGGAGTACGAGTAATTGCATTGGCATCGGAACAAACTTAGAATCAGTATGACTCTTAGAACCAAGCCGCCTTCAGTCTAAACACCTACGGAAGATACCAGAACAACCCGAACAACACAACGAACTACTCCACTATAGAATTAGAAGACCAGGCTTCTCACCCTTGAGAGCTCCGGTCTTATTCTTACCATAAGTCGACGGAGTGCGTCATATGTACCTCGACGACCAGAGACTTCGTTTAGATTTCCATGAGAAATCGTTATCTCTGCCTCACTTAGAAGAACCGATTGAGCAACCACAGGGAAAGAATTACTTCAGAAATGGACCTGAGATCCGAATATCACCAGTTCGAGTGTTAGGGAAGGATGTCCTAAAGACTACCCTCCAAACTCAATGCGGACACTTCGAGTCCGTAGTGATACCCCTCGGATAGGACCAATACGCCCATAGTATTCATGAGCTGAACAAGTAGAGTATGCCTTTCTTACTGGGATCAGTTCGTCATTTCTCCATATAATGACTACTTATCCACCCTCGTAGTAAGAAAGAACCCATAGAAACATTACCCTCGGAGATACTTTCCGCAAAGTTCTCTGAAAAAGAGTTTTGGAATTTAGAGTCAAAATTTCCTGAGACACACTTTTAGTGTTGGAGGAATTCTTGAGTACTCTGTCAAATTATCCAAAACCGTTGGGAATTTGTCAGCACCGTAGTCACTGACAGAAAATTCGCCAAATTCTAGGTCTTACAGACCTACTATCATAGTCCATTCGGAACTCCCCATAAATTTCAGGATCCCTTTCGACTTTGACCCGGCAAGGGATGGCCCTTGACTGGGAAGTAAGCGAGAGGATGAACATTTGAAATTCCAAGTGAGAGACCAAATTCTTTAGGAAACCTCACTCTGGTAACGGCTTAATACGCTTCGTAAAGCGTGGAAAGCTAAAATCCAATATAGTTAGGACCTCTGAGATGCTTACCAGAATCGGTCCTGCGTTTCACAAACTAGACCTACTCCGCGAACTCAGTAACGTACATTTTCCCCTTCGCGTCTTGAACTTGAAACAGTATCCTTTAATTAGGACTTCCGTAATCCCTCTCGACGAGATCTAGGTTTACGAGATCCTTGCCTTCGTATTAGCACCGTAGTGACCCTCGACCGAGTGGTCAAGCGGACGAAGCAACGCCGTCGCCCGATAGTGAAGGTTCGTTGGGATTCCAACCGAGAACCCGATTTCACTTAAGTGCGCTAAAACAAATCAATTAGGAAGTTTCCTCTTCACGACTCCATCATTCGTGCATACTTCCTTGACTAAATTCTAATTTTGGGACGAAATTCCTTCTAACGGGGGGATGATGTGACAACCCAAAATTTCCATTCTAATCAAACCATTTCAATCCAATAGAAGTAGAGCAGTTGCAGTGAAAATTCAGACTTCGAGTATAAGATTGGCAGTTTTCAGGGTTTTGCACCTAAGGAGATATTAGGAGAGTGGATGCACTAGGATTTTGTGAAACACTGTAATTCCATTTCTCTAGGTCATTAGAATCCATTCCGAGGATAGAAATATTTTCTGCCAAAAATCTCAGGATTATAAATAGAATTCTGAACCAAATTGGTTCATTAGTTGAATTCCAGTTAGAGAAAAGCCAATATCTCTCTCACGGATCTTCGGGTTTTCATCCCAGATTGTGAGTCTACTTTCCTAGATGTGTTTTAATACTTATTATATGCTTAATAACATTATTTACATGTCCAAAATACAAGATCCGGGATTTTACCGCCCAAGAACGTTCTTGGGGAGTAAACTCCAAAATGGAGCTTTAAGGCCATCTAGTCCCATTTCCTTGTTAGGTAACTAGCTTAGGATGTTATGTATAAGCATTAGAGGCTAGAAATCAATCAAAACCATATACATTTTAGGAGTTTACGCCCAAGGATATGCTCTTGGGCCGTAAACCCCTTTTTCAAGAGCTAAGAGTGCCCTAATCACCCACAAAGGCTTGGAATCTATTTTAGACAAATACCCTAATGTGTTTAGGACCTAGGAAACATAAGAAAAGCACAAGTATTGAAGAGTTTACGGCCAAGAGTGGTTCTTGGGCCGTAAACTCCCAAAAAGGGGTCAAAGGACACCCTAAACCCTTCCTTAAGCCAAGAGACAATTTGGGCATGTACCTAAATGTGTTATGGACTAGCTAAAACATTTAGAACCCTATGTGTGAGGGACTTTACGGCCCAAAAGGTTCCAAGGCCGTAAACTCCATAAAATGGTGCCAAATGTGCCATAAACTCTTCTTAAGCCAAGTACCAAAGCCTAGTTTAATCCCTAGAAATGTTTGAGACTTGAAAGCACCATAATAACCCTCCCAAGGGAGTTTACGGCCGTAAACTCCAAGGGAAGGTGGTCTTTGGGCCGTAAACTCCCCAAAGGAGTTCATTTGATTCCCAACCACTTGTGTAAACCTAGAAACAATTCCCCACTAGAGTTGTAGAAATTCTAAGCACCATTTCAAGACTTGGTTGAGAGTTTACGGCCAGGAGCTTACTCCCTTGGGCCGTAAACTCCAATGAATAGGGTCTTTTGACCTTAAACTCCCATTTGGGGCATTACACTCCTTTGTTGCAACCCATTAGCCTCCTAACACTTGACCAAAAGTGTTGTCCTCGTGTTTAAATGTTTATACTTGTATAATTAGTGATTTAATCCCTAATTATTTATATACATATGTTTTTATATGTAATTAGGATCTTTGTGTGTGTCTAAGTCTTCACTTGACACCAAGCTCTTGCCCGATCCTTCCGTACGATAACAGTCCGTTCAATTCCGGTCACTTACTGCAGGTGAGTTCATACCCCTTAATCAATGTTTTAAATGATTTTAAATGCTTTAATGGGGGGGGGGGGAATACAAGTAGAAAACAGTATGTTATTAAATCAATCTTATGTATTTTATAACTGTTTTTTCACTCGGTAGATTTCACATATTTCAAAAGGTGTCACATGAAATGGTTTTCTATCTTAAAATACTTTGATAACAAAAGTATTAGTTTTGAAATGTTTAATGACATCAAGTCACTCTTAATTATTGTTCAAAACTCCTAGATATCTTGCAAAACCATTATTTTACCTTCTTGAATCAAACTATACTTATGCGCATATGTTCATATTTATGTTAAGAGATTATAGTTTTCATCTTCGTTCAGTTGCCCACACCCTGGTGTATCGAGAGTGTATAAATCTACGTGACCAACCACTTACTTTCCAGTTAATTATCATAAGGATAGTTAGAAGATATCAAACATTATTACTACTACAAGGAATCACACGAGAGTCAGTTCATTCATGAGTCTATACTAATACCTTACATGATGCATGAGTACACGTACTTAGGATTACATGATACATGAATATGTTATATATATACTTACATGATGCATGATCACACTTACATGAACACACATATATGAATACCATATAGGAACACTTCTTCATAGGTGCATTATCCTGTATTTACTTACCTTGGATACTTGTAACTAGAACTAAGAGGATGATTTATTAGTACTTACTGTGTAAATTATCTTTCCTATCCCCATTCAATGGGATGTTTTGGCGGGACTTACCATTCCGAATCTCACTGATTAGCACCAGTGGTCGATGACGTCTACGGATGTCTAAGGTAGTCACTTGTTTAGTAGTCAGTGACGGGACTAACCATTCCACTGTCCACTGTTGCAACAGTGGATGAGATGTGAATCTTCGGAGGATCATTAGGTTGACGATCAGCATTAAGAGATCGATACAGGGACTAACCCTCCTTCCACCCTGCTGCCGCTACAGAGGATGAGGGGACACTCTTCGGATGTTCCATAGGGTCTAACTTTCGCTTCAGCGATGTCGTGTTTGTCCTGGTAACCCAAGACAACTTTCACATAAACGATGAGTTAGACTAAGTACTCTAGTATTAGTCAATAGAAAGGAAAAGTTATCATATTACTTACAGAACATTCGAGTCTTGGTAGAAGACTACTTAGCCATAACAGAACATTCGAGTCTTGGTAGAAGATTACTTAGCCATAACAGAACATACGAGTCTTGGTAGAAGACTACTTAGCCATAACAGAACATTCGAGTCTTGGTAGAAGACTACTTAGCCATAACAGAATATTCGAGTCTTGGTAGAAGATTACTTATCCATAACAGAACATACAAGTCTTGGTAGAAGACTACTTAGCCATAACAGAACATACGAGTCTTGGTAGAAGACTACTTAACCATAACAGAACATTCGAGTCTTGGTAGAAGACTACTTAGCCATAATAGAACATTCGAGTCTTGGTAGAAGATTACTTAGCCATAACAGAATATTCGGGTATTGGTAGAAGACTATCATATCATCTTCCTAGTTTACTTTATTTTGTGATATATTCACATAAACGTTGAGTTAGACTAAGTACTCTTAGTACTAGTCAGTAGAAGGGAAAACCTGTCATTTTACTTGGTCATAACAAAATATCGGGTCTTGGTAGAAGATCACATTTCATACTTATATCAACTGTTCTATTTGAGGATTTATACGACATTCTTAACAACATTCCAAAATAGGACAATATCACATAAATACTTATGAATTCACCAGCTTTAAAGCTGATACTCGCTTTCAAAATAACTTGTATTCTCAGGTCATCAGTTAGACAGGTGCGGTGGTCAGGTTTTTGAGAAGATGGAGCACAGACAAGACTCGCCTTATTTTGATTATTCATATTATTGATGTAAATTATGAAATAACACACATGTATTAAAACTATACTGATAATGCAATGGATGATGTAGTTGCTTGTTTATTATTTTACAATGTTGTGATACTGTACATGACGTCCTCCACCCCTGAACGTTTCCGCTGTTCGTGGTTTTGGGGTGTGACAGATTGGTATCAGAGCATTGTTTATAGTGAATTAAGTATATCAACCCATAAAAGATATACTAACTATAAATACATGGGATTAAAACACTCTGTCTCAGAGTTATACTTTTAAATAATAAAATATTTAAGTAAGTATACGTGCCTGCATTCATACTAAAATCTGTGTCACAACGACAAGAACAAAAGTATTACGATTGTTGAATATCACAAGTAAGACTGGGGATATATGGTCAGTCTTGGGAATGGCATAGCCTGATCAACTATGTTGGTCCGAGGAGTGATTAGAATATGCTCAAGAATGGTTGTGATATGGCAACAAGTCTAAAAAACTTACCAACACAACCATAAAGAAATACCATATGGGTATTTGATCTTACTGTAATTAGCTTAGTTAGTTCGTCTATTTTAGCTATTTCTTATATCCCTTTTCTCGCGTAGATAACATGGCTGGATTCCATCCCCACGACAACCTGTTCCTTCCGAACGAAGTAATTACTGGATGGTTTGGAGAAGAACCAGATGATGATCATCCAATCCCTCTGAATGATCACCATGCTGACGACCTTTCAGACGATGCCATCTCCGAACCCGAGGTTGAGAACCTACCCTAGGCAGCTCCCTTTCCGATTCCTAACCCTCGTCCGGCTTTTCAAGGCCCGACACCTGAGTGGGTGGAATGTTTGGAAACTTGGAGCCAAGGACAAGACCAGCCCATGCCATTTAATGGTGACCGAAACTTCTATGACCTGAGCAATGGGGGCTCAGCAGACAAAAGCATGCCAATCCTGATCCGAAGAGTTGCCCGAAACGAAATTCAGGGCAGGACAGCTCTACAACGCATCACAGAAGTCGATACAAATGGAGGAATGCATATGCTTCGCACCAGTCGCCTCGAACATGCTCGTGAGAGGTCGGAGAGAGACCATGAAACCCTGCTGCAAGCACTGGCTGAATCACGAGCTGAAGTCATGGAGCTTCGGGTACGCCAGAGGGTGTACGAAAGACACTTACTTGATGTGGAACGCCAACTGGCTGAACTGAGAGTTCACCAGAGGGAAGACCGTCGCCAGTAGTGGACGTGTTACGTTCTACTCGTTGTTAGAAAGGAATCGTGTTCCTATCTATGCCCGATGTGGCATTTTCTATGAAACTATCTTGTACTATAAGTACTTTAGTTAGGTCTTTTACTGTCAGGAACTATCTTCTCTGGTAATTATGTAAGACCTTTTTACAAGGTCATTTTCCCGAACCTGTATGTCACGAATATCAAAGATATTGACAGTCGGCTAACTTCTGTGTTGTTCTTTATTCGAATACTCTTATCATACTTTCTTTAGAGTCTATTTGAAACATGCTCTAGTCAAGTCATTGGACTATAGCAATTTAACTCCGGAGACATCTCCAAGTCTCTTTCAATGGTTGGATCACGTTATTCACCAACCACCGATACCTCAGCAAGAACGACAAACATCCCGAAACCATTTTAAGAAACTTACTCCCGATCTTTACTAGGACTGCATCATAGGGATGTAGGTCAAACCTTCGTGAACATACTTCCATTCCATACTAGGACTGCATCATAGGGATGTAGGTAGAACCTTAGAGAACATACTTCTATTCTTTTCATGAGCAATCAAACTACGTTTAGATTCAACCATTTTCGCTCACAAATTCATTTTTCTTTCGGTGTAACAGAATCATGAATCCCAAGAACAACAATCAGCCCATTAACCAAACACCAACTCTTCAGATTGATGCAGCTACCTTTCAAGCTGCAGTCTCGGCTGCCGTGTCAGCTATTCTGACCCACCTAAACGCTAACGCTGCAGGTGTTAGCGGGATTGTTAACAATCATTCCAATCCGAGTATCAAGAGAAAGTCTTGGACTAACTCTAAGGACAAGTCGCTTCGAAAGGCGAACAAGAAACAACCACCAGTAACAACCTTCACAGCTACTACAATAGTACCTCCAACTACCATCCCTTCGGGCGTCCCAATGGTCCCCAAACCAGTCAAACTTTATGCTGGAAAACTCCCAAAATGCATCAAATGCAATTATCACCACCATGGAACTTGTAGGGAGATGCAGTGCTCACACTGCAACAAGAACGGACATACTGCTAGTCACTGCAGGATCCAGATCCGACACATTTCTTCAACCACCAATGTCCAAACCTCTCAGATATGCTATCTATGTGGCGTCATGGGACACTTCAAGAGGAACTGCCCATCGGAGAAGGACAACGGCAAATATGGATGAGTTTGACCTCAGAATGCGAAAAGGCAGTTAAGGAACCTAATATAGTATAGGTTTCCTCCAAATCGTCAGTATTTTGTATGTACAAAAACATGTTTAAAACTAGTGCAACCAGAGTCTAAATTTTTGCGAGATTCCGTCCGTTAAGGGACTCTCGTGCTGTGTATACTTGTCTTTCGTAGTATACCTTGTTTAGCAGCAATAGTCTTGTAATAAATCCTAAGTACAGTAACTCTGTTAATGGTTGCACTGTTGTGTTTTGTCTGTATCGCCTTATGTTAAAAAATCTAATGTCTTTAGTTCGATATGTTTCCGACTTTATCATACGACTAGAGAAAATTAATCTTCGAAATACCAGCTTCATAAGTACATCTCTTTCTCAGAAATCGCCTTTTAGAAAATCCGTTATATCTGAACATCGAAGTACCCATACAAGGAGTACCTTATAGTTCTTTTCCTTCCCGAAGGAATCTCCACATCATTGCTCATGCAGTACGTCAAGTTCAATTCCAGGATTCATACGGGTGATCTATCACTGAAGAATGTATACATGAGAGTGATATATAATCAATGTTCTACAGGTTTAGAATTGATGATTCCACTTCAACTTCTTTTCCCTCGATGGGATGTGAGATTAAGGAGGAATCAGCTATTCGACTACCTTTTCAATCTTAATTATATACGACTCGTACACACGAACTTGTGATCATTGAATCACGCATGAATTCTAATATGAACTTCAGGACGGAGATTGTCCAGGAGTACGAGTAATTGCATTGGCATCGGAACAAACTTAGAATCAGTATGACTCTTAGAACCAAGCCGCCTTCAGTCTAAACACCTACGGAAGATACCAGAACAACCCGAACAACACAACGAACTACTCCACCATAGAATTAGAAGACCAGGCTTCTCACCCTTGAGAGCTCCGGTCTTATTCTTACCATAAGTCGACGGAGTGCATCATATGTACCTCGACGACCAGAGACTTCGTTTAGATTTCCATGAGAAATCGTTATCTCTGCCTCACTTAGAAGAACTGATTGAGCAACCACAGGGAAAGAATTACTTCAGAAATGGACCTGAGATCCGAATATCACCAGTTCGAGTGTTAGGGAAGGATGTCCTAAAGACTACCCTCCAAACTCAATGCGGACACTTCGAGTCCGTAGTGATACCCCTCGGATAGGACCAATACGCCCATAGTATTCATGAGCTGAACAAGTAGAGTACGCCTTTCTTACTGGGATCAGTTCGTCATTTCTCCATATAATGACAACTTATCCACCCTCGTAGTAAGAAAGAACCCATAGAAACATTACCCTCGGAGATACTTTCTGCAAAGTTCTCTGAAAAAGAGTTTTGGAATTTAGAGTCAAAATTTCTGGAGACACACTTTTAGTGTTGTAGGAATTCTTGAGTACTCTGTCAAATTATCCAAAACCGTTGGGAATTTGTCAGCACCGTAGTCACTGACAGAAAATTCGCCAAATTCCAGGTCTTACAGACCTACTATCATAGTCCATTCGGAACTCCCCATAAATTTCAGGATCCCTTTCGACTTTGACCCGGCAAGGGATGGCCCTTGACTGGGAAGTAAGCGAGAGGAAGAACATTTGAAATTCCAAGTGAGAGACCAAATTCTTTAGGAAACCTCACTCTGGTAACGGCTTAATACGCTTCGTAAACCGTGGAAAGCTAAAATCCAATATAGTTAGGACCTCTGAGATGCTTACCAGAATTGGTCCTGCGTTTCACAAAGTAGACCTACTCCGCGAACTCAGTAACGTACATTTTCCCCTTCGCGTCTCGAACTTGAAACAGTATCCTTTAATTAGGACTTCCGTAATCCCTCTCGACGAGATCGAGGTTTACGAGATCCTTGCCTTCGTATTAGCACCGTAGTGACCCTCGACCGAGTGGTCAAGCGGACGAAGCAACGCCGTCGCCCGATAGTGAAGGTTCGTTGGGATTCCAACCGAGAACCCGATTTCACTTAAGTGCGCTAAAACAAATCAATTAGGAAGTTTCCTCCTCACGACTCCATCATTCGTGCATACTTCCTTGACTAAATTCTAATTTCGGGACTAAATTCTAATTTCGGGACGAAATTCCTTCTAACGGGGGGATGATGTGACAACCCAAAATTTCCATTCTAATCAAACCATTTCAATCCAATAGAAGTAGAGCAGTTGCAGTGAAAATTCAGACTTCGAGTATAAGATTGGTAGTTTTCAGGGTTTTGCACCTAAGGAGATATTAGGAGAGTGGATGCACTAGGATTTTGTGAAACACTGTAATTCCATTTCTCTAGGTCATTAGAATCCATTCCGAGGATAGAAATATTTTCTGCCAAAAATCTCAGGATTATGAATAGAATTCTGAACCAAATTGGTTCATTAGTTGAATTCCAGTTAGAGAAAAGCCAATATCTCTCTCACGGATCTTCGGGTTTTCATCCCAGATTGTGAGTCTACTTTCCTAGATGTGTTTTAATACTTATTATATGCTTAATAACATTATTTACATGTCCAAAATACAAGATCCGGGATTTTACCTCCCAAGAACGTTCTTGGGGAGTAAACTCCAAAATGGAGCTTTAAGGCCATCTAGTCCCATTTCCTTGTTAGGTAACTCGCTTAGGATGTTATGTATAAGCATTAGAGGCTAGAAATCAATCAAAACCATATACATTTTAGGAGTTTACGGCCAAGGATATGCTCTTGGGCCGTAAACCCCTTTTTCAAGAGCTAAGAGTGCCCTAATCACCCACAAAGGCTTGGAATCTATTTTAGACAAATACCCTAATGTGTTTAGGACCTAGGAAACATAAGAAAAGCACAAGTATTGAAGAGTTTACGTCCAAGAGTGGTTCTTGGGCCGTAAACTACCAAAAAGGGGTCAAAGGATGTCACACCCCCAAACCAGAACGGCGGAAACGTTCGGGGGCGGAGGACGTCATATTCAGTATCATAACAGTTCATAGAAAGGAAAGTACACACCACCATAATATAAATATATTTGAAAAGTTTACATGATTGTATATGTTACATGTTTGCAAAAGAAATCAAATACAAAATGGTGATCCAAAATATGTTACTAACGCCAGCGCGTTAGTCTTCAGAAGTAGTTGCTACCTGGTCTAGCGGTTTCCTGAGAATACAAGTTATTTCAAAGAAAAAAGTGTCAACATTTAAGTTGGTGAGTTCATAAGTGGTGTTTTGAGAAAATGTATGCCATTCGAAAGTGTTTGTATGTTTTCCAGAAAATGTAGTATTTCAATTGTAATGAGTTATGATTCGTGTGTTGAAAATGAATGTATTAGATCCAGAAAATCCCATATTTTCCCTAATAGTTGAGATATGATGCGTTGTGTTTTCCAAGAAAAACCCTTATTTTCTTATAAAAGTATGAAATGCATATGAATGTTCGTGATATAAGTTGCAACTAATTGTACCGAGAAAATCCCTTATTTTCCTATTAGTTGTTTGGTTTGTATACAGGAAAAACCCTTATTTTCCTGACATAACTGGCAGTCTCTAAGACCGAAAATCGCAAGCAAACGACGTGCTTGTAAGTTGTGTCATAGTTTTACATAGTAAAGCTATACGAAGATTCGCACTTGTTAGATGAAGAATAGTTTTAATAGCTACTCGTTCATAAAAGCATAATACCATAATAATTGTATATCCGATGAGTTTTATAACCATACTAAACATAATATGCCTGTAGCGACGTTCTTCAGGCGTCGTAGCGTTATGACAACTGTCACCCCAAAAGACGGACTGTAGCTAACAGTCATGGTGCGGGATCATGACTTCCCGTATAGATCTATACACATTCGACACGTTCTCCGAACGGGAGACTCTGGTTATAGACAGGACTTGTAGCGATACCTTTTATCAAAAAGGCAGTGTTTGAAGATGTACACGCCTCATGGATTCTCAACTAAGTCTGTATTAAAGTAGTAGTTTGTATGCAAAGTTTATCCTTTTTCACAATGTTTGACAAAGCATAAATCATAAGTTCTTTGAATGCATAAAATGATTTAGTAAAGAATGTTACCCTTGATATGATGTATTTGTATGCAAACGTATAAATAAAACATATTTTTATTTATAAACATATTGTATCCCAAGAGGGTAAAGTTGTGTTGTGAGGCGTTTTGCATGATAATGACCTCATAAGACAGTTAAGACAACAGTATGAAAAGTATATAAAAAGATCGATGTTTCACACGATTTTAGTCGTGTGTTTACTTGTATTCCCCCCCTAAAAGAGTATAAAAAGCATTTAAAAACGCATTTAAAGTGTGCTCGCAGGGGTATGAACTCACCTGATAGTTTGAAGATAGCGAGATGGAAAACCGGACAGAGTTTCGTCTCGGGAAACGGATTTTCCTCGGGATTCTCGGGAATCTCGGGAGTAAAATCGACCCTCGGGACTAGAGCAAAAAGACCAGAGCTTCGGGTTTGAACGGGCACGGAAAACGAGGCAAGATTGTGAGAGAGAGGAGAGAAATGAGCATTTTTCTCGGAAGCCCTTGCATCCTATTTATAGGAAGGCTGAACCGCCTCCGAACGCGGGGCGTACGCCCGTACGCAGCGCGTACGCGTACGTCATGCATGACCGAAGCCTCGACTGCCTCGACTTCGGATGGGACGGGTTGCTGGGTACGCGGGTCGGATGGGACGGGTTGCTGGGTACGCGGGTCGGATGGGACGGCGGGTCGGACGGGACAGCGGGTCGGACGGGTCTGGTACTTCGGACGGGTCGGACGGGTCGGATGGCTCGGATAGGGCGACGTGGTCGATCAGAGGCCAAGTCTCTCGGGTACGCGGGGTGTACAGGGGTACGCAACGCGTACCCGGATGAGGACGCTGACTCCTCTTCGGATAAGGTCCGAAATTTTGATTTAAATAAATATATAATTTATTTAATAACTTCAAAAATTCATATCTTCTTCATACGAACTCCGTTTTTGATGGTCTTTATATCCACGCGTAGGTGAGACTACGCTCTACAACTTTCGTTTAGACTCCGTTGGCAAATTCCGAAATTATTTTTATTATTTATTTTATAACTCAACGTGTTTAAGGAATTTCTTTGAAAATTCATAACTTCTTTATCTGATGTCGGTTTTTGCCAGACTTTTTACCGCTGAAATACCATTGTCGAGACCTTCGATTCTCGTTTAGGTCATTCCGGCCAAAGGTCGCTCGATCTCCGATTCGAGTTTTTAGCTGTCTACTGCTATATTCGGATCTTGGAAAAATCATAACTTCCTCATACGAAGTCAGATTTGGACGTTCTTTTTGTGTACGCTCACGGTTTAATGTTATCTATAACTTTTATTTAGACACCTAAGGCTAAATGCTATCATATTGAAACTTTGCGTTTTCCGTTTAATCGGTGTTGTCGGTTTTTGTCGGAAATCTTAGAATGGTCATAACTTCTTCGTCATAACTCGGATTTTAGTGTTCTTTATATATTTGGAAACCTTAAGACGATATCTACTACATAGTGTACTCCAATCAGAGCTTTTGAATAATTCATTTATCGATGATATTCCTATTACATTCCAAAGAGGTTACAAGACTCGATTTATAATGCCCGGAAATAACGGGTTGTTACATCATCCCCTTGTTAGAGGGAATTTCGTCCCGAAATTAAATACAAGATAAAAGTTTTAGGGGCTGAGGAAGAGATGCGGATGCTTCTGTAGCATTTGGTCTTCCCGTTCCCATGTGAATTCGGGTCCTCTCTTAGCATTCCATCGAACTTTTACTATAGGAATGCGACTCTGCTTAGTCCGTTTAACTTCTCTATCCATGATCTCGACGGGTTCTTCCACAAAGTTAAGATTTTTGTTTAACTCGATTTCATCGAGTGGAATTACAAGTCTTTCGTCGGACAAACACTTTTTCAGGTTCGATACGTGGAATACTGGATGCACTTTGTTAAGCTCGATTGGAAGTTGGAGTTTGTAAGCCACTGGACCAACTCTCGAAATGATTTCGAAGGGTCCAATGTACCTGGGATTTAGCTTTCCACGCTTCCCGAAGCGTATCACGCCCTTCCAGGGTGAGACCTTCAGTAGTACACGGTCGCCAATCTGGAATTCCAAGGGTTTACGTCTCCTGTCGGCATAGCTCTTTTGCCTATCCCTTGAGGACTTCAGTCGTTCTCATATTTGCATGATCTTTTCGGTAGTTTCTCTGATGATCTCCGGACCAGTGAGGGTGCTATTAGGGACTAGACCTTTTGCCAATTGTGTGTCGCCCACTTCCGTCCAACACAGGGGTGATCTGCACTTACGGCCGTAAAGGGCTTCGAATGGAGCGGTCTTGATACTAGTATGGTAACTATTGTTATAAGAGAACTCGACCAAAGGCAAGTGAATATCCCATGCCTTGCCAAAGTCGATTACACATGCTCGCAACATGTCTTCCAAGGTTTGGATCGTCCTCTCACTCTGTCCGTCAGTTTGAGGGTGGTATGCTGTACTCATGTCCAACCTTGTTCCCATGGATTTTTGCAATGATTGCCAAAATCTGGAAGTGAACCTGCTATCTCTATCTGAGATGATGGACATCTGTACCCCATGAAGTCGCACGATCTCCCGGATGTAGGTTCTTGATAGTTTTTCCATCCTATCGGTTTCCTTGATCGGTAAGAAATGGGCTGACTTGGTTAATCTGTCGACGATTACCCAAATAGTATCTTGGCCACTCTGAGTTTTGGGCAGTTTGGTTATGAAGTCCATGGAAATCTGCTCCCATTTCCACTCAGGTATTTCAGGTTGTTGGAGTAGACCTGAGGGTTTTTGGTGTTCTATTTTTATTTTGGCGCAAGTTAAACACTTGCTCACATACGTAGCGATCTCCGCTTTCATGTTTGGCCACCAGTAGAGTTGCTTGAGATCTAGATACATCTTGTCTGACCCTGGGTGTACGGAGTATGGGGTCCTGTGTGCCTCGCTCATAACTACCTCTCTCAATCCACCAAACTTGGGTATCCAGATCCGGTTCATGAGGTAGTGTGCTCCATCACTCTTGATTTCTAAATTCTTGTCCATTCCCCTAAGGGCCTCACCTGCCACGTTTTCGGGTTTCAAGGCCTCTATTTGAGCTTCCTTGACTTGTGTTGGCAGGTACGAATGGATTGGCATAGCTAATGACTTCACTCTCCGGCCTGAGTACTCCTTTCGACTAAGGGCATCGGCTACGACGTTTGCCTTTCCCGGATGATAGCGAATCTCACATTCGTAGTCGTTGAGCAATTCGACCCAACGTCGTTGTCTCATGTTTAATTCCTTCTGGTCGAAGATGTGTTGGAGGCTCTTGTGGTCCGTAAAGACTGTGCACTTGGTACCGTAAAGGTAGTGCCTCCAGATTTTAAGAGCGAAGACCATTGCTCCAAGTTCTAAGTCATGAGTGGTGTAATTGACCTCATGCGTTTTCAGTTGTCGTGAGGCATATGCAATCACCTTTCCCCTCTGCATTAGTACACAACCCAGCCCTTGCTTTGAAGCGTCGCAATACACCACAAAATCTTCGGTCCCTTCTGGAAGAGAAAGGATAGGTGCACTGCAAAGGGCTTGTTTCAAGGTTTGAAATGCGACATCTTGCTTTTCTCCCCAGTTGTAGGTCACACCTTTCTAGGTTAAAGCGGTAAGAGGCTTTGCGATGCTGGAGAAATTTTGGATGAACCTTCGGTAATAACCAGCAAGACCTAGAAATTGGCGAATTTATGTTGGTGTAGTTGGTGTAGACCAGTTTTTGATAGCCTTGATTTTCGAGGGGTCCACGTGGATTCCTTCCTTGCTGACCACGTGACCGAGGAAGTCCACCTTTCTAATCCAAAACTCACATTTTGAGAATTTTGCATACAGTCTCTCAGTCCATCACGTCTTTAAGACATGTCTCAGGTGTTGACTATGTTCTTCTTTATTCCTTGAATAAATGAGTATGTCGTCTATGAATACTATCACAAATTTATCCAAGAATGGACGACATACCCGATTCATTAGATCCATGAATACGGCCGGGGCATTGGTTAGTCCGAACGGCATCACTACGAACTCGTAATGTCCGTACCTCGTCCGGAAGGCCGTTTTGGGAACATCACTCTCTAGGACTCGCAATTGGTGATATCCCGACCTTAGATCGATCTTGGAAAAGTAGTTGGCTCCTTGGAGTTGATCGAATAAGTCGTCGATTCGGGGTAGGGGGTATCGGTTCTTGATGGTAAGTTTGTTGAGTTCTCGGTAGTCGATGCACATCCTGAACGATCCATCTTTCTTTTTCACAAACAACACGGGTGCTCCCCAAGGTGAGAAGCTCGGCCTGATGAATCCTTTTCCAAGTAGTTCATTCAGTTGGTTGGACAGCTCCTACATCTCTGCCGGGGCTAATCGATAGGGCGCTTTGGCTACTGGGGTAGCTCCGGGAATTAGATCGATTCTGAATTCGACTTGTCTTACGGGTGGTATCCCTGGAAGGTCCTCGGGAAACACGTCGGGAAAATCGCATACGTCGGGCACATCCTTGATGTCCCGGACTTCGCGTTTCACGTCTACAACATGTGCTAAAAATGCGTGACACTCCTTGCGTAGGTACCTCTGAGCTTGGATACTTGAGATGATACTAAGAGTGGTACTAGGTTTGTCGCCCAAGACAAGGAAGGTTTCGCCGGTTGGCAGATTAAGGCGAACGGTCTTATCGTAACATAGGATGTCCGCACGATGTGAACTCAGCCAATCCATGCCAATGATGACATCGAAACTCCTAATCGAGACTGGCATGAGGTTGATTTGAAAGAGATTATCGTTTAGAATTAGGGTGCAGTTTAAATATATCTCCTTAGTGCCTTCGGTTTTCCCGTTGGCCATTTCTACTATGAACGGTTCACTTAATGATTGTGGTATTGGTTTTAGCATGCTTTTAAAGTCGTGACTCACAAAACTCCTTTCCGCTCCACTATCAAACAAAATGCATGCATATGAGTTATCGAGAAGAAACGTACCCGTAAAAACAGTAGGGTCCGCCATGGCTTCATCTTGCCCCATTGCGAAAACTCGGCCTCTTCCGCCGGTATTCCTGTTGTTTGCCTTCGGGCAGTCCTTGCGGTAGTGCCCTGTGCCCCCGCACTCAAAGCAAGCGCGGCTTACTCCGGTATTAGCAGTGGGGGCGAATTGTTGGGTTTTCTCCTTGCAATAGCGGGCTGTATGACCCTTCTTATTGCACCTGGTGCATTGAAGGTCACGGCAGGGACCGTGGTGGTGGAAGTTGCACTGGTTACATTTCGGTAGCTTTCCATTGTATGAGCTTGTGGGGGCAGAATTGGTAGGTACAGTAATAGCGTGGGTCACTATCACTTGTTGTTTCTTGGGGTTCTCCTAGAGGGTTTGTCCCCTCCTCTTGTTCCAAGGCTTACTCTGGCCCAGAGCCTCCCTATGTGGAATTGCGGCTGCTGTGATGGTACTCTGTTTCGCTCCGTGGTCGATGAGTCGTTGTGCCAGGCGTTTAGCGCTGTTGTAGGTGATAGGGTTGGAAGCTAGGACATGCTCTTGAATCTGGGGTGACAACCCCCAAATGTACCTTTCGACCTTCTTTGATTCTAGGTTGACCATGGTAGGGCACAAAGCGGCGAGATCGTTGAACCTAGCTGTGTAGGCGACTAGATCAGACCCAGTCATTTTCAAATTCCAGAGCTCCTGCTCAAGCTTTTGCACTTCACCCCTCGGGCAGTATTCTTCCAGTAGTAGTACCTTCAGTTCTTCCCAGCTCATGGCGTTAGCGACAGTGAGTGTCACTGAGTTCACATGGCTTTTCCACCAAGTGAGGGCTCGATCTATGAAGGTGCAAGCAGCGAACTTAACCTTGCTTGTTTCTTGGCACGAGCAGATCTCGAAGACCGTTTCGGTCTTTTCGAACCATTGCATTAGTGCAATGACTCCGCCACTGCCATTAAAAGTCTTTGGCTTCGAGTTGGAGAACTCCTTGTAAGTACACTCCCTTACATGACCCTGGCCGGGGCCACAATTGGGATGATTCGTGCTGCTTCCTGTACCTCCATTTGCATTGGAGTTTATTTGAGAGAGAGCTGCTGCTACTGCTGCTGTGATAGCGGCCTGGACCATTGTCGGATCATAAGTTAGTGGTGGAGGTGGTGGTGGGGTTGCGTTGGTACGTGCTGATCTACGAGGAGGCATTGCGTTGCCAAAAGAAAAAATGAGATATTATAAGTTTCGGTGGTTGCGAGTTGAATGTTATTGAGTTAACTACCTTAAATAGATTAAGAATTTGGTTTGACCAACACTGGGTTTTAAGCTTGATTCATTAATAACGTTTGAATGGATGCACTTATGAATTGAACGGGCTACATATGATTAAAACAAGAAAGAGATATGCCCTATATATATTAAACATATAGTTGTGTTACATCCGAGTTTAGACAAAACTTTTTGACCTTTCTAAAGGTCTCCGATTACAGAAAGTTTTAAAGAAAAGAATACTCTTATCCGAAGTCCTAATTTATAACAAAATTTGAAAGCCTGGCAAGCACTATTTGCGACGTAGGTTGCACTTGGAGCTTGACTCCGCATCTGATTGCTTCGATTCCATTAGGCGCCGATCAAAAGCGGCTTGTTGCTCCCTTAATTCGGCTAGGGCTGCAATCATCTGTGCCTGAAATGCCTTAGACTGGAGTTAAGCATAATCTTGTATCTTGTCCAGCCTACGGATGTCAGAAGTGTGAACCTGCACTTCCACGTTGACATCCCGGAGTCGGCTTGTTTCAACTCCGGATTGATAGGACTGATTGGCTAACTTACCCACCATTACCGGGAGTGCTCAATCAGCCGAGCTTCCACCGCGGACATCATAGAAATCCCGACACATGCCGTAGGGAGGGCGTATGCCTTGTTGTTGGCTCCAATGATGGAGGTGACTCCCCCAGACGGGAGTGGGTCCTTGGAAGTTCCTCACATGGACAGGAGGTTGAATGGGTGGTGGATCGATCACTTCCGGCTCTGAGTCAGTACCGGAGTCATCACCCACTTCTATGGGTTCCTCATCCTCTTCGGGATCATCTTCGATCCATCCTCCGTTGCCTTGGTTGGGAAAGTAGGGGTCATTGGGGTGGTGAAATCCAACCATTTGACTATACGAGAAATAGGGTCATAAGAATTGAATAAAGTCGAAACATGCAACACATGTAAGTTAAATTAGTTTAGATAGCAAATACTCCTATAGTATTTAAATTCTTGTGTTTGATTCTACTAACGGTTTGGTAAGTTTTAAAATTTGTTGTCCACTGCAAACACCCCTCGGCACACGTTAGTCGGCTCTCGGACAAATATAGTTGATCAGGCTATATCCTTCCCAGTTCCGATTACATGTCCCAAGGCGTACCTGCACTGCACAACTTATTTATAATACTTCTAAGATAGTCCGATGTGAAACTGTTATTAGTACGAAATGAATGCATGCTTACTTTGCAAAAACTAAATAAATTTAATTTCAAAAGTATGACTCTTCTCAGAGTGTTTTTGTCCAGTTGAGTTTATAGTTGTATACCAAAAATGGTTTTGATATACTTAATTCACTATAAACGATGCTCTGATACCAATCTGTCACACCCCCAAACCAGAACGGCGGAAACGTTCGGGGGCGGAGGACGTCATATTCAGTATCATAACAGTTCATAGAAAGGAAAGTACACACCACCATAATATAAATATATTTGAAAAGTTTACATGATTGTATATGTTACATGTTTGCAAAAGAAATCAAATACAAAATGGTGATCCAAAATATGTTACTAACACCAGCGCGTTAGTCTTCAGAAGTAGTTGCTACCTGGTCTAGCGGTTTCCTGAGAATACAAGTTATTTCAAAGAAAAATGTGTCAACATTTAAGTTGGTGAGTTCATAAGTGGTGTTTTGAGAAAATGTATGCCATTCGAAAGTGTTTGTATGTTTTCCAGAAAATGTAGTATTTCAATTGTAATGAGTTATGATTCGTGTGTTGAAAATGAATGTATTAGATCCAGAAAATCCCATATTTTCCCTAATAGTTGAGATATGATGCGTTGTGTTTTCCAAGAAAAACCCTTATTTTCTTATAAAAGTATGAAATGCATATGAATGTTCGTGATATAAGTTGCAACTAATTGTACCGAGAAAATCCCTTATTTTCCTATTAGTTGTTTGGTTTGTATACAGGAAAAACCCTTATTTTCCTGACATAACTGGCAGTCTCTAAGACCGAAAATCGCAAGCAAACGACGTGCTTGTAAGTTGTGTCATAGTTTTACATAGTAAAGCTATACGAAGATTCGCACTTGTTAGATGAAGAATAGTTTTAATAGCTACTCGTTCATAAAAGCATAATACCATAATAATTGTATATCCGATGAGTTTTATAACCATACTAAACATAATATGCCTGTAGCGACGTTCTTCAGGCGTCGTAGCGTTATGACAACTGTCACCCCAAAAGACGGACTGTAGCTAACAGTCAGGGTGCGGGATCATGACTTCCCGTATAGATCTATACACATTCGACACGTTCTCCGAACGGGAGACTTTGGATGGGACGGGTTGCTGGGTACGCGGGTCGGATGAGACGGGTTGCTGGGTACGCGGGTCGGATGGGGCGGCGGGTCGGACGGGACAGCGGGTCGGACGGGTCGGGTACTTCGGACGGGTCGGACGGCTCGGATAGGGCGACGTGGTCGATCAGAGGCCAAGTCTCTCGGGTACGCGGGGCGTACAGGGGTACGCAGCGCGTACCCGGATGAGGACGCTGACTCCTCTTCGGATAAGGTCCGAAATTTTGATTTAAATAAATATATAATTTATTTAATAACTTCAAAAATTCATATCTTCTTCATACGAACTCCATTTTTGATGGTCTTTATATCCACGCGTAGGTAAGACTACGCTCTACAACTATCGTTTAGACTCTGTTGGCAAATTCCGAAATTATTTTTTATTATTTATTTTATAACTCAATGTGTTTAAGGAATTTCTTTGAAAATTCATAACTTCTTTATCTGATGTCGGTTTTTGCCAGACTTTTTACCGTTGAAATACCATTGTCGAGACCTTCGATTCTCGTTTAGGTCATTCCGGCCAAAGGTCGCTCGATCTTCGATTCAAGTTTTTAGCTTTCTACTGCTATATTCGGATCTTGGAAAAATCATAACTTCCTCATACGAAGTCAGATTTGGACGTTCTTTTTGTGTACGCTCACGGTTTAATGTTATCTATAACTTTTATTTAGATACCTAAGGCTAAATGCTATCATATTGAAACTTTGCGTTTTCCGTTTAATCGGTGTTGTCGGTTTTTGTCGGAAATCTTAGAATGGTCATAACTTCTTCGTCATAACTCGGATTTTAGTGTTCTTTATATATTTGGAAACCTTAAGACGATATCTACTACATAGTGTACTCCAATCAGAGCTTTTGAATAATTCATTTATCGATGATATTCCTATTACATTCCAAAGAGGTTACAAGACTCGATTTATAATGCCCGGAAATAACGGGTTGTTACAAAGGACACCCTAAACCCTTCCTTAAGCCAAGAGACAATTTGGGCATGTACCTAAATGTGTTATGGACTAGCTAAAACATTTAGAACCCTATGTGTGAGGGAATTTACGACCGAAAAGGTTCCAAGGCCGTAAACTCCATAAAATGGTGCCAAATGTGCCATAAACTCTTCTTAAGCCAAGTACCAAAGCCTAGTTTAATCCCTAGAAATGTTTGAGACTTGAAAGCACCATAATAACCCTCCCAAGGGAGTTTACGGCCGTGAACTCCAAGGGAAGGTGGTCTTTGGGCCGTAAACTCCCCAAAGGAGTTCATTTGATTCCCAGCCACTTGTGTAAACCTAGAAACAATTCCCCACTAGAGTTGTAGAAATTCTAAGCACCATTTCAAGACTTGGTTGAGAGTTTACGGCCAGGAGCTTACTCCCCTGGGCCGTAAACTCCAATGAATAGGGTCTTTTGACCTTAAACTCCCATTAGGGGCATTGCACTCCTTTGTTGCAACCTATTAGCCTGCTAACACTTGACCAAAGGTGTTGTCCTCGCGTTTAAATGTTTATACTTGTATAATTAGTGATTTAATCCCTAATTATTTATATACATATGTTTTCATATGTAATTAGGATCTTTGTGTGTGTCTAAGTCTTCACTTGACACCAAGCTCTTGCCCGATCCTTCCGTACGATAACAGTCCGTTCAATTCCGGTCACTTACTGCAGGTGAGTTCATACCCCTTAATCAATGTTTTAAATGATTTTAAATGCTTTAATGGGGGGAAATACAAGTAGAAAACAATATGTTATTAAATCAATCTTATGTATTTTATAACTGTTTTTTCACTCGGTAGATTTCACATATTTCAAAAGGTGTCACATGAATTGGTTTTCTGTCTTAAAATACTTTGATAAGAAAAGTATTAGTTTTGAAATGTTTAATGACATCAAGTCACTCTTAATTATTGTTCAAAACTCCTAGATATCTTGCAAAACCATTATTTTACCTTCTTGAATCAAACTATACTTATGCGCATATGTTCATATTTATGTTAAGAGATTATAGTTTTCATCTTTCGTTCAGTTGCCCACACCCTGGTGTATCGAGAGTGTATAAATCTACGTGACCAACCAATTACTTTCCAGTTAATTATCATAGGGATAGTTAGAAGATATCAAACATTATTACTACTACAAGGAATCACACGAGAGTCAGTTCATTCATGAGTCTATACTAATACCTTACATGATGCATGAGTACACGTACTTAGGATTACATGATACATGAATATGTTATATATATACTTACATGATGCATGATCACACTTACATGAACACACATACATGAATACCATACAGGAACACTTCTTCATAGGTGCATTATCCTGTATTTACTTACCTTGGATACTTGTAACTAGAACTAAGAGGATGATTTATTAGTACTTACTGTGTAAATTATCTTTCCTATCCCCATTCAATGGGATGTTTCGGCGGGACTTACCATTCCGAATCACACTGATTAGCACCAGTGGTCGATGACGTCTACAGATGTCTAAGGTAGTCACTTGTTTAGTAGTCAGTGACGGGACTAACCATTCCACTGTCCACTGTTGCAACAGTGGATGAGATGTGAATCTTCGGAGGATCATTAGGTTGACGATCTGCATTAAGAGATCGATACAGGGACTAACCCTCCTTCCACCCTGCTGCCGCTACAGAGGATGAGGGGACACTCTTCGGATGTTGCATAGGGTCTAACTTTTGCTTCAGCGATGTCGTGTTTGTCCTGGTAACCCAAGACAATAACACTTACCTGATTATATTTTCCTGTTTACTTTATTTTGTGATACTTTCACATAAACGATGAGTTAGACTAAGTACTCTAGTATTAGTCAATAGAAAGGAAAAGTTATCATATTACTTAAAGAACATTCGAGTCTTGGTAGAAGACTACTTAGCCATAACAGAACATTCGCGTCTTGGTAGAAGATTACTTAGACATAACAGAACTTACGAGTCTTGGTAGAAGACTACTTAGCCATAACAGAACATTCGAGTCTTGGTAGAAGACTACTTAGCCATAACAGAACAGTCGAGTCTTGGTAGAAGATTACTTAGCCATAACAGAACATACAAGTCTTGGTAGAAGACTACTTAGCCATAACAGAACATACGAGTCTTGGTAGAAGACTACTTAGCCATAACAGAACATTCGAGTCTTGGTAGTAGACTACTTAGCCATAACAGAACATTCGAGTCTTGGTAGAAGATTACTTAGCCATAACAGAACATACGAGTCTTGGTAGAAGACTACTTAGCCATAACAGAACATTCGAGTCTTGGTAGAAGACTACTTAGCCATAACAGAACATTCGAGTCTTGGTAGAAGATTACTTAGCCATAACAGAATATTCGGGTATTAGTAGAAGACTATCATATCATCTTCCTAGTTTACTTTATTTTGTGATATATTCACATAAACGTTGAGTTAGACTAAGTACTCTTAGTACTAGTCAATAGAAGGGAAAACCTGTCATTTTACTTGGTCATAACAAAATATCGGGTCTTGGTAGAAGATCGCATTTCATACTTATATCAACTGTTTTATTTGAGGATTTATACGACATTCTTAACAACATTCCAAAATAGGACAATATCACATAAATACTTATGAATTCACCAGCTTTAAAGCTGATACTCACTTTCAAAATAACTTGTATTCTCAGGTCATCAGTTAGACAGGTGCGGTGGTTAGGTTTTTGAGAAGATGGAGCACAGACAAGACTCGCCATATTTTGATTATTCATATTATTGTTGTACATTATGAAATAACACACATGTATTAAAACTTTACTGATAATGCAATGGATGATGTTGTTGCTTGTTTATTATTTTACACTATTGTGATTCTGTACATGACGTCCTCCACCCCTGAACGTTTCCGCCGTTCGTGGTTTTGGGGTGTGACAGATACCATATTCGATTCAATTATTCTTGTGTTTCATTTTGCATGTTTTGACTTCCAGAATAAACTAGGTCATTGTTCTGGATGATCTTATTATTCAAACCATCCACATCGGTCATATGTTAGAAGTAGATATGAGTTAAGACTGTCATGGGTTGGCTTGTAAGGGTCTAAGATATTGGACAAAGGGCTACAAGACTCATGAGTGCTCATAAGTTTTGAGGATTGGATTCAACCCGCGCTCATTGGAATCACTTCATGGATTTTATCACGAGTGATCATGAGACGATAATATCTTATATTCTTCAAACCTAGAGATTTGAGTTGTTACTATGAGTTGGTTATACATTGATTGCACGAAAACGCATTGGTAACTCGATGTTATAAAACGTGCCTTTGTGTATGATTCAACAAGTAGTAGAACAAGCCATATGAGTCGAAGTTTATCCATTCCTTTTACATTCGGGATAAAAGCGATATCTGTGGGCCCCTCGATGATTTGGTGATGACAAACGTTAGTGCTCGGCCGGGCCTGGACTGATTTGATTTTTTCAATTAGTCAGTCGTCATAAATCGGAAATCAGGAAACAACAAATGGACAGAGAGAATGATTATAATCCATGTCTCAGTCCATATGATATCTAGAATGGAGGAATATATGATCCCTTATCTAATGGACATGTCATTTGATTTGTTCAGAGTTTGACATCGGCTTTAAGAGCTACGATTGCTAGTCGGGATCTTGGAGTCATACTTGAATAATAGTTTTAGACTTATCCAAGTTGGAGACTGTTGGATTAGGTGTCTAAGCCCATAACTATTATTGGTATGTATTCAGCCCGAGAGTAGCATGGTCCATTTGGGTTGCATATCATCAGGACAATTTGTTAGGATGGACTTTTGAGAGAAGGTTATTTATGGTTTATTAATATAGTATAAGTAATAATATATTAATATGAAATCATATGTTTTAATTAGTATTGATAAGGAATTAATTTAGTGGTCGAAAGAGACTAATTAAATCTATGGGGACTAATTATGATAATTAGTTATATTTATATGTGTTGGGCTTATGATCCATATTGGACCAATTTTATGTATGGATACATAAAGAGTTGGGCCACATGAACCATGGATCATAAAACCCATGGGTATGGATTTGGGTTATATCCATGACCTTAGAAACCCCACATATAAATAGATACTTCATTGCCCAAAATCGCCACTTGTATCTTTTTAGAGTTCATGGTGTCTTTTGTGTGCACGGAATTCTCTCTTAAGTTCATCCTTTGTCCATGGTGTGTTGTGTTCCATTTGAGGCTTCCACACTATTGGGGCTAAGCTCTTTAAGGCCAAATACACCAACAATTCAAGCTCCATCAAAAGGTATGTCATGCTAACTAGTATATTATATTTTTATGTTAAATGCATGCTAGTTGTAAGATTAATACCTTGGAAACCATTTGCATGTATAATTAGTGAAAACATAGATCCAAGGTATTTAGGGTTGTATGTGCACCATAGGATGTTGTAGTATACGAAAACCCAACAGGTAAAGGGTGACTTAAGGTTTATCATAGTATCGGTGGAGCGTGTGTGGTTAACCGACACATCGATTGAGTGATAAACATTAAGGGTGCCAAGTGATTTGCATGGTTACTTCACACCTCCTTTTGCGATCCTCGGTATCCCAGTCACAAAACTTAGAGGGCACACTCGAGATTGAAACATGCATTTGAAAAGTTCATTGAATCTCAAAAGAATCTAGGAATTTCTAAGAACCAATTAAAAACCTAATATTTATATTTCGTTTTTCATGGTGGAAATTGCTGAATCGTCATTCACCTACCTTTCAAATATGTTATAGCTTGGATTACGGCATACCTCTTCTAAGTTATAATATATTGTGATTGGATCCTAGCCTTAATATTATATTTGGGTGTTTTATTAAGGACTATTTTACATCGAACCTAAACGTGTTCTCTTCTTTTTAGATGTCTTCCAACAACAATGCTTCTGGCTCAAACCCTACCGACTCCTTTTCCCTCATGAACCTATGTGGGAGGGTCATCTTTGATGGTTCCAACTTTATGGATTGGATCCAGAACATCAGGATGGTGACTCGTTACGAGGACAAGGAATATGTCCTCGATAAGGAGCTAAAGGAGATCGATGAGACCACTGCTACTCCATAGGAGATTGCTGACATCCGGACTCATGAAAGAGATGCCAACAATGTGGCACGCATCATGATGGCCACCATGAAAGCAGAACTCCAAAAGTCCTATGAGGACTTCTACCTTTTTAAAATGCACCAAGATATGATGGAAAGATACCATCAGAGTGCTCGTCAAGAGCGGTATGAAATAATCTGCTCCATGCTAACAACCAGGATGAAGGACGGCGACTCCATCACGAGCCACATGCAGAAAATGCAAAGGTATGTGGATTGTTTGCTGAAGCTTAATGTGAACTTCCCTGAGGAGCTTGCAATAGATATCATTTTGCACTCCTTACCCTCGTGCTATGATAAATTCCACATGACATACCACATGAATAAGAAAGAAGTAACACTCAGCAAACTTTAGGGTCTCCTATAGACCGCATAAACAGGTCTTAAAGGTAAGTTGGTTGTTAACATTCCTACTCCTACTCCAAACTCCGCCCCTGTCTTGGCAATCGGGAAAGGTAGAGGGAAGAAGAGGAAGAGCTCTTCGAAGGGTACCAAGGCTAGGACCCTTGATGGATCCTCTTCAAGTGAAACCAATAAAGGTTTCGTCACTCCTTCTTCTGACCCAAAAAAGGTTGAATGCTTCTATTTCCATGAAAAGTTGCACTGGAAGCGGAACTGCCCAAAGTACCAGCAAGATGTGAAGGATGGGAAAGTTAAACCCAACCATGTAGGTATTTACACTATCTTATCGAATAACTCACCCTATTCTAACTCTTGGGTCCTTGATGCCGGTTGCGGTATTCATATCTGTTCTGATTTGCAGGGACTAAGAAGAAGTGAGAATGTGGAGCATGGAAGAATAAACTTAATCATGGGGAATAGGAAAGCTTTACCTGTCACCAAGATTGGAGTTTATACTTTATCGCTAAGTAGTGGGTTTAATTTAGATTTGAATAAATGTTGTTACTCGCCAAAAATTTCAAGAAATATTATTTCCTTTCATGCATTGTATAAACAAGGTTTCACCTTTTCATTTGATAATGAAGTTGGTTCGATTAATGCTTTCTTTAATAATGTTCTTTATTTTAAAGCATTTCCTTGTGATGGTGTGTATGAAACCATATATGTGGTTGATAACTTAGGAAATAATGTATTGTGTATTGATTTTGTTAATGATAATAACTTGGATAAAGCATCATTATGGTATTGTCGTCTTGGACATATAAGCAAGAAACGCATAGGGCAACTCCAAAAGCATGGAGTCTTGGAGTCATTTGACCTAAAGTCAGATGATAGTTGCGAATCATGCTTACATGGAAAAATGACAAACTCACCCTTCACAGGTTCTTGTGAGAGGGGTGAAGGTTTGTTGGACCTTGTACACACGGATGTGTGTAGACCCTTAAAACATGCCACAAGGGATGCTAATCGTTATTATTTGACTTTCACTGATGATTAAAGTAGATATGGATATGTCTACTTAATCAAGCATAAGTGAGAGACTTTTGAAAGGTTTAAAGACTTTAAAAAGGAAGTCGAGAATCAATTGGGCGGGAACATTAAGATGCTTCGATCCGATCGAGGTGGTGAGTATCTTAGTTTAGAGTTCCTCGACTATCTTAGGGAATGTGGGATTGTCTCACAATTGACACCTCCCAGGACACCGCAATTGAATGGTGTAGCTGAGAGGCGCAATCGATCCTTGCTGGATATGGTTCGTTCCATGATGAGTCAATCTTCGCTACCAATCTCATTCTGGGGGTATGCCTTAGAGACTGCCGCCCATATCCTTAATCTAGTTCCTACAAAGAAAGTTGCCAAAACTCCTCACGAGATGTGGACTGGTAAAGTACCCAAACTAGACCACATCAAGATTTGGGGTTGTGAGGATTTCGTGAGACGTGAGACTCATGATAAGCTTGAACCCCGAAGTGAGAGGTGTATTTTCATCGGCTACCCACATAAATCTTTTGGTTACCTCTTCTACAGACCTAGTGATAATGTGGTCTTTGTAGCAAGAAGAGGAGTCTTTCGTGAGAGAGAATTTATAAGCCAAGGAGATAGTGGGAGGCAAGTTGACCTTGAAGAAATTCAAAAGTCAAGTGGTGAAGGAGCTTCAAAGCCTAGCACTCAACCTGAGGAGGAAACTCCTGTTGAGTCAATTGACAAGTCTGTACCTCTGAGGCGTTCCAAGAGAGTTAGGAGTGCACCTGAGCATTGCTATGGATTCCATATTACTGCGGAAGGTGATACACTTATCAGTGATGAGACATTGATAGGTCTAGATGAACCTAATAGTTACGTGGAAGCCATGGCAGGCCCAAAGTCAGCCAAGTGGAAAGAGGCAATGGACAGCGAGATACAGTCCATGTATGACAATCAAGTTTGGAACTTGGTTGACAATGTACTAGGTCGTAAGACAGTTGGGTGCAAGTTGATCTTCTAGAAGAAGACCGACATGGATGGTAATGTACACACTTATAAGGCACGACTGGTTGCAAAGGGCTTCTCTCAAACTCCGGGACTTGATTATGATGAGACCTTTTCTCCAGTAGCCAAGATTAAGTCTATTAGGGTTATGTTAGACACAGCTGCATTTCATGACTATGAAATATGGCATATGGATGTCAAAACCGCTTTCCTTAATGGAATGTTGGCTGAGGATGTTTACATGAATCAGCCAGAGGGTTTTGTCAATACAGAGTACCCTAATAGAGTACGTAAGCTTGAGAAATCCATTTATGGATTAAAGCAAGCACCTCGCAGATGGAATCTTTGCTTTGATGAGAAAGTCAAAGAGTTTGGCTTTTCTAGGAGTGAAGATGAATCTTGTGTATATGTCAAGGCTAGTGGGAGTATAGTTAGTTTTTCGGTATTGTATGTAGATGACATACTACTCATAGGAAATGACATCCCAACTCTGCAGGAAGTTAAGTCCTGGCTTGGGAAGTGTTTCTCTATGAAGGACCTAGGAGAAGTTGCCTATATTCTAGGGATAAGGATCTTGAGAGATCGGAGTAAAAGACTAATTAGACTTAGTTAGAGTAATTACTTGGATAAGGTGCTGAAGAGGTTCAGCATGCAGGAATCCAAGAAAGGAGAGTTACCCATCTAGAGTAACGCCAGATTGAGTAAGACACAAAGCCCTAGCTCTGAGGCTGAGATAGCATAAATGAATCGAATACCTTATGCTTCGGCTTGTAGGATCGATCATGTATGTAATGACGTGTACTCGACCTGATGTAGCCTTTGATTTAAGCATGGTTAGCAGATATCAGGGGAACCCTAGGAAGGCACACTGGACTGCGGTAAAGAACATCCTCAAGTATCTATGAAGGACTAAGGATTGGGTCCTTACCCTCAGTGGGAGTGATGAATTGAGAGTTGTAGGGTATAGTGATGCTAGCTTTCAGACTGATAGGGATAATTTTCGCTCTCAGTCAGGCTGGGACTTTACCTTAAACGAATGAGAAATTTTTTGGAAGAGTTCCAAGTAAGAAACAGTGGCTGATTCAACTTGCGAATCAGAGTATATAGCAGGAAGCGAGGCAGCAAAGGAGGCGATATGGCTGAAGAACTTCATTGGAGACCTTGGAGTTGTACCAACTATAAAGTATCCAATGGAAATTTTTTGTGATAGTGAAACTGCAGTTGCCTTAGCCAAGGAACCAAGGGATCACGGGAGATCTAGACACATCGACAAAAAATACCATTTCATCAGACATCAAATAGAAGGACTCCTCGTGGCAAAGAGAGTATCATCGAATCAGAATCCAGCATATCCCCTCACGAAGGGACTAACTCGGGTTAAACATCTCCAACATGCTTGGAGCATCGGGTTGAAGGATGATATTAGTTTTAGTAGTTAGATAGTTTGAAATTTGTAAAGTGTAATTGACATTTGATGATAAATAAAGTTGTGTTTATTAATGAGTAAAGTGTTGCTATCTCTTGTCAATTGTTTACTATATTTCTTTTGCATGTTTTGACTTCCAGAATAATTATGTTTGGTATATCATATTATTCAAATCTCCACAGTTGGTCATATACGTATGAATCAAGACTGTCATGAGATGGTTGCAGAGGTCTAAGTTGTTGGACATGGCTACAACACTCATGAGTGTTCATAAGTTCTGAGCATTGGAATCAACCCACGCTCACTGAAATCACTTCATGGAATTTATCTCAAGTGATCGTGAGATGGTAATATTATATAAGTCTTCAAACCTAGAGATATGATTTGTTGCCTATGAGTTGGTTATGCATTGATTGTACGAAAACCCATTGTAACTCGATGTTATAAAACGTGCTCTTGTGTATAATTCAATAAGTAGTAGACCAAAAATATGAGTCGAAGTTTATATGTTCCTTCTTGGATTAGAAGTTGATATCTGGGCCCCTCGATGATTTTGTTTTGACCTATGTACCAGGCCCGGTCAGAACCGAATTGATGTGTTTAATTTAGTTCTATGTCAAACAAATCGGAAATCGGGAAACAAACTGCTAGACAATAAGTAAGACATTGTTCCATGTATTTGTTCGGCTGATATCTAGAACAGATAATTATATGATCACTTATCTTAAATGGCGTATCATCATCTTCTCAGTTCCGAGAGACCTTGATAGAGCTACGATTGTTGATCGGTTCTTGAAGTCATACTTGCAGTTATAGTTATTAGACTTATCCAAGTGGGAGACTGTTGGATAAGGTCTCCAAGTCCCTAACTATTTATGGTATGTACTTGACCCGACCCGACATGGTCCATTTGGGTTGCATGGCATCATGCATTTGGATAGACTAAATGAGAGAAATAACACTTGTGGTTTATTAATATATTATAAGCTCTAATATATTAATAATATTATTTAATTAGTATTGATCAAGAATAAATTTGGAATTAATTAAGTGATCAAATGATGACTAATTAAATATATGGGTTGATTATGTAAATCATCCATGACTTGTATAGTGGGCTAACAGGCTCCATGGATTATCAAGTTGGGTTAAACCCATATGATGCTCCATAGATGCTCTATGGGAGTTACAAACCCATGGGTCATGGAAATGAAGAGTCATGACACATTAGGGTTTACATGGTGTAACCCTAGATGTGTCACACTATATAAGGAACATGTTATCTACCAAAATCGGCTACACTAAGAACATAAGAGGGCTAGGCCAATTTTACTAGTGTGTGCATTCTCTCAAAAGTCATTCCAAAGGCATTTGGTGTTGTGTGAAGCATTTGAGGCATCACACTTGGGGTGCTAGGCTCACAAGGTTTTCAAGCAATCAAATCAAGTACAAGGTATGTAATTCTAGCCATCCTTTTAGGATAAAAGTTCCCCATGTATGCTAGATAAGATTATGAACCTTGGAAATCATATTTTGCATGTATTTTAGACAAACGTAGATGCAAGGTTTATTAGGGTTGCATGTACACTTAGTAAATGTTAGAATGCTCAAAACCCTTCACTTTCTATTTCTTTGCTTTATCCAACCAGGTGTTAATATATAAGGAGAATCAAAACTAGAATTCACATTGTACATTACAACTTTCATTCTTATATTATGTTGATGTGAACCACCTTGATGCTCAAACATAACCTTATCATTGCACATACCAGTTGGCTTCACAATTGTTGGGGATATTCTTTCCATTCCCTGATCTGAATCATCCACATTCGAATCAGAATAAACTTTTGGTCCACTAAGTAAATCCTTCCCCATCTTGTTGGTCAAATTGGTAATCATTAGGTTCATATCCTCAGCTGATTTTTCTCCTTCTGTTGCATTCACACTCGTACCATCAACATCCATTCTATCTTCATGCCCATCAGCAATTAAAGTTTTTAGAGTTGTCCCATTAAAGATGTCAACAACCTTCTTAATCACTACCTCATCTTATCATTATTCAGATGCATTTCCATACACATCAAACTACTTGCCTCTACAACCTTTTTTCTGCTCAACCAACCTTCCTACCATACTTTCAATAATCCCACAACTCTCCTACAATAAAAATCAATGAAATTTTACTTTAACTTTCTAATATTTTTTTAATACTATACAATTAACAATCACTAACATAAAATAAATACTATTAGAATTATATTTATTATAAAATCTATTTACCTCAACTGATCTATCTTTTGAATGATCTTGATTCATCATCTCATCATAAAACACACCATCCACATTTTCCCTTAAACTTAGATCTCCAAATACACCCCTGCTTACTTCATATTCTTCTTAAACTCTTAGGTGCTCTGAATCAACTTCTGTGATGAAGGGCCTAAGCCTTTGCAAATTTACATCTTCACATATCACTCTGTCTGCATATGCCATTTGCACAATTATATTCAATAATTTTTTTAATTAAAATTAAATTTTAATGATAACAGAATTTAGAAGATTAAGTTAATGTTGAATATCATACCACTAGAAACGCAGCATATCCTATGAAGTAGCGGTTTTTGTCGTTTTGCCTCCATTTATTCTTGCTTTTTTCTAAACAGTTTACTATGTACTCACACCAGTTAATCCTTGACACATCTTTGCATTGAATTAACTTCTAAATAAAATTAATTCTACAAGACCTCATTGTCTCTGTTTCAGCAAAAGTGTTAATGAATAACGTTAAAAAATTCAGCTTAAACATCTCATCCGGAACATATGTTTTCCTTATATTTTTCAAATAGTTCCCATTATAATAATTTCCCTTCCCATATTGTCCTTTACAAGCTTCAAGCAAAGGATCATTCTCATCACATTCATCCAATGTGTTAAAATCAAAACCCTTATTCGAAAGTCCAAACATAGCTTCTACCGTCTCATTTGTTATGACCACTTCACCACTTTTAACCCTTATGGAGCAAGAACTATTTGAGAAGCTATCTACAGCAAAATATGCTAGCTTTCTAGTTAGTGTATCACTCTTCATTCCCAGAAAAGATCCAAAACCCATATTGAGTACCAAATTACTTTTTCCCTTTCACCTTAACCTTTTTATCTTTATGTGACATCCCCTAATTTCTCGGCCAAAAAAGACCGATTTAATTTATGCTTTTTAAAATAAAATCAGAGAAATCTTTTTAAAAGATGTTGCGGAATTGGTCCCCAAACAACATATGATAAAAGTTTATCAAAACCCTTCATTAAGAAGGTATATATTTTCCGTATATATCAAAACCTCGGGATGCCATGTTCCGATACAGATCAAAAGCATAAACAAGACATTATAAGCCTTTCAACAGTTATTTACAACTACTGGCCTATAATCTAAAAATCTCTCATCGTCCTCCGACTATGCTCGGGGTCCACTACCTGTAACATAAAAAGCTGAGTGGGTCAGGCTTGGGAGCCTGGTGAGCATATAGGGTTTTCAACCCACAATAATAATAAACTTACTAAGTTGATCATTCAACAATAACCTTGATTACCTGTTCCCGTTATCCTCACTTAACGTCCCTAAACACTTATCATAAGGGACCTAGCCTAAAGAATATCATCGGGATGGACATTACTGCTAAGAGGTTTCCTCAGCCATACATGTCCTAATGGCAACCATGAGGGGGATGGAGTACAGTGAATGAACACTCTTAGTTCATTAACACCTACAGGTTGCGGACCTGCTAATGTTTCCCACTGGACTGTCTAGAAAGTCCATGGTCGTCATCCAAACTCTGCTAGATGACTGGATCTCAAAACACATCGAGGCCTCTCATCACTTTTATTTTATCACACATCACTATCTACCCATGTTTTACCCAACATATTTGTAGATAAAAATACATATACAGTTTAAAACTTGTATAAAACATCAATTCAACAGTCACCTCAGTTAAACAATTAATATAATTACACGTATCACGTATTTCATGTAAAATACTTCATATCTAGGTGTAAGATGAAGGTGACTATACACTCACTTGATTTGATGACAATCGGGCAGCAATTCATTTCCTAAAACGATCGTTTCTAATAAAACCGAGAGTTTTATTAAGAAACCGGGCTCTGCAAAAATCGGACTTCGAAACCGAAAAGATAAATTTTCTGGGCTTAATATTGATACCGGGGCTTAGGGGGATGATAATATGAAAGAAATATGGAGAAAGGGGCTAAAAATGACAAGTTTTCAAAATACCCCCGGGAGGTCTCGCACCCCCTATTTATAGGGGCCGAAGCTCCTAATCCTAAAAAGCTTCGAATCTCCATAGGGCTATTTGGTTGTTCCCACTTCATCGCAGCTTCAATCTTTGCTGGGTCAACCATTATTCCTTCTTGGTTAACCACGTAACCTAAAAATTGGACTTCTTGAATCCAAAATTAACATTTGGAGAACTTTGCATACATCTTCTCCTTTTTCAGGATTTCTAGCACTTCACGTAGATGCTTTTCATGCTCCTGCTTGCTTTTCGAATAAATCAAGATGTCGTCTATGAATACTATCACAGATTTATCTAGGAATGGTTTACAAACCCTATTCATCAAATCCATGAAAGCTGCTGGGGCACTGGTTAGTCCGAACGACATAACCAAAAATTCATAGTGTCCATATCTTGTTCTAAACGCAGTCTTTTCGATATCCTACTCTCTCACCTTTAGTTGATGGTATACCGACCTAAGATCGATCTTTGAGAAATAGCTCGAACCCTATAACTGATCGAACAGGTCATCGATCCTTGGCAACGGGTACTTGTTCTTTATCGTCACTTTGTTCAACTCTCTGTAATTGATACACATTCTCATGCTCCCGTCTTTCTTCGTTACAAATAACACAGGGGCTCCCCAGGGCGATGAACTAGGTCGAATGAAACCTTTGTCCAATAATTCCTGAAGTTGTGTCATAAGTTCTTTCATCTCTGTTGGTGCTAATTGATATGGACCTTTTGCTATCGGCGTCATTCCTGGTAATAAGTCGATACGAAATTCTACTTGTCGATCAAGAGGCAATCCAGGAAGATCTTCGGGAAAGACTTCTGGATAATCACACACCACCAGAATATTCTGCACCTCCTTCTTTTCCATCTTAGCATCGATCACGAACGCTAGATATGATGTACATCCCTTGGCCAAACACTTTCTAGCTTTCATTAGGGAAATGATTCCAGAATTTACTCTGCGTTTGTCTCCATACACCATAAACGACTCTTTCCATGGCGGGTTTACTTTTACTATCTTCTTTCTACACAATATTTCGGAATCGTTGGCACCAAGCCAATCCATTCCTCGTGGAACTTGTTCCCATCCAAGTCAATGAGGATGTTTTTCATTCGATGGCTAACAGGTACAAACTTGCCACTAGCAATCTCGACTAATAAGGCATTAACTAGCCTATCAACAGGCAAAGCTAGCTTTCTACCAAATTCATGCGATATAAATGAGTAATTGGCTCCAGAATCAAATAAAATTTGGGCAGGCAATTCGTTTACAAGAAAGGTACCTGAAGCGACGTCGACTTCTTCTTTTGCAGCTTCAAGTGTCATCTGAAAGGCTCTCGCCTTCGGCTTTGGTGGTCGATTGGGCTTTGCTGCATCCTTCCTCTTTGGACAATCTTTAAGAATATGCCCTACTTCATGGCACTCAAAACATACTCTCTTGTCGGACGGAAACACGTTGTCATAATGCCCAGTCTTTCCACATTTGAAACAAGTCACCTCCTCACTACATTTCCCAGAGTGCTTTTTCTTGCACTTTTCACACCATTTCACTTCACCTCCTCCTCCTCCAAACTTCTTGGACTTAGAAAATTTGCTTTTCTTGTTAGAACCTGAAGTTCCTTCAAATTTTCTCTTTTCACCAACTTCTGTTATCTCCAAACCCTTCTCTCTGATCTGAACCTCAACATTCTTAGCAGCCCAGATGGCGGCTTTCAAAGTGGTTGCTTGCTTAACCATAAAACCAAAGTCCTCTGGTAATCCGAGGGCAAACTTGTTGACCTTAGAGAGTTCAGTTGGAACTAGATGAGGAACAAGTTTCATCTTTTCCATAAAACTAGCAGCGTATTCAGTAACGCTCATCTTTCCTTTCTTTGAATTCTGGAACTCATTGTTGATTTCCAGAAGATCCTACTCAGAGCAGTACTGCAATTTCAGTTGTACCACAAAATCTTCCCAAGATATCTTACTAGCTTATCCCTTGGGCATCGAATCAGCTAGTAACTTCCACCAGCTCAACACACCAGACTTTAACAGAGGAATTGCAAGTGCGGTCTTTTGTTTGTTGCTGCACTCGCAACTTTCAAACATCATCTCCATTTCGGAGATCCAATTCAAGACTTCCACCGGTGTCGGACTCCCAGATAGACACGGTGGTTTAGATGCAATGAAATCTTTGTATTTGCATATGCGTCCATCAACTCCTCCATCCTGGTTGTTTTGTCTAACTATCGGTGGGTTGGCTTGACCAAGAGTCCCACTGTAGTTCCCTCCTACTGATTGCCCTTCATTCAATACGGGTTGTTCAGCAGGCATCGTAGTCTCTTCCCTATGTTGTTGTAGTAATCTCCTTGTCTCCTCCATCTGGTGATCTAACATCATCTGCGTCATTGCTTGTACCCCAGCCATCGTCATTGGCTCAAGTGCAGCTCCTACAACAAGTACTTGCTCAACTACTTGAGGTTGAGGTTGTTGATCCCTGTTTCCATTTGCATCTGCAGCTCCACAATGAGTTCTTTCCATTACAATCTATATAACGAATAAGGCGAATTTAGGTCTTTATCCTTGTTAGACATGCAATTCCCTTATCACTCCGGAACGTTTACATGTTAGCTCTAATCTTGTAATCATACGCTTAGAATCCTACACACATAAGGTTTCTAGATCCGGTCGGCAACAGACCATAGATCCGAACAAATAATGGCACACATGGCAAACACATAGCATTTAGCACATAAGCGCATTTTAGGCATCTTTCCGAAAATAAACTAGTGCTCATGTCTAAAATATGGTAGACACTCATCTCACAATCATCACTTAGAATTCTAAGTTTAAGTTTAGAAATCGTAGGATATTTCTTAGTTCGCTTAAACTAATGCTCTGATACTAACTATGACATCCCCTATTTTCTCGGCCAGAAAAGACCGATTTAATTTATGCTTTTTAAAATAAAATTAGAGAAATCTTTTTAAAATATGTTGCGAAATTGGTCCCCAAACAACATATGATAAAAGTTTATCAAAACCCTTCATTAAGAAGGTATATATTTTCCATATATATCAAAACCTCGGGATGTCATGTTCCGATACAGATCGAAAGCATAAACAAGACATTATAAGCCTTTCAACAGTTATTTACAACTACTGGCCTATAATCTAAAAATCTCTCATCGTCCTCCGACTATGCTCGGGGTCCACTACCTGTAACATAAAAAGCTGAGTGGGTCAGGCTTGGGAGCCTGGTGAGCATATAGGGTTTTCAACCCACAATAATAATAAACTTACTAAGTTCATCAATCAACAATAACCTTGATTACCCGTTCCCGTTATCCTCACTTTACGTCCCTAAACATTTATCATAAGGGGCCTAGCCTAAAGAATATCATCGGGATGGACACTACTGCTAAGGGGTTTCCTCAGCCATACATGTCCTAATGGCAACCATGAGGGGGATGGAGTACAGTGAATGAACGCTCTTAGTTCATTAACACCTACAGGTTGCGGACCTGCTAATGTTTCCCACTGGACTGTCTAGAAAGTCCATGGTCATCATCCAAACTCTGCTAGATGACTGGATCTCAAAACACATCGAGGCCTCTCATCACTTTTATTTTATCACACATCACTATCTACCCATGTTTTACCCAACATATTTGTAGATAAAAATACATATACAGTTTAAAACTTGTATAAAACATCAATTCAACAGTCACCTCAGTTAAACAATTAATATAATTACACGTATCACGTATGTCATATAAAATACTTCATATCTAGGTGTAAGATGAAGGTGACTATACACTCACTTGATTTGATGACAATCGGGCATCAATTCATTTCCTAAAACGATCGTTTCTAATAAAACCGAGAGTTTTATTGAGAAACCGGGCTCTGCAAAAATCGGGCTTCGAAACCGAAAAGATAAATTTTCCGGGCTTAATATTGATACCGGGGCTTAGGGGGATGATAATATGAAAGAAATATGGAGAAAGGGGCTAAAAATGACAAGTTTTCAAAACACCCCCGGGAGGTCTCCCACCTCCAATTTATAGGGGCCGAAGCTCCTGATCCAAACGCTGAGAAGAGGCCACTCATCGCAGATCCAAAGCTCGCAGGGGAAGGCTCGCACGTGGGCTGGCATGGCTCGCACCAGCGAGGGGCTCGCTGTCGCCTCCTGATTGGACCGCGGTCTAGTTTGAGGCTTCGGACGTGGCTCCTCCTGCGAAGCTCGGACACGAGGAATAGAACACAGATCGAACCTTCACTGGACCACTTCAGATAAGGCCATGTGCTCGGATGACTCAGCAGCTCGGATGACTCAGTAGGACATGTGGCGCATGCGAGATGAGGGTGACGTGGCAACTCGTGACTATGCGAATTTTCTCGATTTTCGTGCTAAAACTTCTAAACTCCATAACTTTCGCATACGAGCTCCGTTTTTGACATTTTTTATATGCGCGTGTAGCTAAAATTACGCTCTACAACTTCCGTTTAGACTTTGTTGGCTAATTTTGAATTTAATTTTTATATTATTATTTTTAACAAACCGGGACAGGAAATCCGTTAACAATTCATTACTTCTTCATCCGACGTCCGTTTTCGTCAGACTTTTTACCGTTGTGCTACTAATGACGAGACCTTCAATTCTCGGTTAGGTTGTGTCGGCGAAAAACCGCTCTATCTAAAATTCGAGTTTCTAGCTGTCTACTGCTAAGCTGAAACTTCGAAAAATCATAACTTCCTCATACGAAGTCAGATTTGGGTGTTCTTTTTATCGAACTTCTCGGTTTGAAGAATACCATTTATTTCGTTTAGATTACTAAGGCTAAAATGTAGTTTATCAACAACTCACTTTTTACGACATTCAGCACCATGCCGGTTTTGTCGCGAAACTTCGACACGTCATAACTTCTTCGTTATAACTCGGATTTTGGTATTCTTTATATCCCCAAAATCCTTGTTTCGACCACTACAACTTTATGTAAAGATATCGGGCTTATCTCACACTTTGATTTTGACACTTATTTTTATTCTTAATTAATTAAGCCCTAATAATTAAGCATAAAACACATAATTCACATAATATTCACATAATTCCTTTTTCATTTCTTCAAAATGAGTTACAAAGGTTAACCTAGACTATGAACTTAATATAAATGCCTAGGCTAGAAACACGAGTGTTACAATTCTCTCCCCCTTAGGATGATTCCGTCCCCGGAATCACGTATCACCAAACAACTGCGGGTAGCGACTCATCATGTCACTCTCCGTTTCCCAAGTGAGATTTGGTCCATTCGTATGTTTCCAGCGCACAAGCACTAAATCAACCATCTTGCGTCACAACTTTATAGTCTTACGGTCAACGATTGCCTCAGGTTCTTCGAGCAACCTCTTGTTTTCATCCAACCTTAACTCAGAAATTGGAATTATGTCGGGCACATCTCCCGTGAACTTTCTCAAATAACACACATGAAAGGTGTTATGAATACCCTCTAGTTCTTCTGGTAACTCTAGCTTGTAAGCTTGATTCTCGATCTTCTGAAGAACTTTGAACGTTCCAATAAACCTTAGACTTAACTTTCCCCGTTTCCCAAATCTTATAGGTCCCTTCCACGGTGAGACTTTAAGTAAGACCGAATCTTCAACTTCAAAGGTTATCGGTTGTCTTTTCTTGTCAGCATAACTCTTTTGTCGATCTTGAGCAGCTAACATCCTTTCCCTTATCACTTTCAACTTTTCAGCAGTCTGATTGACTATTTCAGGTCTCATAAACTGCTTTTCCCCAACTTCCAGCCAACATGACGGCGTTCGACACTTTTCCCCATACAAAGCGTAATAAGATGCCATCTTAATGCTTGAGTGGAAACTATTATTATAGGAGAATTCCACTAGAGGAAAGTGTTCATCCCAATTACCTTGGAATTCTAGGGTACATGCTCTCAGCATATCCTCCAATGTTTGAATCGTTCATTCTCTCTGACCATCGGTTTGTGGATGGTATGATGTACTCAAACACAACTTGGTACACAATTCCTCTTGTAGACTCCTCCAAAACCTGGAGGTAAAACGGCTGTCACGATCGGGTACAATCATTAACGGAACACCGTGAAGCCTCACAATTTCCTTCACGTAAGAATTCGCAAGTTTATCCATAGACCATTTCTCGTTGGCAGCTATGAAATGCACACTCTTAGTGAAGCGATCAACGACCACCCAAAGCATGTCGTGACCATTCCTTGTTTTGGGCAGTTTAGTCACAAAATCTGTTGGGCTGAAAAGAGTTTTGATGTTGCGTCTTTTGGGCTCGGTAGATTAGCCTTTTATTCTCCGGTTTGGGCCTGTCCAACCGAGAGCCTTTTATGTATAGTATTTAAGTTAATGCTTGCATGCATATTAGGTTAAGATTCTAGAGATTATCGAAATAGCGATTGATCAAGAGTATATTATTTTCCAGTAATCGTTCTTGTAATCTTCCAATCCTTTACAGTTGATGTTCTTAATCGAGCTCTTCTAAGGATTTTATTTAATCATTCGACACGATTGATTCAAGCTGTTTTGTTCTTAATATTGCGTTCTGCTTTGTTTTAATATTGTGTTCTTGCTGTTTCATATTCATATACTTGTTCAAGATCTAATCGATCTTCATAGATTAAAAGTTGTTTTAATCCCATCAATTGGTATCAGAGCAGGAGGCTGTGTAATCGATACACATCTTTTCTGTGAAAAAGATTTCCATTAGGGTTTTCCGCAATCATCGATATTTATTGAGCCGTCATCTTAATTGACGTATCTTAGTATTTATTGTTTTGCCCTAATCTGCTTTATTACAAGTCTGATCTTTGAACAGGTTATTACGATCATAATGGACGCAACGCAATCAAACCCTATTAATATTTCCAATAGCATCGGTTCGACGACAAAGATTCCAATCTTGTACACCCATGACTATGAAGTATGGGCGCATCATTTTGAAGATTACGTGATTGGATCGGAGGACAATGGTTTTCTCATATGGGAAGCCATCATCAATGGACCGTTTTCTCATTCTGCTACATCCAGAATCATTAAGACGCAAAAAGAGTACAACGATCTGCTTAAGGACGTGACGAATATTGCGCAAGATGAAAAAGATAAATTTCAGTGCAATATTAAGGCACTAAGGTTGATCAGATTCGCCCTTCAGTCCGATACATTCAGACTGGTCAGCTCATGCACTACGGCAAAGGAAGTGTGGGACAGACTTCGCGAACTGTATTCCACAGACGAAGATCTTGAACATTCTATTCAAACCTTGCTTCTATCTGAATTTGGTGAATTCAGGCAAGGGGCCGAAGAAACAGTGACCCAGACGTTTGATCGCTTCAATCATCTTCTCAGCAAGATGATCAAACACGACATTGAAAGGAAGCTCATCGAACAAAAGGTTACTTTCTTGAACCGACTGCGATCTGAATGGAGAGCAGTTGTTTCCACAGTCAAAGCCCATGAACAGTTTAAATCTTACTCCTTGGCGAAACTGGTGGGTATTCTAAAGTCCCAAGAGAAGATTGTGGGTCAAGAGAAGAATGTTGTCTCAAGTCTTGGTTCGTTGGCCCTCCTATCCAAAAGTAAAGCCGTGATGGAGGATGAAGAGCTCAACTTGGAAGAATATGACCTCTCAACTGAGGATTATGCCTTGATGGTATCCAATCCTAAGAGGTTCATAAAGAAGAGATTCCCCAGCAACAAAAACCGAAACTGGCAGGGGAGTTACAGTTCTGAAAAGGTGAACAATGAACCGAAAGCTGAGGAGCCCAAAAAGGAACCGAAAGCAGATGGCGATTCCGGAGTAAGCTGCTTCTACTATGGTGGCAAGAACCACTATGCTAAGGACTGTGTTCTTAAGAAGATGGCTGAAAAGGACGATGGAAAGGATGAGGAAGTCGTGCTGCAGAAGAGATTGGATGAGTTGAGAAAGAAAAAGTCTACCGCTAACCCTTCTATTAATGCTCTTATTGTGCAGGGTTCGGTTAATGACGATGAGTTCGGTAGCACCGAAGTTTGGTCTACTGACTCAGAAGACGAAGAAGTGAGGAAGCCTTCTCATGGAAAGGCTTATATGGCTAAGGAGGAAAGCAGTGGTGGAAAATGCTTCATGGTGTCTGGCGTATCTCAGATGAGGGGATACAATACCGATGGAGGAAGCAATGGACCGAAGGTGCAGGAGGATATGTGCTTTACGGCCAAACCACTCAGCCAGCAGTTCAATGAACTCGATGAACTGATAAAGAAGGTACAATCTGCTTTTATTTCATCTAAAGTACCACCATCCTCTTACGAGAAACAACTAAAAAACGTTAACACAAGAATTTCTCATTTAGATAGTAGCTTAACTCAAACTCGAGTCACCAATTCTAACCTGACTGATCAATTAAGCAGGGTGGCGTCGAAGAGTGAGGAGCGGCGTATGTGGATTGAGTTAAAAGAGTCGGAATTAATTAAAGTTAAAGACGAAAACATTTATTTACAGAGAGACAATTTGAAATTGTTGAAACAACGAAATGTTTTTTGTTTAATAGCTAAACGTTTATATTCCAATATTACTCAACTTCACTTGGACTGCGAGATAGGCCAAAAGATCCATCGTATGATTTTGCCCTTCCTAGAATTTAAGGAGGATGAAATCGATGCCGAAGCTTACAATTGTGAGAGTGTGATATCGTCTGATGATGTCAACCCAACTTATAAAATCGGACTGGACAAAATTGAGTCCTTCATTAAATCCAAAGACCACAAGGTCATGCTCAAAAATCTTTTGGATGAAAATGACAGACTTAAACTGAGAACCGAAACTATACAAAAGTTTGACTCTCTAAACGCCAAAGTAAGCTCAGAAAATAAAATCGATGTTGAAAATGCATCTGAGCTTAACGAGGACGAAAACATGAGTGAAATTTCTGTAGAGGATACGGTTGACTGCTCAGAATTTGTTAAAAGCGAAACTGAAAACCACAAAAATCTTATTTCTGAAAATTCTGTGGAATTCGCTAGATTGTCCCAACAAAAGTCCCCGAAATTAGTAGAAAAAGCTGTTGTGTATCAAAAGGTCAGGACCACTCCAAATCAAGTATACAAGGTGACTGGAGTAACCGAACATCAAACAGCTGAACTCACAGCTATTGTTAACGAAGACAATGCTGATGGCTGTGATGAGTATTTCTGGGAAGCTCCTATTGATAATGGAAACGAAACCGTCGGCCTATCTAAAAGAACCTCTTGGATGAAGAAAGGGAGGTACATACCTGAACCCTTGAACAAGCCTGATAATTTCAGTGAACCAAGTACAAGTGGTACAAAAGATATTCCTCAAGAGGTTGATAGTTTAGCAAAAGAAGACATTCCTTCAACACCTACAGCTCGATGCGAAACTTCATCAGATACTCCTTCCACTTCCTCAGGGCATACTGAATCTTCTTCAGATATTCCCTCTGCTCCCTCGGCTCAAAGAAAAACTCCTGAAGTTCAAAAGAAACCAGCCAAGGTGACATCAAAAACGAAAGCGAACGTTCATCATCAACCTAAGCAGATGAGGGATAAAAAGATAGAAAGGAACCTAAGATACAGGAAAAATCTTTCTGAAAGGAAACAATTATGGCACTCACAGAACGCATACTATACACACAAGGACAAGAATCTGAAGTATGAAAACAATCCTGTACGAAAGCCTGAAAGTTCCACTAACCGAAAGTCAAGGTTCGGTTCGCAAGAAGATACCAACCGAAAGTCAAGGTTCGGTTCGCAAGCAGATATCAACCGAAAGTCAAGGTTCGGTTCGCAAGAAAATACCAACCGAAAGCCAAGGTTCGATTCTGAAAAGGACTTCGACCGAAACCAAATGTTCGGTTCCAAGAACAACTCCAACCGAACACAGGGGTTCGGCTCCGAAATAAAAAAGGAACAAGACTCAAAGGTTAACCCCACCAACGATCAAAAGCAAAAGGGTCACCTAGAGTCATCAGCAAGGAAGACTTCTCCATCCAAATCCAAATCCTCTCTTTCTAATTCTTCTCGTTCTTCTACTTCCAACCATTCATCTCCATCTTGCTCTAACGCTAATTCCGTTGGTTCTCAAAAACCTCATCCATCTGCTGAACAGAAGGGAAAGCAAAAGATCAATGAATCCAAACCTGAGTCCAAAGCAAACAAACCCAATCTTAACAAAATAAAAGTCTACACCATTAAAAAGAAAGATGAAACAACTCTAATTAAAAGAACATATCTAGTTGACATCTCTCTTACTATTCCCGTTCCCATGAAAATCTCACATGGACCCAAGAAACTTTGGGTTCCTAAATCTGCTTAATTTTTGCAGGTTATAAGTGACGAGCAGTTTGACGAAGAATGGTACATCGACAGTGGCTGCTCGCGTCACATGACAGGGAGGAAAGAGGAGCTCAGGGAATACAGATCTCTTGCCAATGGTGGCAACGTTAAGTTTGGAAATAACTCTTTCGGCACCATAAAGGGATATGGGATGATAACGAATGGTGATTTTACCATAAGGAAGGTGGCCTATGTGGAAGGACTTCAACACAACCTCATCAGTGTATCTCAGCTTGTCGGAGGTACAGGTCTCAAAGTTTCATTCGATGATGAAGGTTCTGAAATCATAGAGAAAAAGACAAAGAAAGTGATTCTGAAGTCAGAGCGAAAGGGTGAAATGTTTCCTATGAACATGAAACCCATCAAAGGAAACCCAGCCATATGTCTGCTATCAAAAGCTCAATCCGACGAAAGCTGGTTGTGGCACAGAAGACTCTCTCATCTCAATTTCAAAGATATCAACCGACTTGTCACTGGAGCTCATGTTAGGGGTCTTCCATTGCTCAAGTTTGACAGAGAGCATTTATGTGCTGCATGCGAAATGGGAAAGCAGAGTCGTCAAAGTCACCCATCCGTAATTAATACAAAAGTTGTTGAACCACTCGAATTGCTTCATATCGATTTGTGTGGTCCTTCATCTATTGAAAGCATCGGTGGTAGCAAGTACATTCTTGTTATCATTGATGACTTCTCTCGATTTACATGGGTGTTCTTTCTAAAGCTCAAATCTGAAGCGACTCAAAAGCTGAAAGTGTTTATCAAGCAAATTGAAGTCCAGCTCAAGAAGGTCGTTCGCAACATCAGGAGCGACAATGGTCTCGAATTCAAGAACAGGGAGTTTGAAGATTTTCTTGCAGAAAAGGGAATTAGCCATAATTTCTCAGCTCCCTACACACCACAGCAGAACGGGATAGTCGAAAGACGAAACCGATCTCTGTGTGAAGCTGCCCGAACTATGTTAAGTTTCGCTTCCTTACCTCTTTATTTTTGGGCTGACGGTATTTCTGCTGCTTGTTATACACAAAACAGGTCCTATCTCAACAAGCGATTCACGCTCACACCATATGAGATATTAAACAACAGGAAGCCCAATGTGAAATTTTTCCACGTTTTTGGCTCAAGGTGTTTCATCTTTAACTCTAAAGAGCACCGCAACAAGTTTGATGTCAAAGCCGACGAGGGAATTTTTCTGGGTTACTCTCTCACATCCAAGGCGTACAGGGTCCTAAACAAACGATCAAGAAGGATTGAAGAGACATACTATGTGACCTTCGACGATAACTACGTCAAGAAGCTACAGGCCATAGATGACACTGTCGGGGAAATATTTCCTCAAACTGGCCAAGTCACAGTCTCAATCGCCAATTTGTACAAGAAATTTCTGGAACTCTTTGATGAACCGGAAAAAGCTTCTCTCTCCGAAGCAGGTGCAGCTGACAACAAAATAGATCATATGAAGCAGATTGTCGAAGATGCTGCAAGAAGAATGCATGAAGGAGAATCACCCACTGATGACTCTCCAACCAAAAATGCTTCAGTCGAGGGGGAGCCAAGTTCTCATGTTGAGGGGGAGCAAAGCTCTACCACTTCACCCGAAGGTCCTTCTCCAACCGAAGGTGCCCCTCCAAACGAAGGTGCTTCAATGCCTGAAAGTCCAGCACCGCAAGAAACCCCTGAACCTCATGTTTCTCAAGACTCATCAATTGAGGGGGAGCATGATGATATGATGCTTGATTTTGATAGTCAATCTGAGCCAGAAGAGTTGATCAACGCTGAACTAGATCCAACCTTCGATCCGAATTACCCTCCTCTTACAAAATGGACCAGAGATCATCCTATCTCTCAAGTAGTTGGTGATGTATCTGAAAAGGTTCTGACCCGATCTCAACTGAAGGCAAAACAGACATCCTTATTCTCAAAGGTTGAGTTTTGTATGTTTAACTCATTTGTATCGAAAGTTGAACCGAAGACAGTGAACACTGCCCTCGATCACTCTGATTGGGTTCAAGCAATGCAAGACGAACTGAACGAGTTTGAAAGGAACAAAGTCTGGCGCCTCATTCCAACTCCTCCAGATGCTTCGGTTGTTGGTCTCAAATGGGTTTTTAGAAACAAAATGGACAAGGAAGGTAATGTCATAAGGAACAAGGCTCGTCTGGTTGTCAAGGGATACTGTCAGGAGGAAGGGATAGATTACGAAGAGACGTTCGCTCCAGTAGCTAGGCTAGAATCGGTTAGAATATTTCTGGCCTATGCTGCTCACAAAAACTTTGAGGTCTTCCAAATGGACGTCAAGTGTGCATTTCTCAATGGAGAACTTGAAGAAACTGTGTATGTGGAGCAACCTCCTGGGTTCGTGAACGAAAAGTATCCAAATCATTGCTATATTCTGGATAAAGCTGTGTACGGCCTCAAACAAGCTCCGAGGGCCTGGTATGAAACGCTTACAAAATTTTTAAAGATGTCCAAATTCAAACAAGGTTCGGTTGACCCAACCTTCTTTCGCAAAAAGGAAGGTAACCACCTTATGATAGTTCAAATTTATGTCGATGACATCATCTTTGGCTCTACGAATCCCAACTTAACAGCTGAATTCAGAAAGTTGATGGAGACTAAGTTTGAAATGAGCTCAATGGGTCCTATTAATTTTTTCCTTGGTTTAAATATAAGACAGGGACCTGAAGGCATCTTTATCAATCAGGAAGCTTACACGAAGACTCTCTTAGCAAAGTTTGGCATGATGGGAGACTCAAAAGTCAAAGTCCCAATGGCATTCGGCACCAAGCTTACCCCTTCTCTAGACAAACCGGCTGTCGACATCACGCTCTATCGTCAAATGATAGGCTCACTGATGTATCTAACTGCTAGCAGGCCTGATATCATGTTTTCTGTGTGTTATTGTGCTCGATTTCAGGCTAACCCACGCGAACCTCACATGCTGGCAGTGAAGAACATCCTACGCTATCTCAAGCGAACCGCCTCCTTAGGTCTATGGTATCCATCCAATTCAGGCTTCTTCGTTCAAGCCTATTCTGATGCTGACCTTGGAGGATGTGGACTCGACCGCAAAAGCACAACTGGTGGCTGTCAATTTCTTGATGGGAAGTTGGTCAGCTGGCAATCCAAGAAACAAACATGTGTGTCGCTGTCTACTGCTGAAGCGGAATACATTGTCGCTGCATCCTGCACATCACAAGTGATTTGGATCCAGAGTCAACTTCGAGACTATGGACTCAATATGAAGAAGATCCCTCTATATTGTGACTCTGAAAGTGCAATTAGGATCTGTCATAACCCGGTGCAACACTCTAAAACCAAACACATAGCACTGAGGTATCACTTCATCAAAGATCATGTGGAAGATGGAAATGTCGAAGTTCACTTCGTAAGAACCACTGATCAACTGGCTGACGTCTTTACCAAAGCTCTTCCAGAAGCATCGTTCAATAAAATATTGCAAGGGCTAGGAATGATGGAATCAGAGTCAGTACCTCACACTACCTCTCAATCTCAAACGTAAGAAGCGAAACCAACCGAACGTTCGGGTTCGGTTCAACCATTTCACTCGCTCATTACTTCAAAGGTAGTTTTTCTATGTTGTATATTTCTTGTGCAAAATTTGTTTTTCTTTATGTAAAAAGTTTTTTCATATTGCATATCTAAACTCCTTGGTTTCTTAAAAAATTTTCCAAAACCGAAACCTCCAGAAGGTTCGGGTTCGGTTTTTCAAAATTTTCAAGAATCGAAACCAACCGAAGGTTCGGGTTCGGTTTTTCAAAATTTTCCTGAACCGAAACCAACCGAAGGTTCGGGTTCGGTTTTTCAAAATTTTGTGCAACCGAAACCAACCGAACGTTCGGGTTCGGTTTCCCAAAATTTTCTACACCCAATTCCAACCGAACGTTCGGGTTCGGTTTTTCTTTTTCACCAAAATTTTTTTTCTTTTCGTATTTTTTTTTATTTTCACTCTTTTATTTTTATTATCTATCACAAATCCAAAAATATTTTTTTCTAATAATATCAAAGATCCAAATTTTTTTTTTTATTGTGTGCTAATTTGTTTATGGGAATATATTCGATGCCTTACTTAAGTGTCCCTAGAAGCATGCTGCTGTATGTGTCCCAAGCCTCATAAGATTTTGAATAATAGCCTTCATGACCTGGTATACACAAACCTTGTCTTCCCAATAAGGCTAACTCATTTATTCTAATCGTGAGCTACCTCACTCTTTTCTCACATGAGTTCAGAGTCTCCTGCTTGGTCCTTTTGTTCGCAGCAGAGGTACTATGTCATCTTACACCATCCCCATTACACTTCTCCATAACATTCGTTTCATCACAGTAACCCTTGAGACTCTCAGAAACTACCACTGAGGTTTATGGTTACACAACATCTGTGTTTATGATCTTAGCTTCGTGCCACTACGAGCTGAGTGAAACCCAAAATTCAACACCAACGAATTGACGGTGACCAATTAACTTGATCAAGTTTTCACCAATGGATTGACGAATGTACCTTCATGAAATCTCAATTTCTTTTCTTTTTGCGTGGTTCCAATGAAATTGTTACACACCATGACATTTCTTCCCTAGGGATCCAGTTTTAAATTTTTATCTGAGATTTCATATTAATCCAAGCCACTACAAAATCAACTCAACCCTACTTGTTCAACAGACTACACCGGTCTCACAAGTACTTTGTTCACATTCGTTCTTATATCAAGAATTGCATTGTTGAATCAAAGTGAAACCACCATTAATTAGCCTAATTAAAAGAAGCCTTTCAACATTTCTTAATAAATGTTTGATCGTAATTCAACGGGATTCCACACTAACACTTTGAGGTTCTTCTGGACCTTGAAGGAAGAGATTCGTGCCCGGGATCATCAGTTTCGTGTCCTTATGGACATCACAGATTATCCTAAAAAGAGTTGCTTTACTTCTTTATTTTTTTTTACACTCTTTGCACGAAAATCCAAGATTTTCAAAAATTCCGTTACTAATTATTTTACAGGCTGGATATTTACTGGATGGTTACAAATGAAGTTGTGGTCAAAAATAAGCCACGTGGATCATTAATTGGAAACAACTGATTAAAAAGGGGAAAAGACAAAAAGTTGCTGACTCGGCGGGAGTTAAATGGATAGAAATTCAAACGACGGTAATAAGGAGGGCGCGTGAATTTGAAACGGCCGCGCTTTTTCTAACACTTGAGGACGCGTGTGCAATATCGAAGCGTCATATCTCTGAAGTTACAGGCGCGTGTGGAAATGGAAACGATTTCTTTCTCTGAACCGGCGCTTACCGGGCGGCGTGATCCTAGGAATCTGACACTCTCTCTCCTACGTGATCATCGCACGTCCCAACTGTCACCAATCAGTCACTCCAAAAAACCCGTTTCGTATTTCCATAAGAGATTTGAAACGATTTTTCTCTCTCCTATCACCTACTATAAAAACCCATCAACACCACCTTTTACCTCTTTACTGCCCCATAATTTCCAAAGCAAAAATACTTCCAAACTCTCTCCCGGTTATCTTCTTCTCCAAACCTGCAACAATGGCTGAATCCTCTTCCGTCCATGCTACTTCTCAGATTCTTCCAATCCGTCCTCAGCAATGCCTCGTGATTGATCTCAACCCACTGGCGTATGATTCTTATATGTCGCCGGTCATCGAATGTCTCAAATACTCCCAGCTTGCTCCTGCACTGTCACGGATTGAAACGGTGCCAATGGTGGCCTTATCTTAGGTCTACGCAACGGCTTACTACGACAAGGCCGTCGACAGGGTCTTTTTCGAAGTGGCGGAACACAAGACGTCGATTTCTCGTCCCCGCTTTTGCACCATGCTTGGGTTTGCTGCTGACCCATCGGGTGTTCACCCGGAGACGATTCCGGTTGGTATGCTCTACAACATGTTCTACAACATGGGCTACACGGAAGTTCTTACCTCCGTCGCAAGGTTCAAGAAGTCCTGCCTACCGCCCCAGTGGAATGGGTTATTCACAGTTCTCTTCAAGGGACTGTCAGAAAGGAGCTTAGGATCGGATGGAGCCAGTCGTCTTTTCCTGTCAATTATGTATGGGGTGTACAACGGGATCAATCTGGACTATGGATTTGTCCTTTGGCAACAACTGATTCAGAGCCTCTCTTCCTCTTCCCGACACTCCGAGGTGTCGCTGGCCCGGTTCTGGATCTTGATCACCAGATGGGCTATGGACAAGTTTAACGTTCCCACAGCCGACGGTGCACCGATGTCTTCTATTGGTACCTTTCATACCAAGAAGATCATCGTATCCGATGCATCGAAATTCTCCTTCATTGGCTCTATCCCGGAGTCGATGTATGCTGATGTGCCAGCAGATAGCAGATTGATCAGAACGATCAAGGATTTTCGCCAAACTGGTCCGAGGGAACTGACACCGGACATGCTGCGATCAATTCATGATGCTGACAAACCGGTGGCCAGGGGCAAAAAGGGTGACAAGGGAAAGCAAGTGTCCAAAGCTCCAAAGGGATCTTCTCCAAAGAAGCGTAAACAACAGAAACCTGCTTCATCCCACAACCGAAAAGGAGGAAGACCCAACCGAAACGAAAGTTCCTCATACCCTCCTCTTCAAGCGAATCTGAAGGTGGGAGTTCGGACTCTGAGGGCTCACAAGGAGACGAATCTCCACAACGAGGCAACACACCCCCTCGGTCCCCAACCCCGGAGATGGAACTTCCCCAATCCCCAGTTCCTTCCCCTCCACCCACAATACCTATTTCCATTCCCACCATAAACCCTTCTATACCACCAACCTCATTCCCTATACCTCCACCCATATTCACCACATCAACCGAATCACCACCTGTAACCGAAACCCCTCCCGTAACCGAACCTCCACAAACCGAAACCCATACACCACCACCACCCGAAACTAACCCCCCACCCACCCAACCTGAACCAACCAAACCCACAACACCCCCAGCTTCACCACCACCTCAATCTCCAGAAGACGCCGATGGCGATGATCAATACCTTGGTGGTGATCACATGAACTTTGATTCGGTCTACTATAGTCCGTTTCAAGTTCAGAGTGATGAGGAGGATGATGCTCCAGTGACAAAGAAGCATCTCCGCGAGCTTAACAAGAAGGTTGATCAACTTCTCGCCTCCTCTTCCAACCAGCAGTCATCCTTATCTGAAGCTGCCCTTCAGAAGATAGTTGATGCCTTCTCCAGGGCTCAACATGACTCAGTGGCCTCAGCTACTGCTGCTATAGACGCCTCCACCCGAGCCTGTGAGGCAGCGACCGAAAAAGTTGATAAACTATTCTCCGACGCTTCTGACCTGCTGAAGTCTCTGCAGGAAAGCGCCAATGCCACAAAGACAACTCTGGAACCGATTGTTCAGCAATTGGCCAAGTTCGTCTCGACGGAGTTGACTTCGTTCGCTACCCTCCGACAAAATATCAGCGACGACAACTCGGCACTCCGTGCCTCCATCGATGCCCGTCTGGCAAAACTACAAGAGGATCTTGCGGCAGAGAACTCTCTGATGGACGTTCTGGCGAGTAAAACAACTGCCCTAAAGGTCAAGAGCACGCAGCTTTCCAACTCCGAACAACAATTGGAAGCTCTTCGATCCGAGAGGGAAGTCATAAAGACGTGTGTTTCGGATGTCCACGCCGCTCTATCCAACATCCTGGAAGCACACGACCCCATCCTTAATCATTCGGTGAGGCGCACCCTCGCTGAAAAGCTCTCCCCGGCCATGGACCTCTTAAGCAAAATTGAAGGCCTTCCGAGTTTCGTGTCCATTCCGAAACAAGGGGGAGAAGAGAAGAAAGGATCGAAACCTCCTCCGTCCTCCAAAGCTACTCACACAACCGAACCAACCCCAACTGGTCATGCCTCGGGTTCGGGTGTGAAGAACAAGGGCAAAAACATAGCAGAGGGTGGAGATGAAGATGAAGATGAAGATGAAGACAAGGAGACCATTGCCGACTTGTTGAAACGGAAAAACAGTCGCAATGCTGAAGGTGATGCCAGTCGTGTGGCGCGTGAGGCTGAAGAAGCCGAACGAAAGCAAAAAGAAGCCCACGATCTCCTTGAGAGCCGAAAGTTGCTCTTCCCTGCCTGGACCAGGGATCGTTTGATAAAAGAGGCCATAGAGACTCCAAGCATACTATGGCTCGAGCCGGTGATATCGTTCGACTGCAACAACACCATCGATTCGCAGTTCGATATGCCACTAACTCGAAAGGCGTTCATCTTCCACGCCTTCTCTAATATTTTTGAAGTCCCGCATCCGAACGATGAGCTTGACAGGGAGCTCATTGACTTCTACCTGGAGGCCGCTCGCCCTCAATACCTTACATGGAGCGCCCAGAAGATTGTCAATGTTCGGGTGATGAAGCCTTTTGTCGTGGGGAGATTCACAAACGTCAAGTTCAAGCTTATCCGAGGATCTGCAAGAACTGCTCACATGATCTCTCTGGCGGATCTGCCCAATCTGAACCCTCACGATTGGATAGTCTTGTACAATATCCTGCTGACAAACGAAGCCGAATATGGTCCCATCCTAGACTATGTCAAAAGGATGCTGGCATGCTATATCATGGAGGTGGCCCTAATGGATCAGGAGGTTGCCACAGTTTTTAAGAAGAAACCGAAAGTCAAGCCTGTGGGATCGGCCAGTGATCTGAATCAAATGCAAATGGGCAAGATAGATTCGAGGCGAAACTCTGTGATGTTCACTAGAGCCGAAGGACAGAAATGTCTCTTCGCTTTAGCTGACAAACATCTTTACACTACAACTTGCTTGGAGCACATCTTATTCATCATCAAACAGTGAAAAGACAATTCGGCTGATGATATCAAGTACTTCAATGATATGATCAATTGGTACATCCGGTTTAGACAGACCATCCTTTCCATAACCAAGTGTCTGTTTAGTACCGTGAAGAAGAAGGTACCAGCTTCAGCCGCCGGCCCAAGTAGGAAGTGAAGGTCTCGCTCCAAATTGACGCAAAGGGGGAGATTGTTGGGCTGAAAAGAGTTTTGATGTTGCGTCTTTTGGGCTCGGTAGATTAGCCTTTTATTCTCCGGTTTGGGCCTGTCCAACCGAGAGCCTTTTATGTATAGTATTTAAGTTAATGCTTGCATGCATATTAGGTTAAGATTCTAGAGATTATCGAAATAGCGATTGATCAAGAGTATATTATTTTCCAGTAATCGTTCTTGTAATCTTCCAATCCTTTACAGTTGATGTTCTTAATCGAGCTCTTCTAAGAATTTTATTTAATCATTCGACACAATTGATTCAAGCTGTTTTGTTCTTAATATTGCGTTCTGCTTTGTTTTAATATTGTGTTCTTGCTGTTTCATATTCATATACTTGTTCAAGATCTAATCGATCTTCATAGATTAAAAGTTGTTTTAATCCCATCAAAATCCATGGTGATGTCTTCCTATTTACCCATGGGTACGGGTAAAGGTTCTAAACTCCCATACGGTTTCTGATGTTGTGCCTAAACCCTAGCATAAGTTACACACTCAGCCACATACTTAGGAACATCGAGTTTCATCGTCGGCCAACAATAATAGGGTTTTAGATCCCTATACATTTTTGTACTGCCAGGATGAATCGAGTACATGGTCTTGTGAGCTTCTTCCATCAGAAGATCTCTTACTCCGCCCGTCTTAGGTACCCAAATCCTCTCTTGGAATACATTCAACCCTTGGTTGTTTGTACCGAACACTAACGTTTTGCCCAAACGTTCTTCCTTTCGGTCATTTTTCTCTAAAGCTTCCTCTTGAGCTTTCTTTATACTTTCCACAATTGTCGAGACAACTTCAATTCTCAATGCTCTTGGCCTTTTCTTTTCAAGGTTTACTTTCTGACTGAGAGCATCAGCAACAACATTTTCTTTACCAGGGTGGTAAAGTATCTCACAATCGTAGTCCTTGAGTAACTCTAGGCAACGTCGTTGCCTCATGTTCAATTCCTTCTGATTAAAGAGATATTGGACACTCTTATGATCAGTGAAAAGTTTACACTTTGTGCCATAAAGATAATGCCTCCATATCTTTAGGGCGAATACTACCGCTGCCAACTCCAAATCGTGAGTGGGGTAGTTCTTTTCATGTTCCTTCAATTGCCTCGATGCATACGCTACGAATTTATCCCTTTGGGTTAGAACACAACCTAACCTAACTCCGGATGCATCGCTATAAACAGCGAAGTCATCAACTCCTTCAGGCAACGAAAGAATCGGTGCTTCACACAATCTCTTCTTTAACCTCTCAAAGGCTTCCTTATACTTCTCATTCCAATCATAAGTAGCTCCTTTGTTGGTCAAAGCTGTTAATGGAGTAGCAATTGAAGAAAAGCCTTGGATAAACCTTCTTTAATATCCAGCTAATCATAAAAAGCTTCGAATCTCCGTAGGGCTCTTTGGTTGTTCCCACTTCATCACAACTTCAATCTTTGCTGGGTCAACCATTATTCCTTCTTGGTTAACCACATAACCTAAAAATTGGACTTCTTGAATCCAAAATTCACATTTGGAGAATTTTGCATACATCTTCTCCTTTTTCAGGACTTCTAGCACTTCACGTAGATGCTTTTCATGCTCCTGCTTGCTTTTCGAATAAATCAAGATGTCGTCTATGAATACTATCACGGATTTATATAGGAATGGTTTACAAACCCTATTCATCAAATCCATGAAAGCTGTTGGGGCACTGGTTAGTCCGAACGACATAACCAAAAATTCATAGTGTCCATATCTTGTTCTAAACGCAGTCTTTTCGATATCCTACTCTCTCACCTTTAGTTGATGGTATACCGACCTAAGATCGATCTTTGAGAAATAGCTCGAATCCTGTAACTGATCGAACAGGTCATCGATCCTTGTCAACGGGTACTTGTTCTTTATCGTCACTTTGTTCAACTCTCTGTAATTGATACACACTCTCATGCTCCCGTCTTTCTTCGTTACAAATAACACAGGGGCTCCCCAGGGCGATGAACTAGGTCGAATGAAACCTTTGTCCAATAATTCCTGAAGTTGTGTCATAAGTTCTTTCATCTCTGTTGGTGCTAATTGATATGGACCTTTTGCTATCGGCGTCATTCCTGGTAATAAGTCGATACGAAATTCTACTTGTCGATCAAGGGGCAATCCAGGAAGATCTTCGGGAAAGACTTCTGGATAATCACACACCACCAGAATATTCTGCACCTCCTTCTTTTCCATCTTAGCATCGATCACGAACGCTAGATATGATGTATATCCCTTGGCCAAACACTTTGTAGCTTTCATTAGGGAAATGATTCCAGAATTTACTCTGCGTTTGTCTCCATACACCATAAACGACTCTTTCCCTGGCGGGTTTACTTTTACTATCTTCTTTCTACACAATATTTCGGAATCATTGGCACTAAGCCAATCCATTCCTAAAACTATGTCGAATCCATTTAACTCGATAGGCAATAATTCCTCGTAGAACTTGTTCCCATCCAAGTCAATGAGGATGTTTTTCATTCGATGGCTAACAGGTACAAACTTGCCACTAGCAATCTCGAATAATAAGGCATTAACTAGCCTATCTACAGGCAAAGCTAGCTTTCTACCAAATTCATGCGATATAAATGAGTAATTGGCTCCAGAATCAAATAAAATTTGGGCAGGCAATTCGTTTACAAGAAAGGTACCTGAAGCGACGTCGACTTCTTCTTTTGCAGCTTCAAGTGTCATCTGAAAGGCTCTCGCCTTCGGCTTTGGTGGTAGATTGGGCTTTGCTGCATCCTTCCTCTTTGGACAGTCTTTAAGAATATGCCCTACTTCATGGCACTCAAAACATACTCTCTTGTCGGACGGAAACACGTTGTCATAATGCCCAGTCTTTCCACATTTGAAACAAGTCACCTCCTCACTACATTTCCCAGAGTGCTTTTTCTTGCACTTTTCACACCATTTCACTTCACCTCCTCCTCCTCCAAACTTCTTGGACTTAGAAAATTTGCTTTTCTTGTTAGAACCTGAAGTTCCTTCAAATTTTCTCTTTTCACCAACTTCTGTTATCTCCAGACCCTTCTCTCTGATCTGAACCTCAACATTCTTAGCAGCCCAGATGGCGGCTTTCAAAGTGGTTGCTTGCTTAACCATAAAACCAAAGTCCGCTGGTAATCCGAGGGCAAACTTGTTGACCTTAGAGAGTTCAGTTGGAACTAGATGAGGAACAAGTTTCATCTTTTCCATAAAACCAGCAGCGTATTCAGTAACGCTCATCTTTCCTTTCTTTGAATTCTGGAACTCATTGTTGATTTCCAGAAGATCCTACTCAGAGCAGTACTGCAATTTCAGTTGTACCACAAAATCTTCCCAAGATATCTTACTAGCTTATCCCTTGGGCATCGAATCAGCTAGTAACTTCCACCAGCTCAACACACCAGACTTTAACAGAGGAATTGCAAGTGCGGTCTTTTGTTTGTTGCTGCACTCGCAACTTTCAAACATCATCTCCATTTCGGAGATCCAATTCAAGACTTCCACCGGTGTCGGACTCCCAGATAGACACGGCGGTTTAGATGCAATGAAATCTTTGTATTTGCATATGCATCCATCAACTCCTCCATCCTGGTTGTTTTGTCTAACTATCGGTGGGTTGGCTTGACCAAGAGTCCCACTATAGTTCCCTCCTACTGATTGCCCTTCATTCAATACGGGTTGTTCAGCAGGCATCGTAGTCTCTTCCCTATGTTGTTGTAGTAATCGCCTTGTCTCCTCCATCTGGTGATCTAACATCATCTGCATCATTGCTTGTACCCCAGCCATCGTCATTGGCTCAGGTGCAGCTCTTACAACAAGTACTTGCTCAACTACTTGAGGTTGAGGTTGTTGATCCCTGTTTCTGTTTGCATCTGCAGCTCCACTATGAGTTCTTTCCATTACAATCTATATAACGAATAAGGCGAATTTAGGTCTTTATCCTTGTTAGACATGCAATTCCCTTATCACTCCGGAACGTTTACATGTTAGCTCTAATCTTGTAATCATACGCTTAGAATCCTACACACATAAGGTTTCCAGATCCGGTCGGCAACAGACCATAGATCCGAACAAATAATGGCACACATGGCAAACACATAGCATTTAGCACATAAGGGCATTTTAAGCATCTTTCCGAAAATAAACTAGTGCTCGTGTCTAAAATATGGTAGACACTCATCTCACAATCATCACTTAGCATTCTAAGTTTAAGTTTAGAAATCGTAGGATATTTCTTAGTTCGCTTAAACTAATGCTTTGATACTAACTATGACATCCCCTATTTTCTCGGCCAGAAAAGACCGATTTAATTTATGCTTTTTAAAATAAAATCAGAGAAATCTTTTTAAAAGATGTTGCGAAATTGGTCCCCAAACAACATATGATAAAAGTTTATCAAAACCCTTCATTAAGAAGGTATATATTTTCCATATATATCAAAACCTCGGGATGTCATGTTCCGATACAGATCAAAAGCATAAACAAGACATTATAAGCCTTTCAACAGTTATTTACAACTACTGGCCTATAATCTAAAAATCTCTCATCGTCCTCCGACTATGCTCGGGGTCCACTACCTGTAACATAAAAAGCTGAGTGGGTCAGGCTTGGGAGCCTGGTGAGCATATAGGGTTTTCAACCCACAATAATAATAAACTTACTAAGTTCATCAATCAACAATAACCTTGATTAGCCGTTCCCGTTATCCTCACTTTACGTCCCTAAACACTTATCATAAGGGACCTAGCCTAAAGAATATCATCGGGATGGACACTACTGCTAAGGGGTTTCCTCAGCCATACATGTCCTAATGGCAACCATGAGGGGGATGGAGTATAGTGAATGAACACTCTTAGTTCATTAACACCTACAGGTTGCGGACCTGCTAATGTTTCCCACTGGACTGTCTAGAAAGTCCATGGTCATCATCCAAACTCTGCTAGATGACTGGATCTCAAAACACATCGAGGCCTCTCATCACTTTTATTTTATCACACATCACTATCTACCCATGTTTTACCCAACATATTTGTAGATAAAAATACATATACAGTTTAAAACTTGTATAAAACATCAATTCAACTGTCACCTCAGTTAATCAATTAATATAATTACACGTATCACGTATTTCATATAAAATACTTCATATTTAGGTGTAAGATGAAGGTGACTATACACTCACTTGATTTGATGACAATCGGGCAGCAATTCATTTCCTAAACGATCGTTTCTAATAAAACCGAGAGTTTTATTGAGAAATCGGGCTCTGCAAAAATCGGGCTTCGAAACCAAAAAGATAAATTTTCCGGGCTTAATATTGATACCGGGGCTTAGGGGGATGATAATATGAAAGAAATATGGAGAAAGGGGCTAAAAATGACGAGTTTTCAAAATACCCCCGGCAGGTCTCGCACCCCCTATTTATAGGGGCCGAAGCTCCTGATCCAAACGCTGAGAAGAGGCCACTCGTCGCAGATCCAAAGCTCGCAGGGGAAGGCTTTCACGTGGGCTGGCATGGCTCGCACCTGCGAGGGGCTCGCTGTCGCCTCCTGATTGGACCGCGGTCTAGTCTGAGGCTTCGGACATGGCTCCTCCTGCGAAGCTCGGACACGAGGAATAGAACACAGATCGAACCTTCACTGGACCACTTCAGATAAGGCCATGTGCTCGGACGACTCACAGCTCGGATGACTCATTAGGACATGTGGCGCATGCGAGATGAGGGTGACGTGGCAACCCGTGACTATGCGAATTTTCTCGATTTTCGTGCTAAAACTTCTAAAATCCATAACTTTCGCATACGAGCTCCGTTTTTGATGTTTTTTATACGCACGTGTAGCTAAAATTACGCTCTACAACTTCCGTTTAGACTTTGTTGGCTAATTTTGAATTTAATTTTTATATTATTATTTTTAACAGACCGGGACAGGAAATTCGTTAACAATTCATAACTTCTTCATCCGACATCCGTTTTCGTCGGACTTTTTACCGTTGTGCTACTAATGACGAGACCTTCAATTCTCGTTTAGGTTGTGTCGGCGAAAAACCGCTCTATCTAAAATTCGAGTTTCTAGTTGTCTACTGCTAAGCTGAAACTTCGAAAAATCATAACTTCCTCATACGAAGTCAGATTTGGGTGTTCTTTTAATCGGACTTCTCGGTTTGACGAATACCACGAATTTCGTTTAGATTACTAAGGCTAAAAAGTAGTTTATCAAAAACTCACTTTTTACGACAATCAGCACCGTGCCGGTTTTGTGGCGAAACTTCGACAGGTCATAACTTCTTTGTTATAACTCGGATTTTGTTATTCTTTATATCCCCGAAATCCTTGTTTCGACAACTACAACTTTATGTAAAGATATCGGGCTTATCTCAAACTTTAATTTTGACGCTTATTTTTATTCTTAATTAATTAAGCCCTAATAATTAAGCATAAAACACATAATTCACATAATATTCACATAATTCCTTTTTCATTTCTTCAAAATGAGTTACAAAGGTTAACCTAGACTATCACCTCAATATAAATGCCTAGTCTAGAAACACGAGTGTTACACCTTAACACTCTTGTCAACCCTTTTCCTTTTCATTTTCTTTTCATTATTTCTAGAATCCATCTTATTTTTCCTCTCAACAAAATCATCATCACTTGTTGTTGGATAAGGTGTCTAAGTCCGTAACTTATTTGGTATATGCTTGACCCGACCCGGCATGGTCCATTTGGGTTACACTTCACCCAAACTATTTATGGATAATTTTATGAGAGTTGTATACTTACGATTTATTAATATATTATAAGTTATAATACATTAATATAAAGTCATGTTACTTAATTAGTTTTAATCTTGAATTAATTATGAATTAATTTAGTGATTAAAAGGAAGACTAATTAAATCATGGGCTATTATATTTATATGGTGTGGGCTAACACTCATTAGGGAATGGACTAAGCTTATATGGAAGTCCATGGATGATCCATTGAGCTTTTAACAAATGGGTCCTTGCAAGAGGAAAAGACATGGGCTATTAGGGTTTCACCCTAACCATGCATAATATATAAACAAGCTTATGTTGCATGAAAAGACCCTAGTGTGTGTGTAATAGTGGTGGCCGATTTCTAAGTGTTAGGATACTCTCTCATACATTTTCCAAGTTTGTGGTGATTTGTGATTTCCATTTGAGGCATTCACATTATTGCTGCTTGGCTCTCAAACTCCAAGGAATCAACAATCAACAAAAGGTTTGTAATTCATCTAGTTCTTTTATGTTTAAAAGTACCCCATGCCATGCTAGATAGGTTATAAACCTTGGAAAATAATATTTTGCATGTAGACAAACATAGATCCAAGGTTTATTAGGGTTGCATGTACACTTAGGAAGTGTTAGAATGCTCAAAACCCAATACTTGTATCATTATTATATGATTTTCCATTGTTTGTCTTTCTGGGTAATTCTAGTTTTCATCTCGTACTAGCTACCCCTTTCTTCCCTGCATTCATCATAGAATTCTTTCCTTCAACTACACGTATGCTAGATGACCGTGCACATTGTTATCAAAATAATCATTCTTACATTTTACAAATTTTATGAACAGATTTATCCATGAATTATTTTAATCATAACAGAATAAACATTAACTTACTCACATATTAAGAAATGAATACACATTCATAACAAATTAATCAATACAATTTGTATACACCCAATTTATCCATGCATTCGTGTAATAATTGTTGGATTAGTGTCTAAGTCCATAACTATTTTGTTATGTACTTGACTCGATTGAGCATGGTCCTTTTGGGTTGCCTTCACCAAAGCAACTTGATAGGATGAATTATGGAGAGAGAGGATTAATTATGATTTATTAATATATTATGAAAATAATATATTAAAGAAGAAATCATATTGTTTAATTAATATTAGTCAATAATTAATTAAGAATTAATTTTGTGGCTAAAATATATTAATTAAATAAAGGGGACTGGAACTGTCAATTGTGTGATAGTTGAATATTAGGCTAATGAACTCCATATTAGAGGAGTTAACGAATTCTATGGGGAAACCTATTAGAAATCGTCCAAGACCTCTAAGGAGGGAGTCCATGGGCTGCTTAGGGCCTAAGCAGTCAAATTAGGGTTTCGTTGTTAGATAACCCTAATAGCCTCACTATTTAAGGACCCCTAGGGCACCAAAAACGTGGCTAACTGATTTCCTTAGGGTTTCTAGACGTTTTGGGTGCCTCTCCTCTTCTCCCTCTTCATCTTTATTGCTTATGGTGTTTGTGACTCCATTAGAGGTGCAACACTTGAGGCACTAAGCTTTCAGAAGCCAATTACATGAAGGAATAGATTGCTATTGCTACATAACAGACAAAGGTAATATCTAAACCCTAATTTCGTTCATAGTATGCTAGACCTAGGGTTTGACAGCTTTGGATGATTATTGCATGTACAATTAGATAAACCTAGATCCAAAGTTTAGGGTTTCGCATTTGCACCATAGGATTGATGTAGTGCTCATAACCCATCAATCATAACACACTAGACAATCACTTAATCATTCTTACATTTTACAAATTTTATGAGCAGATTAATCCATGAATTGTTGTAATCATAACATAATAAACATTAACTTACTCACATATTCAGAAATGAATACACACTCATAACAAATTAATCAATACAATTTGTATACACCCAATTTATCCATGAATTCATGTAATCATAACACACTAGACAATCACTTACTCACATATTCACAAATGAATACACATTCAGTATAGATTTCTCATTCACTTCCACATTCATTAAGTCACCATAAAAAAACAACAAATATCATATTCACCACTACTCCTGCACCCATTCATACACGCATATACATTGCTTAACTTATTAATTTGCAATATCAAACTATGGCCCTAGAAGTAATACCATACACTCCTACATTGATTTAATGTTGATTTTTTTTGCATGATTACACACATTCGACCAAGAATACACATTCATTAAAGCATCAACATAACTCCACAAATTAAGTATTACCATCATTAAACAACACAAATTACTAACCCCTACATAACAATTACATAAACGCATCTATATTATTACAATTTTTATTTTCCAATACAGAGGTATGCGCGTAACAGAAATACAAATTTCAATATAAATCATGTAAAATAATTTATAAATTTGAAGCAATTTAGAGTTAACGTATACCATTTAAGGTTTTATGTACTCTTTTTTTCAAGCTTAAATCACACTAATGTTTAGAGTTTAATCAAACACTCTATCATATACTCTTGATTCACATTCAAATACGCATTCAAACAAAACAGAACCTTAGCTTATATCACAAAACAGCAAAATAATGTTTCCAGAAAAGTAAACCTACTTTCACAACCCAAAATACATTTAGTACCAACTACTTGTTCCACAAAAAAACTTCTAATTTACCGACAAACAACGAAAACATCCTAATCCCTCAGAAAACCCTAAAACAAAAACCCTAATTCTGATCGTAGATCAAAAACCAAAAAATTAATCTTTATCTTACCTGATTCAATGTACAAGACTTCTTCTTCTTCTTCAAGATCGATAGCATTGTTAGCCGTATTTGTAAACTTTGATTGAAAACCCGCTTCCATCATTCTTGGACTTTTTCTCTAGCTATGTGCTCTCGTCCACCTTATATCGCTTAACTTTTATAAGATAAAACAATTAACCTAATATCTTGGCAATTATTTTGAATATACTGTGACGATCAATTCACCCAAATGGAAACGATTTGGATAGATTTTTCCGCAAGGGTTTATCGGGAACAGTTGGCAATTTAATAGTATTACCTTTTTTATGAATATCGGATGTTACATATATCTGATTAAAGAGCTAAATCACTGTTGAATATTACCTTTATTAACAAAACACGTTAGAATATATATAAATTAGGAATACTTAATCTTGACCCTTAAATACAACAAATCTAATAGCTAAAATTAGTCTTCATGTTCTCACATAAAAAAGTGTTCTCAATTTTACCTAACCATATATATATATATATATATATATATATATATATATATATATATATATATATATTGGAGATAGTTCAAATAAAAACAGTAAACAGTGTGAGAACGTAAAAACACTATTTTATGTTATTATTCTACAATGATATTTCTATCCACAACTTTATATCATTATTCAACAATGAATAAATGAATATTCGCATGTTAAAACTAAAATTAGAATTTACTATAAAAATACACATACATAAATTTATAATAAAATAATAACATTATAATGAATATATGAATAATCAAATATTAATATTCATAATATAATTACTTCAACAATACATAATACAATATTTATTACAGAATAATAACATAAGCATAGTAATTTTACGTTCTCACACTATTTACTGTTTTAATATATATATATATATATATATATATATATATATATATATATATATATATATATATATATATATATATATATATATATATATATATAATTTTATGACATTAAAAAAAGAATTTACCATGGTTCATTTAGAGGAACCTGATATTACTAATCATCAATAATTCACCTATAGAATTATTACAATTATTGTATGATGCAGATGAAAAAATACATAAATTTAATCAATCAGTATACATGGTTTCTCATCCAATAAACTGCGTCGATGTGTATACTAATGTCAAAATAGCAGAATACTAGACATTGAATATGATCCATGTAATCAATGTTCATATAACGACAATCAATATCCAAAGAGGGTTGTGATTGATATCTCCATGAAGACCCTCGGATCGAAAGAGGGAAAGTCGCCCGAGATCCTGGATCTCAGCCTGGATAATTTGGTGGCAGAGGAAGTCATTAAGAAGTTGATATCTTTCTCGCAAGTTGTTAGCAGTTGTAAATTTCTTTCTTTCTTTTTTGATTTGTAATTTACTAAATGCACTCTTTCTCATGTGATGGATCATGTTACTCTCTTGCACCATTCGGTTAATAGTTTTATTTTAATAAATAGTTTTATTTCGGCAATTATGGTTTAGGGTGTTGAGTTTAGGTTTAGTTTGTTGGTTCAAGAAATTGAAACCAATTATTGTTCAATTTACTTGGTTTGTTATAATTGGTTTTCCATTCATTGTTCAGTTAAACAAATAATCGTTTTTCCATTCTTAATTTGATTAAACAATTTAACATATTGCTTAAATATATGTATGAAGTTGTTGAGTTATCTTGTATGCTCTTCTTTGTGAGATTCTTTCTTTTTATTGATGAAAATAGTCCTAACCTTTTCAAGCATACTAAAAATTCAATAGTTAATAAATTCTCGTTTATACACTTCATCTTTTTCTTCTAGGATGTCGAAATGTACAAGAAAGATAGTTTTGCATATATGATTATCTATAAGACATTAGATGAAGGGTTTGGCTCGCCATTTCCACTATTTGACTCAATATCAACCTAACTACAGCCACGGGGACCATTATTGTAATTTTTTTCTGTCAACCAATCTAATTACTAAAGTAGATGACCATTTCATAAAAGTAAAATCACATATTGCCATTTCATGAATATTTGAGAAACAAAATCATTTTTCTTTAAAACCCGCATCAGACCTGATATTAATAAACATAAAAAAACAATTTTTGAAAATGCAATACTATTAAAACTGACATTTTAGAAAGTATGTTGCTACAAATAAACATCAAAAATAATTTTTTTAAAAGTACAATATTATAAAAACTTCCATTTTAAAAAATATGTTGCTATTACTACTTCAAATATTAAAATAATTGAAATAACTTTAAAAGGAATTTTTAAAATATGTTTCTGTTTAAAGAGTCAATTTAGAAAGTACATTCCTATTTCAGAGAACTTTTTGACTTTACATTATACTTCACCACACATCAGAGATCAAACATGGTATTTGTTTTTTTTACCTTGGAACCAGACCTAATTTTTTTAACCTCACATTAGACATTTAGACTTGCTATATTTTTCTAAACCAGTATTCTTTTTTTTTTTGTCCCCATTGAATCTTGCATTACACACATCAAAGTAAAATATTATTGATAATATTAGAGACCTTTTATATTTATAAGCAGTTATTAGCTTAATTACTTTATCAATTATCTAAAATTATAAATATAAACAATAAATATGATAAACATAAAACATAGACAATGCTATTATAGCATATACCTTGATTAGTTAATGACTTCTCATGAGGCTAGATCTGAGGTGCACCCCCACCCAAACCTTTTTGTTTGCTGGAACCTCCAGGAAGATCTTGATTAGTGACTTCTCTGGTTCTCCCTTCTCTAATGTAGAACCTACTCTAAGAAAAATTTAAAGAACTCATCACTTATTATGTTTTTTTTATTGTTGTAGGGATCAAAACGTTGAAAGTGCGGAATCGAAATAATATAAGTGTGTAAGGAGTCGAGATCCAAATGATTTTGACTCTGTATATATTTACAAGGCACTGTTTGTATTCGATGCTAGAATGTATAGTCTTTGTATTTTTTTTGTTGAGTCTCATGTACCCTATAAATAGGGTAAGTACTAGAGTTGAGAGTAACTTTTGTGCTCTTCAGTTTGTAAACACTCTCAAAATCTTTGTACTTTCTTCAGACTAATACGAGCCAATCAGATCATATGATGTGTTCTTACTGCTCTCTTTGATTATTTTCGTGTTCGTTTATCGATTCTAACTCACAGGAATTGGTATTTGTAATGCCCCAAATTTCAAATACCAATATTAACTTAACATGGTCTCAAAACTTCTAAAATTCGAAAATTTAATTACTAATGTCATTATTAATAATAATAGCGGAAGCAAATAGAAAATTTAAGTAAACACTTGGTGCGCTACGTCGTCCTCAAAACTTGCCGCCTTCTTCAAGTCTGAGCCTTATGCGTTCCATTCCTGCTGTCACTTGCTACATTATTCCATGGGTTGCGTGCATTTAAAGATTCTAATGGGTAAGCCTAGAGCCTAGTGAGTTCGTGATTTTCATGCATATTGGCGCCAGTAAAATAAAAACAATGCAACAATTTATAAAATATAATTTTTTTCATTTCTTTCCACCCTTGGTGACGCATTAGGGAACTACCGTCATTTCCAGGGAACAAGTCCCTCCGTCGGGCACAAAAAATATGCGTACGACTAATTAATCAGAGCGTAAGCTCTTCGCCGCATACTGACACCCTGTACGACGACTAATAATAAGACCATGTAGTTAATACACCTGTTCCCTATATATGTCACCCACCATTTTCACCCTTTTATATGAAATAATTCATAAAAATTCACACAAATATTCATAGCAATAACAACAGTAACATGTAGTTGCAAATAATTTAGAATCAACGTTTCATGCAAACAACCACAAAATTCACACGAAACTCACATTGTTGTCTGTTAGGACTTAACCAGAGCTTGTCGCGCTACCACACCCTACATTCCACCACAAGTATTTTCTAAGGCTATAATCCTGTAAAACATCCTATGTTTTTATTTTGGTTCAACCATCAACATGTATCATTCGACGACTCAATAGTTAGAAATTTATGTTAATTATGACATGCGTAATAACCATTTCAGAAAATATACTTTAGATATTATAATACTTCCCTTCACAAAATAAATACTCCAAAATGATTAATAAATAAATAAGTAAGCGACGTTAAAACATTTGAAAACATCATTTGTAATATCCAAAATTATTTTTAACTATATATTATCAAAGTGCAGGGCTAAAGCCGAACTATGTTAAACTATGTAACTTCAAAAGAATCGGCAAGTTTATAAAACTCAGGGGTTCTATCTGAAAATTTCAGTTTCCTATATGATAGTGTAAAATAAATAGTTTTAAAAGTTGAGGGGCTAATATATACCTTTTGCAAACAAGTAAATAAAAAGAAGTGTGCAGTTGCTTCGCTATCATTACTGACCTTTTTTTTCTAACCACTAACGAAGAAAAATAAATAAATTATAAATAATAATAAACTCTTTTTTTTTCTAAAGGTACGGCACACGTTGACTCACTTATGTACCATACCGAACTAGCTTTCTTCCTCGAGAAAATGACTCTTGAGGGTAATTAACTTTTGTGTTTGTACTCATTTGGTCTCTTTTTTTTTTTGTATTCAATATACCATCGAACTTGTTGTTGGTGTTTACCATAGCCCTTTTGACCGGCTTTTGACCTGTGATAGTCGGTTAAAGGGTTATGGTGAACACAAACAACAAGTTCGATGGTATATTGAGTACAAAAAAAAAGGAAAGGGACCAAATGAGAACAAACGCAACAGTTGGTTATCCTCCTGATTCATTTTCCCTTTACTCATTTACAACAAATCCCACATCATCTCCTACTGATATTAATGACTTTATGAGATTCATTTTTGCTTCTCTTCAAAACATAACCTACGAAAGGACATTATTCATACATGTACAACTTTGTAATGCACTTGAATATTTATTAGGGGAATCTTGACTAAGCAGATGCATTTCATGACTACATTTACATTTCCAATCAAATGATTTATCGTATCATGGATTCTAGACAAGTCTAGAAACGAGTGGAATCACAAGTGCTGTGATTTTTGAGTTTCCTTAGCTTTAAGATCGAACTCATGGGATAAGATACAACATCAATATGTACAATATCATGCTGCTTTTGTAGACACATCACCATAATATTGTACATATTGATGTTGTATCTTATCCCATGAGTTTGATCTTAAAGCTAAGTAAACTCAAAAATCATAGCACTTGTGATTCCACTCGTTTGTAGACTTGTCTAGAATCCATGATACGATAAATCATTTGATTGGAAATGTAAATGTAGTCATGAAATGCGTCTGCTTAGTCAAGATTCCCCTAATAAATATTCAAGTGCATTACAAAGTTGTACATGTATGAATAATGTCCTTTCGTAGGTTATGTTTTGAAGAGAAGCAAGAATGAATCTCATAAAGTCATTAATATCAGTAGGAGATGATGTGGGATTTGTTTTAAATGAGTAAAGGGAAAATGAATCAGGAGGGTAACCAATTGTTGCGTTTGTTCTCATTTGGTCCCTTTCCTTTTTTTGTACTCAATATACCATCGAACTTGTTGTTTGTGTTCACCATAACCCTTTGACCGGCTATCACAGGTCAAAAGTCGGTCAAAAGGGCTATGGTAAACACCAACAACAAGTTCGATGGTATATTGAATACAAAAAAAAAAGAAAAGGGACCAAATGAGTACAAACGCAAAAGTTAATTTCCCTCAAGAGTCATTTTCCCTTCTTCCTCACCCGACACTTCTTCTTTTTTTTTTATCTTTCTTTTCTGCCATTTTTATAAAACTGGAAAGCTTTGAAAAATCTTGTAAAATATAATTGTAAAATCACCATTAAGTATCACCACTTCTTGTTGACACATTATCATTAAAATTTAACAAATAAAGTCACAACCATACGAATTTCAGGGTTCATTGTACCAAAAGATTCACTCTCAAGATGTTTATCAAATTGCTATTGGTTTGATCGAATTGAGACAGCAGGTTGAACCAAAATATGTTTACCATGAATATACATCTATCTAAGCTTTTATATTAAGCTTAATTTGAGTAACCATACCTTAATTTCACGAGGAACTCCGAAAATCTTCAATAAATTTCACACCCGATTTCTCATTCAAATCTCAATCGTTTCTTGCAATTCTAGTGGGGTTTCCACCAGAAATTTCGAGCTTTATATATTGCCTGAGGTTTCATCGGTTACTATCCCCCAGTTGCTCGAATTTATGGCGTAATTAAGGATGGCGGTTTCTAGACATAATACCTCATAATTAACATCTAATTAACCCAATAATTTTGAAGTAATCATTCTTTATATATAATCTGATTATATGCATTATATATTTTTATTTGACACGAGTTATTACAAACTTCCCCCCTTAGAAAAATCTCGTCCTCGAAATTTTGAATTAAGCAAATAAATGAAGATATTTAGTCTTCATATCCCGCTCGGTTTCCCATGTCGCATCTGAACCTTTATGATACCTCCACTGAACTTTCACTTGTGGTATCTCCACATTCCTTAACTTTCTGACCTTTTGATCTATAATTGCGACGGGTTCTTCGCTATATCGTAACTTCTCATCAACCTTAATTTCTTGAAGTGGTACTTCCATGGTGGCATCTACTAAACACTTCTTTATATTAGAGACGTGGAACGTGCTATGAATGCCCTGCATTTCCCTTGGTAGCTCCAATCGATAGGCCACATCTCTAACCTGTTCCTTAATTACGAAGGGTCGAACATAGCGGGGACTTAAATTCCCTTGCTTACCAAAACGCACAACGCCCTTCCATGGGGATACTTTTCAGCATGACTTTATCACCAACCTGGAACAGTATTGGCTTTCTCCATTTATCTGCATAAGTTTTCTGCTGATCCTGAGCAACCTTAATGTTATCCCTAATCGTTTGGATTTTATCGGTAGTTTGCTAAATGAGTTCAGGTCCGGCCAATTGTTTCTCCCCGACCTCATTCCAGCATACACTTCCTACCATATAGAGCCTCATATGGTGCGACTTTTATACTTGTGTGATAGCTATTGTTGTATGCAAACTCAATTAGCGGCAAATGAGTTTCCCACAACCCTCCAAAATCAATAACACAAGACCGTAACATATCTTCCAAGGTCTGTATTGTCCATTCACATTGCCCATCTGTTTGCGGATGGTATGTCGTGCTGAATTTCACTCGAGTACCCATTTCTCGTTGGAAACTACCCCAAAATGTCAACGTAAAGAGGCTATCCCGATCCGAAACAATAGACAATGGAACTCCATGTAGTTTCACTATCTCCTCAACATACAACTTAGCTAACCTTTCCAACGGGTATGTCTCCTTAATCGGAAGGGAGTGCGCTGATTTGTTTAATCTATCCACAACTACCCAAATCACGTCATGACCTTTCGGTGTCCTTGGTAACTTAGTCACAAAGTCCATTATGATGTGGTCCCATTTCCACATTGGAATATCCATTGTCTATAGCTGACTGTAAGGCCTTTGGTGCTCAGCCTTCACCTTCAAGCACATCAAACACCTTTCAACAAAATAGGTTATATCCTTCTTCATCCCTGGACACTAGTAAGATCTTCGTAGGTTTTGATACATCTTTTCTTCTCCCGGATGGATTGAGTACTTTGACGTGTGCGCTTCCTTGAGAAGTAAGTCATGCACATCACCCACTCGTGGTACCCAAACCCTTCCTTGGAAGCATTTCAAGCCATGATTATCCTTTTCCAATGATTGTATTACCCCTACCACACCTTCACTTTTCCACTTCTCTTCTTTCGAGGCCTCCTCCTGACTCTTTCTCAAATCATCTAGTAAGCTGGTGGTTACACTAATCTTCATCATTCGAATTCTAGGTGGTTCTCTTCTTTCCTTACGACTTAGTGCATCAACTACAACATTTGCCTTCCCTGGATGGTACAATATCTCACAGTCATAATCTTTTAATAGCTCCATCCACCATTGTCGTCTCATGTTCAAATATTTCTGATCAAACAAGTATTTCAAACTCTTGTGATCTATGAAGATCTGACACCTTCTCCCATACAAATAGTGCCTCCAAATCTTTGAAGCGAACACTACGGTGGCCAAATCCATATCATGTGTTGGGTATTTACGCTCGTGCACCTTCAATTATCGTAAGGTATAAGCAATCACCTTACCGTGTTGCATTAAGACACACCCAAGCCTAACATGGATTCATCACTATAAACAACAAAGCCATCATTTCCTTCTGGTAACGATAATACTGGTGCACTGCTAAGCTTTTCCTTTAAGACGTTAAATGCATTATCTTGCTCTGGCTTCCACTCAAACTTTACATTTTTCCTTGTCAAGGTAATTAGCGGTGCAACTATCCATGAGAAGTCTTGTATAAACCTTCAATAGTATCCCGCCAACCCAAGAAAACTTCAAACCTCTGATGGGGTCCTTGTTGGTTCCCATTTTTCAATCGCCTCAATCATTGTTGGTTCCACCTTGATACCATTCCGTTTACAACATGTCCCAAAAACTGGACTTCCCAAAGCCAAAACTCGCACTTCAAAAATTTGGCAACTAATTTTTCCTTCCTCAATAAGCTAAGTGTTAGCCGTGGATGTTGCTCATGGTCCTCTTTACTTTTAGAGTATATCAAGATGTCATCGACAAATACAATTACAAACTTGTCTAAGTATGGCTTGCACACCAGGTTCATCAGATCCGTGAACGCAGCTGGTGCATTGGTCAAACCAAATTGCATTACTAGAAACTCATAATGATCATACCTAGTTCGAAAGGCTGTTTTCGACACATCTTCTTCCCTAACCTTCAATTGGTGATACCCCGACCGCAAATCGATCTTTGAGAAGTAACTTGCCCCCTGAAGTTGATCAAATAATCATCAATTATCAGTAACAGATATCGGTTCTTTATAGTCTCCTTGTTTAACTACCTATAATCAATGAACATTCGCATTGTCCTATCCTTCTTCTTAACGAATAGTACTAGTGCACCCCACGGTGAGGTGATGGGCCGAATAAGACCCTTGTTGAGCAGATTTTGAAACTGAGCCATCCATTCCTTCATTTCTGTTAGTGCTAACCTATAGGCACACGAGCTATCGATGCTACTCTTGGAATAAGATTGATTCGAAACTCCACTTGCCTATCTTGTGGCAAGTTAGTTAGGTCGTCAGGGAACACATCTTGGAACTCGCGTATAGCTGGTATATGTGTTATTTCAGGCTTGTCCTGCTTAGCATCAAGAACATATGCCTAATAACTTCGGCACCCTTTCTTTAGATAACGAGTTGCCTTAGCCACTGATATCAAAAGAGAGTCCTTAACTCGTCGGTCACCATAAATCTTTACCATTCCTTTTCCTGGCACCCAAACTTGAACAATCCTATTTTCACAATCTATGATCGCTTGGTTTTTCAACAACCAATCCATCCCTATGATGTCAAAATCACCTAGGTTATAGGTAATAATTTTAACGGTACTATGCAACCGTCTATTTCGATAGAGGAATCATCATATTCCTCCCTTACTACTACCTAATGATCATCAGCAATTTCTATTTCTAAGGCATGTTCTAGAGTCTTTGCATTCCTACTGTAACAACCCGAATTTCCAGGTATCTTTTATGCTTATGATTTTGATGTTTTGTGAGGAGACTCGGTGAGTTGGAGCTCAGACTCGCCAAGTAGGATCACGGTTCTGGACGCGGGTTTGCGCCTGGACTCGGCGAGTCCAAGGTATGGACTCGGCGAGTCCGCATTGTTTAATGAAACCCTAATTTCTCGGGTTTGGGACCTATTTAAAGGGCCTTTAGGCCGTCATTTGTGCTCAACAGTCCCTTGAGTGAAACCCTAGCGAGTGTGAGCGTTTGGAGCAAAGTAGGAAGCCATTATTGACCTTGGAGGTGTCATCTTGCAAGGGAAAGGAAGACTTAGCTAAGGGAAAACAAGAGGAGCCATTTCCTGAAGGTTTGAGGTCCAGAACATCACATTTGAGGTACTATCTTCGAGCTATTTTCAGTTATGTTGATGTTTATATTGATTGAGGGCTTATTGAGCCTTTTGTGGCTAGATCTAGTGCTTCCTTGGTCCCTTAAGCGAATTAGACTATAGATCTGGACCCTTGGAGGTCCAGAGTGTCCCTTTGCCCAAGCTTTTTATGAATCCATGGGGGTTTTGGATTGAGATCCTTATGCCTAAGGTCAAAACACCATTTATGAGTCATGGGGTGTATTATGAACACCAAGATAAGGACTTTACGTGATGAATAAGCTTAGGGAGGCCAGATCTATGAATTGTTGGAGCGGATCTGACCTCAGAAGCAAGTTTGAGTTGATGCATGGCATGGACTCGCCGAGTCCGATGAATAGACTCGACGAGTAGCATGAAGATTGTCCTAAACCACTCAGTGAGTGGTCCTGCCGAGTTATAGGTTGACTCAGCGAGTCAGGGCGAGTTAGAAGTTGACAGGTGGACTGATTCGAACTGGAACTCGCCGAGTTGTTCTTGAGACTCGGCGAGTTGAGTTGGGGTGGCCCCACGATTCTTACCAGGTGGAACTCGTCGAGTCAGGGGAATACTCGACGTTTTGAAAAGGGAATCCTAGAGAGTTGGCGAAGACGTCTATACTCGCTGAGTCGCCCTAGTGCACTCACCGAGTCCGGTCAAAGTTGACCGTTGACCGTTGACCAGAGCTGACTGGTGTTGACTTGATAGGGGTAGTCAACCTTAGTGGTAAAAGTGTTAATTAGAGACATATGATTGTTATAGGGGGTTTGTAGCTCGGAGGATCGAGCGAGTGATTCCAGGATTTGCGAGCTATCGAGATTCACGAGGTAAGTCTTCTCACTATACTATACCCGGAAGGGTTGACTGTGTGACCGGAAGGTCAGATATGATATGAGATATATGTGTTATGTTTGATAAGTTAACCGTTATATGTTTCATGTATGATATGCTTGATATGGGCCGGAAGGCATTATGTTATGGGCCGGAAGGCGAATATGTTATGGGCCGGAAGGCATTGTATTGTGGACCGTAAGGTTGGTGTGGGTAGGACCAGAAGGTTTATCCAGTTGGGACGGAAGTCCCCTAAGACACATGGACCGGAAGGTCAGGGCCTAGAAAGGCGTATGTGTGTAGGTGGTATTTTGGGGAACTCACTAAGCATTTATGCTTACAGTTGTTGTGTATGTGTTTCAGGTACTAGCGAGGACCGTGGGAAGGCGCCGGCGTGATCTGTACACACTGATGGAGGATTTATGATCTTGGGATTTATATGATCTGTATTATGACATGATACATTGGATTTTTATGCCTTATTTTAATGGAAATACATTTTTAAGAAATGAAAAAATTTGTTTTAAAATTTCCGTTGTTACAAGTAGGTATCAGAGCCTTGGTTTGAGGGATTCGGGTACACCTTCGGATGTAACTGAACTCAAACCGAGGATTTGGTGTGGGTAGGACCGGAAGGTTTACCCAGTTGGGACGGAAGTCCCCTGAGACACATGGACCGGAAGGTCAGGGCCTGGAAAGGAGTATGTGTGTAGGTGGTATTTTGGGGAACTCACTAAGCATTTATGCTTACAGTTGTTGTGTATGTGTTTCAGGTACTAGCGAGGACCGTGGGAAGGCGCCGGCGTGATCTGTACACACTGATGGAGGATTTATGATCTTGGGATTTATATGATTTGTATTATGACATGATACATTGGATTTTTATGCCTTATTTTAACGGAAATACATTTTTAAGAAATGAAAAAATTTGTTTTAAAATTTCCGTTGTTACAAGTTGGTATCAGAGCCTTGGTTTGAGGGATTCGGGTACACCTTCGGGCATAACTGAACTCAAACCGAGGATTTGAGGAAAACTTTTAAAAAACAGAGGCATAATATTTTTATAAAGGATTTTGTGGTAAACAAGAATGAAGCAGTGTATACGATCAGCCAGCGCCCGAACGGTAAAAATCCCCAAAATACCCTTACAATGTTGTGTTATGAAATATGATATGATATGCATGCTAGAAGACTAGGTATTCATATTAGGACTAGAGTGGCCTGATTTGTGATGCCTTAGTCTAGGGAAATCTGTTACTATGAGATGCTTCGAGAGCGAGCGGATAGTAGTGCATGGCAAGAGTAGAGTACTCAGGATCCGAGGTTTGGGGAGGAGGACTTGGGATGAATACTGATGCGGTGTAGTCGGTAGTATTGGGCCCGTACTACCGAAGGCACCGGGTCAGTGGGCGACCTAAGTAAGAATCCCAGGGTATCGGAGACTGAGTAGGGTTGCGTTATCGAGTGCGATTATGCTCGATAGAGTCTCTGATATTTCTATGTTGTATTTCAGAGACATCATGGTTGGACCACGCCACAGACCTAGTACGAGCAGTGTGAGCGACGAGGAGATTCGTCAGATGATTCATGAGGAGGTGGCTGCAGCGATCCGGGCTGAGATTCCAGAGATGTTTGGGTCTATTAAGACCACTCTGATGGAGACCTTTGATGAGCGGTACGCCGCGTTGACTGAGGCTGCAGCCGCTGCAGCTACCGCAGTTGTGGCCGCTGCCAGACCACAAGGAGGTGACTCGTTGCTATTTCGGGAGTTCAACAACACGAAGCCACCTGAGTTTGACGGGACGCAGGATCCGATCGCTGCGATGAGATGGATTGCTGATATTGAGGGATGCTTCTACACTTGTTCATGTCCGGAGCATCTGAGGGTACGGTTCGCCTTGAACCAGCTCCGCTTGGGAGCAAAGGATTGGTGGAAGTTCGTGACGGCGAACTTCACTCTGGCAGAGGTTTCAGCTGTGACATGGGAGAGGTTTACCACTATGTTCAGGGACGAGTACGTTCCCCCGGTGGAGAGGGAACGGTTGGTTCAGGAGTTCTTGACCCTCAAGCAGGGTAATGATTCTATCACGGTGATCACGCGGAAGTTTCATGAGAGGGCGATGTTTTGCCCCGAGCAGGTGTCCACGGAGCAGGTTCGGATGAGCCGGTATTTGGGTGTGTTGAGGAGGGATATCCGGGAGTTCGTATCGAACTCGACATATCATACTTTTGCTGAGCTTCAGGCGAATGCCAGGAAGCGCGAGATCGAGTTGGAGACCCAGCCAGGGAGGAGGCCGAGTCTCAACGGGTGGATCGGCGGCCGGCTCAGTCTCAGCCGGCAGCCAAGCGGACTAAGTCCGTCGATTCGAGGACGGGAGGTCAGAAGGGCCGCACTTGCGGAAAGTGCGGCAAGGGTCACGCGGGGACATGTCGATCAGGTGCTTGCTACAAGTGTGGCAAGGAGGGGAACATTGCTAGGGATTTCCCCAAGGGGTTTATGGTTTGCTTTCATTGCAACCAGACCGGCCATCGGAAGGCCGAGTGCCCTCAGCTTCTCCAGGGATCTACACCTGCTGCTAGGGCTGCTGAGACTCGACCAGTGAAGGCCGAGGCCCCAAGGGCTCGCGGGAGAGCTTTCCAGTTGACCGCGGAGGAGGTCCACGCGGCGCCTGACGTTGTGGCTGGTATGTATTCTTTCATGTAATTATTATTCTTTATGGGATGTTACGCTTATTTAATGTTTATGCGTAGGTACTTTTCTTGTGAATTCTGTACCTGCTTTAGTGTTATTTGACTCGGGTGCGAGTCGGTCTTTTGTATCTCTGGCCTTTAGTCAGCATATCAGTGTTAGTCGTGAGGCGTTGAGTCGGCCTCTGAGGGTTTCCATAGCTGACGAGAGAGTGATTTGTGCCACGGAGATACTCCGGGGATGTGTGTTAGAGATTTTCGGGGTTGAGTTTCCGATTGATCTGGTCCCTATTGCGATGGGTGATGTCTGTGTCATTGTGGGCATGGACTGGTTGAGCAGATTCAATGCAGTTATCGACTGCGAGCGTAAGCTGGTGACCATACGAGACCCTAGTGGGGGAGTTCTTTCGGTGTACGGCGAGGGTACACGTTCGGGATTAGCTTTTTGTTCGGCCGCTAGGGCGAGGCAGTGTCTACAGCAGGGCTGTAAGGATTTTGTGGCGTATGTGATGGATACACGGGTGGCTTCCGTGAGGCCGAGTTCAGTTGAGGAGGTTCCGGTGGTGCGTGAGTTTCCAGATGTTTTTCCCGAGGAGTTGCCGGGTGTGCCTCCTGTGAGGCAAGTAGAGTTCAGTATTGACTTGGTTCCGGGGTCCGCGCCTATTGCTAAGGTGTCTTATCGTCTTGCACCTCCAGAGATGCAAGAGTTATCCTCGCAGCTTCAGGAGTTGCTGGGGAAGGGGTTTATTCGGCCGAGCAGCTCGCCGTGGGGAGCGCCTATCCTGTTCGTCAAGAAGAAGGATGGTTCACACCGGATGTGCATTGATTACCGGGAGTTGAACAAGCTGACGGTCAAGAACCGTTACCCATTATCGAGGATCGACGATTTGTTCGATCAGTTGCAGGGAGCATCTTGGTTCTCCAAGATCGATTTGAGGTCTGGATATCAACAGGTGAGAGTGCGGGATGAGGACGTCCAAAAGATAGCGTTCAGGACGCGTTATGGGCATTATGAGCTTATGGTGATGCCTTTTGGGCTCACCAATGCCCCGGCTGTGTTCATGGATCTCATGAACCGAGTATGTAGGCCGATGTTGGATCGGTCGGTGATTGTATTTATCGATGACATTCTGATATATTCGAGATCTAGGGAGCAGCATGAGGAGCATTTGAGGGAGGTCCTTGGGGTTCTGAGATCGGAGAAGCTTTATGCAAAGTTCTCCAAGTGTGATTTCTGGTTGCGGGAGGTCCAGTTCTTAGGACATCTTGTTAACCAGGAAGGGATACTGGTCGATCCGGCCAAGGTTGAGGCGGTGATGAGTTGGGAGGTGCCGAAGTCACCCTCTGAGATCAGGAGTTTCCTAGGGTTGGCAGGGTATTATCGGAGATTTATCAAGGATTTCTCCAAGATCGTAGTGCCACTCACTAGATTGACCCGGAAGGGTGTTGCTTTTTCGTGGGGACCGGAGCAGCAGTCCTCATTCGAGACACTTCGCCAAAGGTTATGCAAAGCCCCGGTATTGGCTCTCCCGGAAGGGATGGAGGACTTTGTGGTATATTGTGATGCATCGATTTTGGGGGTAGGAGCAGTGCTGATGCAGAGAGGACATGTGATAGCATATGCATCGAGGCAGCTGAAGCCTCATGAGACGAGATATCCCACCCATGATCTTGAGTTAGGGGCAGTAGTGTTCGCCCTCAAGATTTGGCATCACTACTTGTATGGGGTTCGGTGTACGATTTACACGGACCATAAGAGTTTGAGGTACTTGATGGATCAGCCCAACCTAAATATGCGACAGAGAAGGTGGTTGGATGTGGTCAAGGATTATGATTGTGAGATCCTGTACCACCCAGGCAAGGCTAATGTGGTAGCCGATGCGTTGAGCCGCAGGGCGGAGAGCACTCCACTGCAGGATGTATGTTTGAGATTGACCGTGATGACTCCGGTATTGGATGCCATTCGTGGGGCACAGGCCGAGGCTGTGCAACCTGAGATACAGAAGAGGGAACGACTTGTTGGTTTGGTATCAGGATTCGTTACGGATGGTAGAGGGCTTATGACTTTTCAGGGTAGGATTTGGGTACCGTTTGTGGGCGGTACGCGTACTATTTTGATGGAGGAAGCGCATCGATCGAAATTCTCGATTCATCCTGGGGCTACGAAGATGTATTTGGATTTGAGAAAGGAGTATTGGTGGCCCTGTATGAAGAGGGACATCGCGTGGTTTGTTGAGAGGTGCTTGACCTGCCGTAGGGTTAAGGCCGAGCACCAGAGGCCGCATGACAAGTTGCAGCCATTGGAGGTTCCCGAGTGGAAGTGGGAACAGATCACTATGGATTTCATCACCAAATTGCCGAGGACTGCCAGAGGAGTTGATGCAATTTGGGTGATTGTAGACAGGTTGACGAAGAGCGCTCACTTCCTTGCCATCAGTGAGAGTTCTTCGGCAGAGAAATTGGCGGAGGTGTATGTGAGGGAAGTAGTATCTCGGCACGGGGTGCCGATCTCGATTGTTTCAGACCGTGACGTGCGTTTCACTTCCAGATTTTGGAAGAAATTTCATGAGGAGTTGGGTACTAAACTGCATTTTAGTACCGCATATCATCCCCAGACAGACGGTCAGAGTGAGCGGACAATTCAGACGCTTGAAGACATGCTTCGAGCATGTGTGTTGGATTTCAGGGGTAGTTGGGATGCGTATTTACCCTTGGCAGAGTTTTCCTACAACAACAACCATCATTCGAGCATTGGTATGCCACCCTTTGAGCTGTTGTATGGGAGGAGGTGTCGGACCCCCATTTGTTGGGGAGAGGTTGGGCAGAGAGTGATAGGCAGTACAGAGATCGTGCTTCAGACGTCAGAGCAGATTCAGCAGGTCAGACAGAGATTGTTGACCGCTCAGAGCCGAAAGAAGAGTTATGCAGACAGACGTCGGTCCGAGCTTGAGTTCCAGGTCGGCGACCTTGTTCTCCTGAAGGTCTCTCCTTGGAAGGGAGTGATTCGATTCAGGAAGAGGGGCAAGTTAGGGCCCCGATATATTGGTCCATTCCGTGTGATCGCGAGGGTAGGTCGGGTAGCCTATCGTTTGGATTTGCCAGCAGAGTTGGGGCAGATTCACGACACTTTTCATGTGTCGCAGCTGAGGAAGTGTATAGCCGATGAATCGGCAGTGGTTCCATTAGAGGATATTCAGGTGGATGCGAGCCTGAATTATGCTGAGAGACTAGTGGCCATCAGAGATCGGAAGATCAAGGTTCTGAGGAACAAGGAGGTACCCCTGGTGTTGGTTTAGTGGCAACATCAGAAGGGATCAGAGATGACCTGGGAGCCGGAGTGTGAGATGCGTGAGCACCATCTGGAGCTATTTTTAGAGCGAGACTTCGAGGGTGAAGTCTAGTTCTAGTGGGGGAGAGTTGTAACGGCCCGGATTTCCAGGTATCTTTTATGCTTATGATTTTGATGTTTTGTGAGGAGACTCGGCGAGTTGGAGCTCAGACTCGCCAAGTAGGATCGCGGTTCTGGACGCGGGTTCGCGCCTGGACTCGGCGAGTCCAAGGTATGGACTCGGCGAGTCCGCACTGTTTAATGAAACCCTAATTTCTCGGGTTTGGGACCTATTTAAAGGGCCTTTAGGCCGTCATTTGTGCTCACCAGTCCCTTGAGTGAAACCCTAGCGAGTGTGAGCGTTTGGAGCAAAGTAGGAAGCCATTATTGACCTTGGAGGTGTCATATTGCAAGGGAAAGGAAGACTTAGCTAAGGGAAAACAAGAGGAGCCATTTCCTGAAGGTTTGAGGTCCAGAACATCACATTTGAGGTATTATCTTCGATCTATTTTCTATTATGTTGATGTTTATATTGATTTAGGGCTTATTGAGCCTTTTGTGGCTAGATCTAGTGCTTCCTTGGTCCCTTAAGCGAATTAGACTATAGATCTGGACCCTTGGAGGTCCAGAGTGTCCCTTTGCCCAAGCTTTTTATGAATCCATGGGGGTTTTGGATTGAGATCCTTATGCCTAAGGTCAAAACACCATTTATGAGTCATGGGGTGTATTATGAACACCAAGATAAGGACTTTACGTGATGAATAAGCTTAGGGAGGCCAGATCTATGAATTGTTGGAGCGGATCTGACCTCAGAAGCAAGTTTGAGTTGATGCATAGCATGGACTCGCCGAGTCCGACGAACAGACTCGGCGAGTAGCATGAAGATTGTCCTAAACCACTCAGTGAGTGGTCCTGCCGAGTTATAGGTTGACTCAGTGAGTTAGGGCGAGTTAGAAGTTAACAGGTGGACTGATTCGAACTGGAACTCGCCGAGTTGTTCTTGAGACTCGGCGAGTTGAGTCGGGGTGGCCCCGCGATTCTTACCAGGTGGAACTTATCGAGCCAGGGGAATACTCGACGTGTCGAAAAGGGAATCCTAGAGAGTTGGTGAAAACGTCTAGACTCGCCGAGTCGCCCTAGTGCACTCGCCGAGTCCGGTCAAAGTTGACCGTTGACCGTTGACCAGAGCTGACTGGTGTTGACTTGATAGGGGTAGTCAACCTTAGTGGTAAAAGTGTTAATTAGAGACATATGATTGTTATAGGGGGTTTGTAGCTCGGAGGATCGAGCGAGTGATTCCAGGATTTGCGAGCTATTGAGATTCACGAGGTGAGTCTTCTCACTATACTATACCCGGAAGGGTTGACTGTGTGACCGGAAGGTCGGATATGATATGAGATATATGTGTTATGTTTGATAAGTTAACCGTTATATGTTTCATGTATGATAGCTTGATATGGGCCGGAAGGCATTATGTTATGGGCCGGAAGGCGAATATGTTATGGGTCGGAAGGCGTTGTATTGTGGACCGTAAGGTTGGTGTGGGTAGGACCGGAAGGTTTATCCAGTCGGGACGGAAGTACCCTGAGACACATGGACCGGAAGGTCAGGGCCTGGAAAGGCATATGTGTATAGGTGGTATTTTGGGGAAATCACTAAGCATTTATGCTTACAGTTGTTGTGTATGTGTTTCAGGTACTAGCGAGGACCGTGGGAAGGCGCTGGCATGATCTGTACACACTGATGGAGGATTTATGATCTTGGGATTTATATGATTTGTATTATGACATGATACATTGGATTTTTATGCTTTATTTTAATGGAAATACATTTTTAAGAAATGAAAAAATTTGTTTTCAAATTTCCGTTGTTACACCTACCCAGGCATTTGCAAAAAGTAGTAGACATAAAATATCTATTTGCACGAGAATCAAATAATACCCTAGCATGTATTCAGTTTACTAGGAATGTACCTATCACCCCCATCCAGTGTCTCCTGAGCCTCCTGAGCCGTCATGCGAAAAGCTCTAGCTTTTGGTCTACTAGTGTCAGCCTTTTTATCTGCCGACTGATTGTCTATTATTTTGCCTTGATTGTTTCTACCTTTACTCTGGGGACATTCCGACTTGATGTGGTTGGGGGAACAACACCTGTAACATACCCTTCCTGTCTTACATTCTGTAGCTATGTGCCCTGGCTTCCCACACTTGTAGCAAACTTTTTGATTCATGTTACACTCCCCCTTATGATAATAGTTGCATTTCGGGCATTGCTTTACTCCGGACCCTTAATCAACCTTATGTTCTTGACCTGAATTCTTACTTTTCTTGGAATCATTATTCGTACCATCCCATTTTCTTTTCCCTAAAGCCCTGTCTTCAATTTGACGATTCTTCTGACGTTCACGACCTTCTGCAGCATCTACTGCCGACAGGAAAGTACCCGGTTTCTGAATTTGCACAAATTCACGAATAGCTGTTCTCAATCCCCATATATGGCATTCCACCCTTCTTTCTTCTGTAGATACGTAGAATTCAGCAAACCTAGCTTTCTTCGTGAACTTAGTGATGGGTTTTAGTATACTACAACATCCTATGGTACACATACAACCCTAAATACCTTGGATCTATTATTTCACTAATTATACATGCAAAAGGAGTTTCCAAGGCATTAAACCTATAACTAGCATGCAATTTGTCATAAACAATACAAGATACTAGTTAGAGTAACATACCTTTTATGTGGCTTGAAGTCTTGATGTATTTGGTGTTGCTTGAAACACTTTGGCCTTTAAGAACATAGTGCCCCAAGTGTTGCACCTCAAATGGAATCACAACTCACCTATGACAAAGGTGACTCTTGAGAGAGAAACTCCATGCACCAAAAACACTATCATTCTCTAAGAACTTCATGTAGAACTATAAGTGGCGATTTTGCGCAATGCACTACATAGTTATATGTGGGATTTCAAGGGTCATGGGTATAACCCAAATCCATGCCCATGGGTTTTATGATCCATGGTTGATGTGACATCCCCAAAATCTCAGCCAGAGAAGACCGTTTTTCATTTATGCTTTAAAAATATTTTTAGAGTAAATCCTTTTGAATTGAAAGAGTTGTGGAATTTGTTCCCAAAAACAAAACATGATAAAACAATGTTTACCAAAGCATTTCATAAAAGAAATGTATTTTTCATTATATAATCAAAACTCGGGGTGTCATGTTCCGATACAGACCAATAAGCATAAACGATAGCATTACAAGTCATTCAACAAATATATACATATACAGACTTGTAAACAAAACAACTGATGATTCATCCATCTCATGCCCTCGCGCCACTTCCTGTAATACAAATAAAACTGAGTGGGTCAGGCTTGGGAGCCTGGTGAGCATATAGGGTTTTCAACCCACAATAAATAATCATATTTAATTTTCACCAACCAACAATAACCCAATTACCCATTCCCGTTATTCTCACTTATGTCCCTAAAACAACTAACACAAGGGACCTAGTCTAAGAATATTTCATCAGGGCGACAACACATGCTTCGGGGGTACCTCAGCAATATAAGTCAAATAAGGCAACCATGAGGGGGATGGAGTACAGCAAATGAACACCCAAGTTCATTAACACCTACAGGTGGCGAACCTGCTAATGTTCCACAAGACTGTCTAGAATAGCCAGTGGTCGTCATCTAAACTCCGCTAGATGACTAAATCAAACAACAACGAGGCCTCTCATCTGTTTATTACACACCAACTATCTACCCATGTTCTACCCAACATATTAGTAGATAAAAATATACATTTTTATACATAGTTTCAAAACCTGTATAGCATGCTCGATCAATACATTTTCCACATAACAAATGAGGCACACACACATAACACGTATTTCATAGAGAAAATAATCATATCTATAAGATAGAAGAGAGTGAATACACATTCACACATAACACAACCAAATATATAAACATAGCACATATTTATTTAAAATACTTTATATTATTGTATTTGGAAGAAAATAACTACACACTCACTTGATCAGAAGGTGATCCGACAGCACTACGCCTTATAGAAGCAGCGTCTCTCCGTAGATCTGGAAGATCTTCACAAAAACCGGGCTCCTCGCGGGCAGGGCTTCGGCTCGGGAATAACGCTCTTCGGGATTCTCGGGGCTTCGGATCTTGCTTCGGGGCTCGGGAATAATACTGGGGCTTCGGGGTACAATCGGCATGCAAAATGAGGCAAAGGACTAGAGAGAAGGAAGAAATTTTGAATGAGAAATGAGCTGCCTTCGGATCCCCTTTTATAGTGTTGGACCCTCGCACGTACGCGGGGCGTATGAGGCTACGCAGAGCGTACGCCTCGGCGGTCGTCAGCGCTTACGTCATCGGCCCTCATACGTCATCTTCGTTATAAAATCATAACTTCTTCGTCTGACGTCCGTTCTCGCCTATCCTTTCATCGTTTCGCTACTAACAACGAGATCTTCGATTCTCATTTAGATTGTTTCGGCTAAAAACCGCTCGATCTCAAATCGAGTATTCGGGCTGCATACTGCCACGTCGAAACTTCAGAAAATCATAACTTCCTCATACGAAGTCAGATTTGGGCGATGCTTTTATGCACGATCTCGGTTTAACGAAATCTACGACATTCGTTTAGATTGCTAAGGCTAAATATCGCTCTATCTTAAATTCATATTTTACGTCACTCGGCGTCGTGCCGGTTCTGTCGCGAAACTTCGACAGGTCATAACTTCTTCGTTATAACTCGGATTTTGGCATTCCTTATATCTCGGAAATCCTTGTTTCAACCACTACAACTTTATGCAAAGATATCGGGCATATCTAATACTTTAATTTTGACGCTTATTTTATTCTTAATTCATTATATTATGATAATTAAGAACACACACATAAATCACATAATTCACATAATTCACAAATAATACATTTTTATTATTTCAAATTGGGGTTACAAAGGTTAACCTAGACTATTACATTGCTAAAAATGGCAAGCCTAGAAACACAGGCGTTACAATTCTCTGAATGCTCGATTGGAAACTATTATTATAGGAAAATTCTACCAAAGGTAAGTGTTCATCCCAATTACCTAGGAATTCCAAGGTACATGCTCTCAGCATATCATCAAGTGTTTGTATCGTTCTTTCACTCTGACCATCAGTCTGCGGATGGTAAGTTGTGCTTAAACACAACTTGGTACCCATTTCCTCTTGTAGACTTTTCCAAAACCTTGAGGTGAAACGGCTATCACGATCCGATACAATCGTTAACGGAACACCATGAAGCCTCACAATTTCCTTCACGTAAGAATTCGCAAGCTTTTCCATAGACCACTTCTCCTTGGCCGCTATGAAGTGCGCACTCTTAGTGAATCGATCAACGACCACCCAAATCATGTCGTGACCATTCTTTGTTCTGGGCAGTTTAGTGACAAAATCCATAGCAATGTCTTCCCAGTTACCCATAGGAACAGGCAATGGTTCTAAACTCCCGTAAGGTTTCTGATGTTGTGTCTTGACTCTCGCACAAGTCACACACTCAACCACATACTTTGCAACATCCAGCTTCATCGTCGGCCACCAGTAGTAGGGTTTCAGGTCCCTATACATTTTAGTGCTACCAGGATGAATTGAGTACATGGTCTTGTGAGCTTCTTCCATCAGAAGATCCCTAATTCCTCCTGACTTAGGTACCCAAATACGATCTTGGAATACCTTCAGTCCATGACCGTTAGTACCAAACACCAACGTTTTACCCAAACGTTCCTCCTTTCGATCATTTTTCTAAGAAGCTTCCTCTTGAGCTTTCTTTATACTCTCCACAATTGTCGAGACAACTTCTATTCTCAACGCTCTTGGCCTTTTCCTTCCAAGATCGACTTTCCGACTGAGAGCATCAGCAACAACATTAGCCTTACCGGGGTGGTAAAGTATCTCACAGTCATAGTCTTTAAGTAATTCCAGCCAGCGTCGTTGCCTCATATTCAATTCCTTCTGATTAAAGAGATATTGGAGACTCTTATGATCGGTGAAAAGTTTGCACTCTGTGCCATAGAGGTAATGCCTCCATATTTTCAGAGCGAAAAGTACCGCTGCCAACTCCAAATCATGAGTCGGGTAATTCTTTTCATGCTCTCTCAGCTGTCGAGACGCATATGCTATCACCTTTTCTCTTTAGGTCAAAACACAACCCAATCCAACCCCAGATGCATCGCTATAAACGGCGAAGTCTTCAACTCCATCGGGTAGAGAAAGTATCGGTGCCTCGCATAGCTTCTTCTTTAACTTCTCGAATGCTTCTTTATGCTTATCACTCCAAGCATAGGTAGCTCCTTTGTGGGTCAAAGCTGTTAATGGACTAGCGATCGAAGAAAAGCCTTGGATAAACCTGCGGTAATATCCGGCTAATCCTAAAAAGCTTCGAATCTCCGTGGGACTTTTCGGTTGTTCCCACTTCGTCACAGCTTCGATCTTCGTTGGATCAACCATTATCCCCTCTTGGTTGACCACGTGACCCAAGAATTGGACTTCACGAATCCAAAAATCACAATTGGAGAACTTCGCATACAGCTTCTCCTGCTTCAAAACTTCTAACACTTCTCGCAAGTGTCTGCCATGCTCCTCCTGGCTTTTCGAGTAAATCAGAATGTCGTCTATGAACACTATCACGGATTTATCAAGGAACGGATTACAAACCCTATTCATCAAATCCATGAATGCTGCCGGAGCATTGGTTAGTCCAAACGACATAACCAAGAACTCGTAGTGTCCATATCTAGTCCTGAATGCAGTCTTCTCGATATCTTGCTCTCTTACTTTCAGCTGATGATATCCTGACCTTAGATCGATCTTCGAGAAATAGCTCGAACCTTGCAATTGATCAAATAGGTCATCAATCCTCGGCAACGGATATCTATTCTTTATTGTTGCCTTGTTCAGCTATCTGTAATCGATGCACATTCTCATACTTCCATCTTTCTTCTTCACAAATAACACCGGAGCTCCCCAGGGCGATGAACTAGGTCTAATGAAACCTTTGTCCAATAACTCCTGAAGTTGTATCATCAGCTCCTTCATCTCCGTCGGTGCTAATCGATAAGGTGCTTTTGCTATTGGCGTGGTTGCTGGTAACAAGTCTATTCTGAACTCTACTTGTCTATCAGGTGGTAATCCAGGAAGATCTTCCGGAAATACTTCCGCATAATCACACACCACTGGAATACTCTGCATCATCTTCTTTTCCTTCTTAGCATCAATCACGAATGCTAAATATGATGTACATCCCTTGGTCAAACACTTTCTGGCTTTCATTAGAGAAATGATTCCAGAATTCACTCTGCGTTTGTCCCCATACACCATAAATGAATCCTTCCCAGGTGGGTTTACTTTAACTATCTTCTTCTTGCACAAAATTTCGGCATCATTGGCGCTAAGCCAATCCATTCCCAAAACGATGTCGAAACCATTAAGATCGATGGGCAATAATTTCTCGTGAAACTTATTCCCATTAAGGTCGATTAAGATGTCTTTCATACGATGGCTAACAGGTACAAACTTTCCACTAGCTACTTCGACTAATAAAGCATCATCTAGTCTATCAATAGGCAAAGCTAGCTTTCTACCAAACTCATGCGAAATAAAGGAGTAGTTGGCTCTAGAATCAAACAATATTTGAGCAGGTAATTCATTTACAAGAAAGGTACCTGAAGCGACATCAGCTTCATCTTTCGCAGCCTCAAGTGTCATCTGGAAGGCTCTCGCCTTCGGCTTTGATGGGATGTTGGGCCTAGCTGCTTCCTTCTTCTTCGGACAGTCTTTCAAAATATGCCCCTCTTCATTGCAACCAAAACACATCCTTTTGTTGTTCGGACATTCATTGGCAAAATGTCCAACCTTCCCATACTTGTAGCAGGTCACATCCTCGCTACATTTCCCAAAGTGCTTTTTCTTACACTTTTCAGACCACTTCGCTTCACCTCCTCTTCCTCCAAACTTTTTCGAATTAGATTTCGAAAATTTGGTTTTCTTACCGGAACCAGATGTTCCCTCAAACTTCCTTTTCTCACCAACCTCAACCTTGACGGTGGTTCTTCCCTTAATCATGTTCTCAACAGACTTGGCAGCCCAGATAGCTGCCTCTAGAGTAAATGCCTGACGTACTGGCACCTCGTACTCCCATGGGAGTCCCTTCGCATACCGGTCCACCTTTGTCAGCTCATCTGGAACGATGCGCAAAGAAAACTCCATCTTATTGGTGAAGTTATTGGTGTATTCATCGACTGACATGCTGCCTTTCGTCAATGCCAAAAACTTATTCTCCAACTCCAACAAATTTTGGGCTGAACAGAACTTGCGCTTGAACTGCGCCAAGAACTCTGCCCATGACAATTGCAGTGGCTCATTAGGGCTCAACGTCTTCCCTAGAGTGTTCCACCAACGAACGGCTCCACCTCGGAATTGTCGCACTGCATAGATAGTCTACAACTTGCCTCTGCAGCCACAACTCATAAAGGCCAATTCCATTTCGGAGATCCAATCCATAACCCCAATCGGATCCTCCTTTCCATTGAAGGTCGATGGTTTGCAAGTTAGAAAGTCCTTGTACTTGCATCCCATTCCATCATTCCTTCCATCATGGTTGTTTTGCCTAACTATCGGTGGGTTGACTTGACCAATAGACCCACTGAAGTTTCCACCTTCCGAGTGCCCTTCATTTAATTCAGGCTCCTCCACACGAATTGACAGTTCTTCATGATGCTGCTGAAGCAACCGTCTAGTTTCATCCATCTGACGATCCAACATCGTCTGAATCATCATTTGCACACCAGCCATGGTTATTGGCTCAGGTGCTGCTGCTACGATAGGTACTTGTTCAATCACTGGTGGTTGATTCTTGTTTTCGTCAGCATTTCCAACTCCACTTCTGGTTCTCACCATTTTGATCTACACACCGAATAAGGTGAAATTAGATCCTCACTCACGATAGATATTCAAATCATCCTTATCGCTCCGAAACGTTTACATGCTAGTTCTAATACCGTAGACGTACGCTTAGAATCCTACACACATAAAGTTTCTAGATCCGGTCGGCAACAGACCATAGATCCGAACAAATAATATCATATATGGCAACATATAACATTTAGCACATAAAGCCTTTTAGGCAACTTTCCTAAAATAAACCAGTGCTCGTGTCTAAAATATAACAGACACACATCTCAAAACTTCACTTAGCATTCTAAGTTTAAGTCTAGAAATCCTACAAATTCCTAGTTCGCTTAAACTAATGCTCTGATACCAACTGTGACATCCCCAAAATCTCGGCCAGAAAAGACCGTTTTTCATTTATGCTTTAAAAATATTTTCAGAGTAAATCCTTTTGATTTGAAAGAGTTGCGGAATTTGTTCCCAAAAACAAAACATGATAAAACAATGTTTACCAAAGCATTTCATAAAAGAAATGTATTTTTCATTATATAATCAAAACTCGGGGTGTCATGTTCCGATACAGACCAATAAACATAAATGATAGCATTACAAGTCATTCAACAAATATATACATATATAGACTTGTAAACAAAACAACTGATGGTTCATCCATCTCATGCCCTCGCGCCACTTCCTGTAATACAAATAAAACTGAGTGGGTCAGGCTTGGGAGCCTGGTGAGCATATAGGGTTTTCAACCCACAATAAATAATCATATTTAATTTTCACCAACCAACAATAACCTAATTACCCATTCCCGATATTCTCACTTATGTCCCTAAAACAACTAACACAAGGGACCTAGTCTAAGAATATTTCATCGGGGCGACAATACATGCTTCGGGGGTACCTCAGCAATATAAGTCAAATAAGGCAACCATGAGGGGGATGGAGTACAGCAAATGAACACCCAAGTTCATTACCACCTACAGGTGGCGAACCTGCTAATGTTCCACAAGACTGTCTAGAATAGCCAGTGGTCGTCATCTAAACTCCGCTAGATGACTAAATCAAACAACAACGAGGCCTCTCATCTGTTTATTACACACCAACTATCTACCCATGTTCTACCCAACATATTAGTAGATAAAAATATACATTTTTATACATAGTTTCAAAACCTGTATAGCATGCTCGATCAATACATTTTCCACATAACAAATGAGGCACACACACATAACACGTATTTCATAGAGAAAATAATCATATCTATAAGATAGAAGAGAGTGAATACACATTCACACATAACACAACCAAATATATACACATAGCACGTATTTATTTAAAATACTTCATATTATTGTATTTGGAAGAAAATAACTACACACTCACTTGATCAGAAGGTGATCCGACAGCACTACGGCTTATAAAAGCAGCGTCTCTCCGTAGATTTGGAAGATCTTCACAAAAACCGGGCTCCTCGCGGGCAGGGCTTCGGCTCGGGAATAACGCTCTTTGGGATTCTCGGGGCTTCGGATCTCGCTTCGGGGCTCGGGAATAATACCGGGGCTTCGGGGTACAATCGGTACCCAAAACGACGCAAAGGACTAGAGAGAAGGAACAAATTTTGAATGAGAAATGAGCTGCCTTTGGATCCCCTTTTATAGTGCTGGACCCTCGCACGTACGCGGGGCGTACGCCTCGGGGGTCGTCAGCGCATACATCATCGGCCCTCATACGTCATTGCATACGACTTCGGAATACTCGAGTGCCCTTCGCTGTACGCGGGGCGTACAGCAGTACGCGGCGCGTACTTCGGATAGACCGCCTAACCCTTCTTCGGATAATATCGGAGGATAAATAAAAATAAATATTAAATATTTATTAAACTTCAAAAATTCATATCTCCTTCATACGAACTCCGTTTTCGATGTTCTTTATATCCACGCGAAGGTGAGACTACGCTCTACAATTTTCGTTTAGACTCTGTCGGCTCATTTTGAATTTTATTTTTATTAATTATTTTTAGGAGGCTCAGACAGGAAATCTTCGTTATAAAATCATAACTTCTTCGTCCGACGTCCGTTCTCGCCTATCCTTTCATCGTTTCGCTACTAACAACGAGATCTTCGATTCTCATTTTGATTGTTTCGGCTAAAAACCGCTCGATCTCAAATTGAGTATTCGGGCTGCACACTGCCACGTCGAAACTTCAGAAAATCATAACTTCCTCATACGAAGTCAGATTTGGGCGTTCCTTTTATGCACGCTCTCAGTTTAACGAAATCTATGACTTTCATTTAGATCGCTAAGGCTAAATATCGCTTTATCTTAAATTCATATTTTACGTCACTCAGCGTCGTGCTGGTTCTGTCGCGAAACTTCGACAGGTCATAACTTCTTCGTTATAACTCGGATTTTGGCATTCCTTATATCTCCGGAATCCTTGTTTCAACCACTACAACTTTATGCAAAGATATCGGGCATATCTAATACTTTAATTTTGACGCTTATTTTATTTTTAATTCATTATATTATGATAATTAAGAACACACACATAAATCACATAATTCACATAATTCACAAATAATACATTTTTATTATTTCAAATTGGGGTTACAAAGGTTAACCTAGACTATTACATTGCTAAAAATGGCAAGCCTAGAAACACAGGCGTTACAGTTGATGTGGACCAACTCTTTATGTATCCATACATAAACTTGGTCCAACATGGACCATAAGCCCAACACATATAAATATAACTAATTACCATAATTAGTCCCCATAGATTTAATTAGTCATTTTTATTACTAAATTAATTCCAAATTAATTCTCGATCAATACTAATTAAAACATATGATTTCATATTAATATATTAGAATTTATAATATATTAATAAATCATATATAACCTTCTCTAAAGAGTCCAACCTAACAAATTGTCCTGGTGTTATGCAAACCAAATGGACCATGCTACTCTCAGGTCGACTACATACCAATAATAGTTTTGGGCTTAGACATCTAATCCAACAGTCTCCTACTTGGATAAGTCTAAAACTATTATTGCGCATGACTCCAAGATCCCGACTAGCAATCGTAGCTCTTAAAAGTCGCTGTCAAACTCTGACCTAGTCAATGACGTGTCCATTAGATAATGGATCATATATTCCTCCATTCTAGATATCATATGTACTGAGACATGGATTATAATCATTCTCTCTGTCCATTTTGTTGTTTCCCAATTTCTGATTTATAACGACTTACTAATTGAACGAATCAAATCAGTCCAGGCCCAGCCGAGCACTTACATTTGTCATCACCAAATCATCGAGGGCCCCATAGATATCGCTTTTATCCCTCCAAGGTTAAAAGGAATGGATAAACTTCGACTCATATGCTTGTTCTACTACTTGTTGAATCATACACAAAGGCACGTTTTATAACATCGAGTTACGAATGCATTTTCGTACAATCAATGTATAACCAACTCACAGTCAACAACTCATATCTCTAGGTTTGAAAAATATAAGATATTATCGTCTCATGATCACTCGTGATAAAATCCATGAAGTGAGTCAAATGAGCGTGGGTTTAATCCAATACTCGAATCTCATTCCAGGAGCACTCATGAATGTTGCAGCAACTTTTGCTATGTCTAAACACTTTAGACATCTACAAACCCAATTCATGAAAGTCTTGCCTTAATACCTATTTCCAACGTATTATCGACTGTGTATGGTTTGAATAACTTAGTCATTCGGGTAGAATGACCTAGTTATTCTGAAAGTGAAAACATGCAAAGTGAAACACAAGAATAATCGAATCCAATATGGTCTCAGAACTTATGAATATAAATAAAAAAACCTTTTATTTATCACCATATTGATTACACATTATTCATTGTAAATGTTTCGATTTATCAACCTAATACTTGAATTAAAACAACAGTCATGCCATGCTCCAAGCATGCACACTATGTTTGTCCAAACAATAGCTATGCTATACTCCAAGTATGCACACTATGTTTTCCTGTGATCCTTTCTATGTGAAAGAGAGTAATTGAACATGATTTCAATGATACTTATTTCACAATCCCAAATCCTTATCATAAATGTATGAATTCCAAATTCATGCCATTCACGAAATCTGTTAGATTCTAAACTTATATGCATTGATCCTCTCGTAATGACTACGCATAAAGTTACAAAGATTTGTCAATAGACATTACAGAGTATTCCAATGGAGATCAATTCCATGGAAACGAAGTCTCAAATTCAATGTACATTCCTTTGAACCTCCTTCTTGCATTAGGTTTATCTAATCTTACACAGATTTAACGAATATCTTCCTCCTATGGAAACATTTCCACATTCCCATTTTGACTATCACTTCTCAACAAGAGTTACCTCTTTTCAAAATATGTCATTATGGTCCTTTCCAAAATTTTACACCATATTTCCAACTGTCCATGAGCAACCAATCTTTGGTAAACCTCATTTTATCATCGACAATTGCTTAATCATTTTAGTCATATCCAATTCTAGACCTTTTTCCTTCTTAATACCCTAGACATTTGGAAAATTTAGAAAGGATGAATATTATAGCACATGTAATCGGTCCTATACCCGAAGCATATGGGACATGATTCATGAAGTCTCACATAAAGACATGATCCTAGACCAGTCTTTTGCTACAATATTTTTATTTTCCATGTTTTCATAATTCGACTATGAAGAGGGATGTCGTAATCATAATCAAATTTTGTGAACGCAATATATATAGAACTTCCTTATGTTGAACCATTCCAACATAAAATTTATATATATATATATATATATATATATATATATATATATATATATATATATATATATATATATATCCTTGACTAAAGATGAATAAAATCTCAATCTAAGCTTTTAGAATTGAAATGAAGTATAATTTCTTCTCCCTTAATTATAGCAAAACAACTTTTTCCAATTGAAACTTTTGTTTTCTATAATTAACATTGCTAACCTGCAACACTTATTATAATTGATTATGCCCCCACTAGCATAATAATTACCAACATAACAATTATGCTCCCACTAGCTTTGACATGTATCCAGAAATCAGTTGGACTTCTAGAAATCAATACTTTATTGACTTTCTTTTCAAAGTTCAGATTTTTGATACGAGATAGTTTGATAAAACATTATCAAAATCATACACCTTTCCTTAGATAGCTCACATGTGTGGCTAAAAAATTTTTAGAACTATGAAAATCATAGTCTCAATTGTTTAGACCTTTTTCATTTCTCACAAGTCCATGTTAGTGTGTCGGTTAACCACACACGCTCCACTAACGACTTTGAGAATGCAAATATCACAATTGCTATCTACTTAAATATACTTAGTGAAAGCGTTTCATCACCATCATTTTCATGAATCGCAGAGAAACCTTATGACACTTAGATTTCTATGGTGTATGTGTTCCTATCCATGTAAATTTTTCATAACCATAACCACAAGACAATGTTAGTGACAAATCCAAACTCATATGGACTTAACTTTATCAATATTAACTTCTTGCCACCGAGCAGCACAAGGGCCTACCATTGCTTCCAAGTAGTTATGCAAACAACTGAGAACTCACAGAACTCACATATATAGTCAACTTTTAACTGGAATGGGCACAGAAATAAGAATATGTCAGCGTGATAGGTTACATGCCTCAAGTCGTGTGCTAGTGATAAACAATACCCTTGATTAGTTCTTGAAACTTTTCAAGATCTTTAAGACTCCCACTGAACTCTTGACATATAAGATTCTCTTGTCAAGAACCATTCCTTGATAAAAACAAATATTCAAGAGTTAGTGCGGATTCTTATCAAGATAAACACTTACTCAATTAGTCTTAGATGGTCTTTGTTTTATCCAAAACATCACAACTTACCAATTTCAAATGTACAAGAGTAAGAAAAAAATTTACTCTACATTTGACAAGTGTTATAAACCTTCTAAGGATTATGTCACTCAAGTTACAATCATGGAGTATGACTCTAAGACTTAATTTTGGAACGAAGTATGACTTATCTTTTTGATCTAACCAATTCAACAATTCTTGATTCCTCTTCTTAGTAAAAAAAATGCACTAAGATGTCCTTAGACAATCAATTGTGATATGGTTTCATAACCACTAAGATAAACATAAAACAAGATACTTAAGTACTCTCCCATCATTTCAGATTGGAGAAACTTTTATCTTTCTGCCTAATTTGATTCTTCTTGTTCGTTCTGCCTTACATTGAAACTTTTCCAATGTTTCAGAATTACACTTAAACCTGTAAGTATAACCATATTCACTAAACTTTGCTAAATCATGACGAATAGTCATATAGATCTTCGTGGTGGACATTGAACAGTGTACAAGAATGTGTACTCGATCCCTTAGTCCTTCACTTGACTCACATATACATGTGATCAAGGAATTAGTCTTAATTTCCCAAAGATGAAAATCTTCATTCATCATACAATACAAGTTGCATGATTCCAAGTTTCTATCCAACTGAAACTTGGGTGATGAGAATCTTTCCTTATTTGGTAAATTATGACACTACCACAAACCATAGAATCAAATCTATTTTCCAATATTGCTATCAAAGGACACATATAAACAACAATTTTTCACAAATGCCATTGTAAGGATACTTAAATTAAATATAATAAAAAATTTACTATTATTTTAAAACTTGCGGAAAAACGTATCCTTACAATGCAAATGCATATGAAAAACTATGTTGTTATGAATTCCTAAGCAATTTATCACAACTATTTAAGCAACAACTCAAAATTCTGATCACCGAACCATGCGATTGAAATCCATCTCTTCACGATCATAATCAACTTACTCTTCCTTTAAGTTTCCTCCCTTTTCTTTGATTCTACAAAACATCAAAATGTGACTGTCACGCCCAGAAACCGAAGGCGGAAACATTCCGGGGCGGAGGACGTCATGAAGTATCGCAACCAATGTACATAGTAAGCGTAGTAAACCCAAAACATTACATTACATATCAATAATTACATTTGTTTGAAAGCAAAGTGTTACAAAAGTTATACATATATATCATATGCACAAAAGTTAAGACGAGTCTTCTATACACTCCGTCTTCTCCAAAAGATCGTTGTGTACCTGTCTAATGTGGACCTGAGAATACAAGCAGTTTGAAAATCAGCATAAAGTTGGTGAGTTCATAAGAGGTTTGTTTTCTGAAAATGCACAAGTTTCCTTTAGTTTTTCGAAAAAGTTTGTTATCCAAGAAAATCCCGTATTTTCTTATAAGTAAAGTTTACTTGTCGGTTTGTTATACGACCCGGTTACGTACAGTTTGTTATCCCAGGAAAAACCCTTATTTTCCTAAAAGTTAAGTTTAGTTATTGGTTCTAAAAGTAATGTACAAGTGTCTAACATACTTTATGTGTTCGTGTGATGTTTCCTGAAAACCTGATTATCCTAGAAAAGTACATTAGTTTTAACACGTATATCAAACTAATATGTAACTATAAAGGTATTCATAATCTAAGTTGCGAGTTCCATAACCATACTATAGACTGGGTAAGGCTCGAAACAGGGGCCAGTATCTTTTTATGACTTTTGTCACCCTTGAACCTTTCGGTTCGACTGTAGCTAGCAGCCAGGTGCGGGGTTGTCAATCTCGTATAGATCTATATACTCAAGTCACATTCTCCTTCCAAGAGATTCTGGTTACGGGGATAGTCCTACACTCTCGTAACTAGGGGGAGTGTTACAAGGACGTAACTCCAATCTTAAGATTAATGAATTAAAAGACAATAAAATGGAAAATTCTGATTAATTAGTCCTTCACTCTCGTAACTAGGGGGAGTGTTATCAAGGACTTGTCTAAAGTTCTAAGTTTAATGTTACTATTCCTCCACTCTCGTAACTATGGGGAGTGGTAAGGTTCTAAGTTTAATGTTATTATTCCTTCACTCTCGTATCTACGGGGAGTGGTAAAGTTCTAAGTTTAATGTTATTATTCCTTCACTCTCGTATCTACGGGGAGTGGTAAAGTTCTAAGTCTAATGTTATTAGTCCTGCACTCTCGTATCTACGGGGAGTGATATCAAGAACGTTTTAATGTTTTAAGATTCATGCTTTTAACAATAATGATATGGAAATTCATTTGTGAAATATAAAATATAACATTTTTAAAACGAGTTTCACAAATAATATGACGGTTTACTCTACAAGTTGAACGATTGGTTAATACAGTTTTCTAGTGTTAACAGCATACGCCATATGAAACATTTTAAATGAAATCATAAGTTTGAGTACAAGATTTCATTGTACTTTTGCCTGTATTCCCCCCTGAATACATTGAAAACATGGAAAAACGTAGGGGTATTAACTCACCAGTCGCGGAACGCGTGCGAGGTTCCTATGTAATATGAAAAGATACACATTTGTATCTTATTAGACCCTAAACCACTAATCAAATATGAATAAACACTTCGAGACGCGAAAACACTTCGATACAAGTGTTTGGAATGACCCGGGTGGCATCTATGGATGTGTATGGCTTGGATATGGAGTTTACTCTTCAAGAGTAAACTCCTAGTGGAGTTTACGGCCCTAAGGCCAACTCCCCATGATTTTACGGCCGTAAACTCATGGTGGGGGTGTTTTAGGGTGTTAAATGGTCTTACAACTCTTGTGGGTTAATGTTAGGCTTGGTTTTAAGGCATTGGAAGGCAATTTAGACATTCTAAGGACCATTTGAGGAGTTTACGGCAGTAAACTAGGAGTTTACGGCCGTAAACACTTATATACCCAACCTTAAAGTGTTTTGGTGGTCCTAGGTCAATTACAATGCACAAAGGAAGGTTCTAGGGTTGATTCCATGGCTTAGGAAGTGATTGGGCCTTGAATTGACCTTGGAAAGGAGTTTATGGTCTATGAAGATGTTCTTGGTGAGTTTACTACCTTAAACACATGAGTTTACGGCAGTAAACTCATGTTTGTCCATGATTCATGTGAATTAGTGGTTGAAGGTTAAGCATGCTAAGTTCTAGACCCATTTCTAAGCCATACAAGGTGTTAAGGGCACTTTAACACCCATTGGAGGAGTTTAAGGTCTAAGAAGAGGTGTTTACGGTCCAAGAATGTTCTTGGGCTGTAAAATCAAGTTTGACTCATTTGTGTATGTTTTGGTGCATCTCTTGAAGGATTATAAGGTTCTATACTCTCATGGAAGCTTCTTGGAGGTGTTTAGGGGCAAAATAACACCTTAAATTGTGTTTATGGTCCATGAATGAGGGTTTACGGTCCAAGTATGTTCTTGGGCCGTAATCTCATGTCCATTACTCAAATGGTAAGATTTTGGGGTCCTAAGCTCATGCATGCAAGTTTCTAAGCCATATCTAAGCACTAGAAGGGGTTTGAAGGGGTTTTGGGGCTTCAAAACCCTCTTTAGGGGTGTTCACGGTTTTGGGAGGGTTCCCAAACCATAAACACTTGTTTATGGGTGTTTTGAGTAGTTTAAACACAAACTTGAAGGATAAACAAGCTTAGAAACATGCTAGGATAGATTACTTACCAAAATGAAGCTTCAAAGGGATGATTTTGGCTCAATTTCGAGTTTTAGAGAGAGAGAGAGAGAGTAGTGAGAGCAAGTTATGAGGTGGTGGTAAAAAGCTAAATTGAAGTTCACTCATCCTTTATATAAGGCTTGAGTTTGTGGCCCAGTGGAAATCTACCCGATATTGACGTTAAACGGGGCTTTTGGTCGTACCCGATTTAATTGTTGTAACCTGACTTAGTTAAAAATAAAAATTTTCCAAATAAATAACGAGATTATTTTTACGCATTTCTAATGGGTTTGGACACTCACGAGGTCAAAATAAAACTCTTAATTTAAATTACCTAATCCAAAATGCTAACGGAAAATTGAAAGATTGACGGGTTTTACTGAGGGGAACGGGTTATCGTGACGGAAAAATTTTTGGGTTGTCACATTATCCCCCCGTTAGAGGGAATTTCGTCCTGAAATTTGGATGTAAGTCACAATCATGGGTTTGGATAGAGACGCGGTTACTTCCGTTTCATCGAGTCTTCGTGTATCCAAGTGAATTCAGGTTCTCGCACGGTATTCCAGCAAACCTTCACTTATCGGGATACGGCTTCGTTTCGTACCTTTAATCTCTCGATCTATAATTTCAGTTGGTTCTTCCACAAAGTTCAGACTTTCGTTGGTTTCGGTCCCATCAAAGGGATTACTAGGGTTTCATCGGATAGGCACTTCTCAAGAATAGAGACGTGAAAGATAGGGTGGATGTTGTTAAGTTCTGAAGGTAGTCAGAGTTTGTAGGTTATGGGATCGATCCTAACGAGGATCTCGAAAGGTCCTATGTACCTCGTGTTAAGTTTTCTGTGCTCGAAACTTGACTTGACGTTCGGAAGAAATTTCCGGGAGCTCTTCGGAAAGGACATCATGAAAAATTGCGAACTTCGGGGATGCTCTCGAGGTCTTTAGTTTCCTGTTTCTCGTTGATTACATAGGCTAGGAATTCATGGCACTCCTTTCGGGGAAACTTTTGAGCTTCGGCACACAAAATGATGCGAAGATTGAAACTAAGTTTATCGTCGTAAATTATGAGGGTTTGACCAGAGGAAGGGTTGAGATGGATAGATTTCTCGTAACAAAGGACATCAGAACAATTGAGGCTCAACCAATCCATGTCAATGGTAACTTCAACACTCTTTATGGAAACTGGCATTAGGTCAATAGGAAAAGAATGATCGTTCAAGGTAAGGGTACAGCGTTCTCTTTCTCACCGTTAGTCGTCTCGATGGTAAACGTTTCGGTTACTAGCTGAGGACTACATTTATGAAAATGTTCGAATGAATAGCTACATATTTTCTTTTAGTACTAGAATTGAAAAGCATTGCAAGCATAAGGGTTGTCGAAGAGGAATATACCTGTGGCAACGGTGGGATCGACAGCTGCCTCATCTTGTCCCATAGCTAGTACTCTTCCAGTATTGCCAGTTGTTGCTGTCTTGGGTCAGTTTCGCTTGAAATGCCTGACTTTGTCGCAACCGTAGCAGGCCGGACTGATAAACGCTCCAGAAGCATGATTGGTTGATTGGATTGGTGTCTTGCAATTTTTCGCTGTGTGACCCTTTTTGCCACAATTGTTGCAAAACACCTCTCGACATGGGCTGGAAGTGAGGTGATGATAGTCGCACTTGTTAAACATAGGGAGGGTACCAGCATACCTGCTGGTAGGAGTTTGAGCTGTGGATCCGATGGCAGAGACAGCAGCAGGGGCAGTAGCAGCGCAGACTGCCACCGTTTGCTGCTTCTTCGAGGACTCCTAAGAAGGCTGACTCTTCTTCTTTTTCAAAGATTTTCTTTTCTCACCACTTCTCTCTGTCGGCTCCGGAGTGGTGGCTGCTTCCTCTAGGTCATCACTATGGTCGATCAGGATTTGCGCTAGAAATTTGGCGCTGTCGTATGTGTCTGGCTTTGCAGCCAAGACATTACCCTTGGTTGGCTGGGTCGATCCCCAAATGAATCTCTCAATCTTTTTACTCTCCGGGGTAACCATTCCCGGACAAAGTAGCGCCAAATCATCAAATCTGGAAGTGTACGCGGCGATATCGGAACCTTTCATCTTCAGGTTCCAGAGTTCATGCTCCAGCTTCTGCATTTCGCCCCGAGGGCAGTATTCCGCAAGTAGGAGTTCCTTCATGGCCTCCCAACCCATAGCATTGACTATAGGTAGAGTTAAGGATTTGACTCGGCCATTCCACCAAGTCAAGGCTTTATCAGTGAAAGTGCAGGCAGCGAACTTCACCTTATCCGCTTCAGAGCAGGCACAAAGTTCAAGAATAGATTTGATTTTCTCGAACCATCAGGTTAAGGAAATGACACCTCCAGTGCCATCGAAAGATGTGGGTTTCGTGCTCATAAAATCTTTATATGAACACTCCTTCCAGTGTCCCTGGCTACCTTCCTGGTTTTGGGGTTGGGTACCACCTCCTGAACCACCGGGGTTCATTTGAGACATGGCGGCTGCCACTGCGGCAGTAACAGCTGCCTAGAACATTACATGATCAAATTGAGGAGGGGGTGGTGGTGGCGGAGGGTTCTTGTTCTTTGAGCTGGGTCTCTTTCTTAGAGGCATCTTGATCTATAATAGTCAGGAAAGAGAGGATGGTAAGTCCTCTGAATTGAATCAAGAGATATGATACAAGGGATATCTCATTATGACAGATATAGAATTCTATTAAGCGATAAAGCAGGAAAGAGTTATCAAAGCAGATAAACTATCGCTAAAGGAATGATTGTGGAGCAACACTAGAATGAGGATTTCTATAACGAAGTTGGCTCTAGAAATACTCCTATAGTATTTCATGTTTTGCTGCGACGACGGCTCGTTGTTCGGGTATTGGGTAAGTTTTAGGCATGTTGAACACTACAGTCACTCCCAAGCACATGCTGGCCGTGTCTCGAATTAATATAGTTGATCAGGCTATATTGACCCTAGACACAACTACATAACTGTCCAGGTTTAACCGCAACGTTCAACACCCATTTACTTATGTTTTGTTCTACTTATAATTATGGAATCCGGCGGTTAGGTATACTTGTATACTTTTGAAAATACTTATATTTTAAAGTATACTTTTAGTTCAAAGCACTTCGGCCCCTTAGTGTTTATAGTCTTATACCATGTAAGGTCTGGTATACTAGTTCACTATAAACAGGGGCTCTGATACCAATCTGTCACACCCCAAAACCGAAGGCGGAAACGTTCCGGGGCGGAGGACGTCATGAAGTATCACCACCAATGTACATAGTAAGCATAGTAATCACAAAACATTACATTACATATCAATAATTACATTTGTTTGAAAGCAAAGTGTTACAAAAGTTATACATATATATCATATGCACAAAAGTTAAGACGAGTCTTCTATATGCTCCGTCTTCTCCAAAAGATCGTTGGGTACCTGTCTAATGTGGACCTAGGAATAGAAGCAGTTTGAAAATCAGCATAAAGCTGGTGAGTTCATAAGAGGTTTGTTTTCTGAAAATGCACAAGTTTCCTTTAGTTTTCCGAAAAAGTTTGTTATCCAAGAAAATTCCATATTTTCTTATAAGTAAAGTTTAGTTATTCGTTTGTTATACGATCCGGTTATGTACAGTTTGTTATCCAAGGAAAAACCCTTATTTTCCTAAAAGTTAAGTTTAGTTATCGGTTCTGAAAGTAATGTACAAGTATCTAACATACTTTATGTGTTCGTGTGATGTTTCCTGAAAACCTGATTATCCTAGAAAAGTACATTAGTTTTAACACATATATCAAACTAATATGTAACTATAAAGTTATTCATAATCTAAGTTGCGAGTTCCATAACCATACTATTGACTGGATAAGGCTCGAAACAGGGGCCAATATCTTTTTATGACTTTTGTCACCCTTGAACCTTTCAGTTCGACTGTAGCTAGCAGCCAGGTGCGGGGTTGTCAATCCCGTATAGATCTATACACTCAAGTCACGTTCTCCCTCCAAGAGATTCTAGTTACGGGGATAGTCCTACACTCTCGTAACTAGGGGGAGTGTTACAAGGACGTAAGTCCAATCTTAAGATTAATGAATTAAAAGACAATAAAATGGGAAATTCTGATTAATTAGTCCTTCACTCTCGTAACTAGGGGGAGTGTTGTCAAGGACTTGTCTAAAGTTCTGAGTTTAATGTTACTATTCCTCCACTCTTGTAACTAGGGGGAGTGGTAAGGTTCTAAGTTTAATGTTATTATTCCTTCACTCTCGTATCTACGGGGAGTGGTAAAGTTCTAAGTTTAATGTTATTATTCCTTCACTCTCGTATCTACGGGGAGTGGTAAAGTTCTAAGTTTAATGTTATTAGTCCTGCACTCTCGTATCTACGGGGAGTGATATCAAGAACGTTTTAAAGTTTTAAGATTCATGCTTTTAACAATAATGATATGGAAATTCATTTGTGAAATATAAAATATAACATTTTTAAAACGAGTTTCACAAATAATATGACGGTTTACTCTATAAGTTGAACGATTGGTTAATATAGTTTTCTAGTGTTAACAGCATACAAAATATGAAACATTTTAAATGAAATCATAAGTTTGAGTACAAGATTTCATTGTACTTTTGCCTTTATTCCCCCTGAATACATTGAAAACATGGAAAAATGTAGGGCTATGAACTCACCAGTCGCGGAATGTGTCGGTTTGGATGCTAAACGTCAGTTCAGGGCTTGAACGCATGTGAGGTTCCTATGTAATATGAAAAGGTACACATTTGTATCTTATTAGACCCTGAACCACTAATCAAATATAAATAAACACTTCGGCCGTAAACTCATGGTGGGGGTGTTCTTGGGTGTTAAATGGTCTTACAACTCTTGTGGGTTAATGCTAGGATTGGTTTTAAGGCATTGGAAGGCAATTTAGACATTCTAAGGACCATTTGAGGAGTTTACGGTAGTAAACTAGGAGTTTACGGCCATAAACTCTTATGTACCCAACCTTAAAGTGTTTTGGTGGTCCTAGGTTAATTACAATGCACAAAGGAAGGTTCTAGTGTTGATTCCATGGCTTAGGAAGTGATTGGGACTTGAATTGACCTTGGAAAGGAGTTTACGGTCTATGAAGATGTTGTTGGTGAGTTTACTACCTTAAACACATGAGTTTACGGCAGTAAACTCATGTTTTTCCATGATTCATGTGAATTGGTGGTTGAAGGTTAAGCATGCTAAGTTCTAGACCCATTTCTAAGCCATACAAGGTGTTAAGGGAACTTTAACACCCATTGGAGGAGTTTAAGGTCTAAGAAGAGGTGTTTACGGTCCAAGAATGTTCTTGGGCCATAAACTCAAGTTTGACTCATTTGTGTATGTTTTGGTGCATCTCTTGAAGGATTATAAGGTTCTATACTCTCATGGAAGCTTCTTGGAGGTGTTTAGGGGCAAAATAACACCTTAAATTGTGTTTATGGTCCATGAATGAGGGTTTATGGTTCAAGAATGTTCTTGGGCCATAAACTCATGTCCATTCCTCAAATGGTAAGATTTCGGGGTCCTAAGCTCATGCATGCAAGTTTCTAAGCCATATCTAAGCACTAGAAGGGGTTTGGAGGGGTTTTGGGGCTTTATAACCCTCTTTAGGGGTGTTCACGGTTTTGGGAGGGTTCCCAAACCATAAAAACTTGTTCATGGGTGTTTTGAGTAGTTTAAAAACAAACTTGAATGATAAACAAGCTTAGAAACATGTTAGGATAGAGTACTTACCAAAATGAAGCTTGAAAGGGATGATTTTGGCTCAATTTCCAGTTTTAGAGAGAGAGAGAGTAGTGAGAGAAGGTTATGAGGTGGTGGTAAAAAGCTAAATTGAAGTTCACTCATCCTTTATATAAGGCTTGAGTTTGTGGCCCGGTCGAAATCTACCCGATACTGACGTTAAACGGGGCTTTTGGGCATACCCGATTTAATTGTTGTAACCCGACTTAGTTAAAAATAAAACTTTTCCAAATAAATAACGAGATTATTTTTACGCGTTTCTAATGGGTATGGACACTCACGAGGTCAAAATAAAAATCTTAATTTAAATGACCTAATCCAAAATGCTAACGGAAAATTGAAAGATTGACGGGTTTTCCTGAGGGGAACGGGTTATCGTGACGGCAAAATTTTCGGGTTGTCACAGTGACCTAGTCACATCATGTAATAAGAATCTCAAAATAGGAACTTTATAGAGTTAGATAGTGGACTTTACCCGAAGCATAGTCAAACACTCTGACTTTACCACCCTTATGATCTTTCAAGGAAATAGGGCAGCTTCGCAACCAATGTCCCTTCCTTTAGAAATAGAAACTTATGGACTGTTTAGTAATGGTACACGAGACTATCTCAGACTTAGCCTTTCTCTTTACCATTTGGTCAACTGATTTTACTATGGTCGATCCCTTTCCATTGCGAAGAGAAAGCATTTCTGGATTTCCAATGTTACCATTGTCAATGTCCATGGAAGTTTGGGAAGTCGATCTTCTAATCAAATTTTCTTTATAGGTGCTCCAAATCATTGATGATTCAGCAGCATTAAGCAAATAGGTAAGATCATTACGGTTCATATCATAGTCTGTTACATAGTAGTCCTTAATGAACTAACTATGTGACTTAGAAAGTGATTTGAAGAACCTCATCAATAACCAACTTCCTCAAGACTTTGATACCCAATTCTCCCGGCTTGTCAATATGTGACTTCATCTCCAAGATGTGAGCATACATAGACTTTGCTTGCCAATAGGACTTGAGTGACCTTGAACTATTCAAGAACTTGTGGGATAGAGAGAATAATTGAAGGAGGTGGAGGAAGAGAAGTATGATTTCCATGAACCAACCATGGGACATCATGTTCATTAGGAAAGCTTGTTTCAAGAGATTTGGGAAGCTTATAGTTGTCTGAACCAGATATCTATAATGGGAGAAATTCAAGTTAGTTGATTTAAGTCCTTAATATAACACCCAATATGAAATATTAAGGCTAGGACCCAACACAATGTTTTATAACTTGGAAGAGGGATGTCGTAATCCAAGCTATAAAATATTTAAAGGTAGGCGAATGAGGATTCGCCAATTTCCAACATGAAAAATGAAATAAATATTAGGTTTTAATTGGACTTGAAACTCCTAGATATTTTGAGATTCATTGAACTTTTCAATGGCATGTTTCAATCTCGATGGTGCCCTTCAAGTTTTGTGACTGGGATGCCGAGGATCACAAACAAGGTGCGAATAACCATGCAAATATACTTGGTACTCTTTATTTTTATCACCTAATCGATGTGTGGGTTAACCACACGTGCTCCACCGATCAATGATAAACCTTAAGCCGCCCTTTTCAAACCTTGTTAAATCCAATTTAATGTTTCGGTGAACCACACGCGCTCCACTAACGACTTAAGCAAGATCCAATGTGTAATTTCATGGGCTAGCACCAAATTCACATTTTCCTAAGTAACTAAGATTGGGAATTTATAAGTGTTTAGTTACTTAGTATTTATCATTATACTTTTAATGAAGGGAGAATTATAGTCATGTCCTACCCGTTCGGTTAACAACCCTCCACCAGTCAAGGAAGCAGTGGGTGAGAGTGGATACCTATTAAACTACTATTTTATATGTAGTAACCTTATACCCCCCTTATAGACCGGCTTCGTGAATGAGGCCCACTAACAGTAAGACTGACTTTGTTCTTATACATACATATACATACATATATATATATATATATATATATATATATATATATATAACTGTTAACTATTAACATTATAATAGTATAAGGGTTGAATTTTAACTTTTACAATTCTAAGGGTTTAACTTGGAATTAAAGTATTCATGCGGGCTAACTTTACAAAATTCCAAAACTTGAGGGTAGGTTTTGAACAATTCAAAAAAAGCTTTTTAATTCCATAACTTATGAGTTTAAAGTAGTTATAAAGAACAACTCTTCAAGTTCCATAACTTGAGGACAAGTTGTGGAAAACTTTAAATCATTTAAAAATGAGACTCTTCATTTTTATAACTTATGGAAATTTTATGAGTTTTAAAAATCATAAATGTGACTTTTCATATAACTTGAGGACAAGTTACAAAAACACATTTTATGAACAACTTTTAGATTAGTTTGGATCGAAAACAAATTATCACATAATTTTTCTATTAACCTAATCAACTTATAAGAACAAGATAATTTAAATCAAACAATTTTCAAGTAATTAGCCTAACCATTAAACTAATATAAAACATGAATCTATTGACAATTATCTATTGAATTGGATTAGAATGACCATTACCACATCAAAAAAACAGGTTTATAGGTTTAAAAGCAACTTAGGGTAATGTCTCTAGTCCAATTCCAGCCTTAAAACTCAAAGATATGCTACCAGGGGCTACAACTCGCCGAGTGCATGAACAAACTCGACGAGTTGGATGAGTTTGTACATGAACTCGTCGAGTCCCCTATCCAAACAGCAAAAAACTTCGATTTCCAGCCATTTCAGCAAGTATAACATGAAAACAAGCCTTGGCTCTGATACCATTGATGGCTTTTAGTATACTACAACATCCTATGGTGCACATACAACCCTAAATATCTTGGATCTATGTTTTCACTAATTATACATGCAAAGGAGTTTCCAAGGCATTAAACCTATAACTAGCATGCAATTTGTCATAAATAATACAAGATACTAGTTAGAGTCACATACCTTTTATGTCGCTTGAAGTCTTGATGTATTTGATGTTTCTTTAAACACTTTGGCCTTTAAGAACTAAGTGCCCCAAGTGTTGCACCTCAAATGGAATCACAATTCTCCTAGGACAAAGGTGACTCTTGAGAGAGAAACTCCATGCACCAAAAACACCATCATTCTCTAAGAACTTCATGTAGAACTACAAGTGGCGATTTTGGGCAATGCACTACATATTTATATGTAGGATTTCAAGGGTCATGGGTATAACCCAAATCCATACCCATGGGTTTTATGATCCATGGTTCATGTGACCCAACTCTTTATGTATCCATACATAAACTTGGTCCAACATGGACCATAAGCCCAACACATATAAATATAACTAATTACCATAATTAGTCCTCATAGATTTAATTAGTCTCTTTTGATCACTAAATTAATTCCAAATTAATTCTTGAACAATACTAATTAAAACATATGATTTCATATTAATATATTAGAATTTATAATATATTAATAAATCATATATAACCTTCTCTCAAGAGTCCAACCTAACAAATTGTCCTGGTGTTATGTAACCCAAATGGACCATGCTACTCTCAGGTTGAATACATACCAATAATAGTTATGGGCATACACATCTAATCCAACACTTAGTGGTGTACTCCCTCATAGTCATATTCCCCTGTTCCAACCTAAAGAATTCTTCCTCTAACTGCTTAACCGCTGTTCGCGGGCAAAACTTTTCTTTAAAGATTATTAGAAACTCATCCCATGACATCTTCTTGGCCGCCTCATGCCCCCTAACTTCCTTCACCATGCCCTACCAATGTATTGCCTCCCCTTTTAACATTGTCGCAACATAAATCACCTTGTCCTCATCCGCACACTTGCGAGTATCAAATGTTCCCTCAATCTCCATAATCCACGTTGATGACAAAACGGGATCAATTTCCCCGTTAAATATGGGTGGCTTACAATTCATGAACGTCTTGTAACTAGAACCTCGCCGATCGTGGTTGTCATGATGCCTTGAGGTTTATGCAATACTTGGTTTCAGATTCATAATTGGTATACTATACTCGTAGTCTTCTTGACCTCCACCCAAGTTACCATCATACTCGCCCATTATAGCATCTCGTGCCTGAGCAACTACATCGAGAAAAGTGGCTCGAATTGCCCGAGCAATCTCATCAGCCAACTCTTCTCTAGTGATCGTGTTTGTTGCACGACCCCTTCCACGACCTCGACCTCAACCGCGGTGGGATCTGAAGCTGCCATGGGCCGATTGTGCAGGTATCGATGTTGTAACAGCTCCTCGGCCTCTTCCTCTACCCTTGCCTCTTCCCTGGCCTCGTCCACGACTAGCATTTGGGATCAGTGGGGTTTCTGGTACATCTCTTGGTGCTCTAACATAAGCTTCAATTGGGATGCGTTCTTCCTCCGGGGTGACCCTAGTGAACCTCCTAGATCTTCGTGAAGACATATTAACTACATATTTATGTTTATAACACAATAAGTATTAACAAACATAAATTTTATTCCAAATTATCAAAACTTCAAAAAGAGACATATGTCTTGTTCACATCAATTCACTTAAGCCAACAACCAAGAGAAATAAAAAAACAAATCCTTGCACTCTTACTTTCTACTTTTTAAACACGATGTCATCATATTTCAATATTCGCTTTCCCTCCTTCAAGTACTTCCTTATCTTTTTAGCTTTTCGATCTCCGTGACCACTTTGAATGACCAGCACCTCGGCCTGAGGTGGATCTCTTCTAACCACCCTATCTAGGAATTCGTACGTTGCGGCCTTGGCTTGCTTTGCCCGAGCCACAAACCCTTCCCACGACTTAGTGATAGTGGGTTTCCTTAGCTCCAACACCTCCTGTTCCAACCTTCATATTTCGAGTTGTGCCTGTGGCATTTCATCTTAATAAGTTCGCTCCCAATAGGTACCAGGACTAGTTGGCGTATACTCTACATAGGGCATGTGGAACATTTCGTATCTTTGTTCCACATGGTACTCCACGTGATTTCCCTCAAGGTCTTCTTCGGGTTCCTCATCAGGGTCTTCTTCGGGTTCCTCATCAGGGTCTTTTTTGGGTTCCTCCTCAGATTCCACATCCTCGTCTTCTTCATCCCACTCAGAGAGGCTGAGTGGTGTCGTTGATTCCAGACTACCTTGCGAATCAGAGAGCTCTAACTCGGCTTTCAACTTATCGTGAGGAAGTAGCCCACTCGTACCCTCACCTGACACCCCACTATCGACGATTTCCTTTCCATGATCCATAGTACCTGCAAACGAGATGCAGTCCAAATTAGGCGATGTATCGCTCCTCCCATTTAAGCTTAGGCATTTAAACAACGAGTAGTCTGCTTAAAAATCTCTCTGATACCAACTTGTAACGCCATAAATTTCAAATACCAATATTAACTTAACATGGTCCCAAAACTTCTAAAATTCGAAAATTTAAATACTAATGTCTTTATTAATAATAATAATAACGGAAGCAAATAGAAAATTTAAGTAAACACGTGGTGCGCTACGTCGTCCTCAAAACTTGTCGCCTTCTTCAAGTCTGAGCCTTATCCTTTCCATTCCCGCTGCCACTTGCTACATTATTCCCTAGGTTGCGTGCATTTAAGGATTCTAATGGGTAAGCCTAGCGCCTAGTGAGTTCGTGGTTTTCATGCATATTGAAGTCAATAAAATAAAAGCAATGCAACAATTTATAAAATATAATTTTTTCATTTCTTTCCACCATTGGTGACACATTAGGGAACTACCGTTATTTCCAGGGAACAAGTCCCCCCGCTGGGCACAAAAAATATGCTTACGGCTAATTAATCATAGCATAAGCTCTCCGTCGTGTATTGACACCCTGTACGACGACTAATAATAAGACCGTGTAGTTAATACACCAGTTCCCTATATATATATATATATATATATATATATATATATATATATATATATATATATATGTCACCCACCATTTTCACCCTTTTATATGAAATAATTCATAAAAATTCACACAAATATCCATAGCAATAACAATAGTAACATGTAATTTCAAATAATTTAGAATCAACTTTTCATGCAAACAACCACAAAATTCACACGAAACTCACTTTGTTGTCTCTTGGGACTTAACCAGAGCTTGTCGCGCTACCCACACCCTACATCCCACCAACAAGTATTTTCTAAGGCTGTAATCCTATAAAACATCCTATGTTTTTATTTTGGTTCAACCATCAACATGTATCATTCGACGACTCAATAGCTATCAATTTACGTTAATTATGACATGCATAAGAACCCTTTCAGAAAATGCCCTTTAGATATTATAATATTTCCCTTTACAAAATAAATACTCAACAATGATTAACAAATAATTATGTAAGCGTTGTTAAAACATTTGAAAGCATCATTTGTAATATCCAAAATTATTTTGAACTATATATTATCAAAGTGTAGGGATAAACCGAACTATGTTGAACTATGTTAACTCTGTAACTTCAAAAGAATCGGCAAGTTCATAATACTCAGGGTTCTATCTGAAAATTTGAGTTTCCTATATGATAGAGTAAAATAAATAATTTTAAAAGTTGAGGGGCTAATATTGTATTTTCACACTTGAAAAGAAAAAGGCATATATATGGATTTGCAAACAAGTAAATAAAAAGAAATATATACAGTTGCTTCGTTGTCATCACTGGTTTTTTTTCAAACCACTAATGAAGAAAAATAAATAAATTATAAATAATAATAAACTCTTTTTTTATTTCTAAAAGGTACGACACACGTTGACTCACTTATGTACCATACCCAAACTAGTTTTCTTCCTCACCTGACACTTCTTTTTTTTTCTTTCTTTTTCTGCCATTTTTATAAAACTGGAAAGTTTTGAAAAATCTTGCAAAATATAATTGTAAAATCACCATTAAGTATCGCCACTTATTGTTGACACATTATCATTTAAATTTAACAAATAAACTAACAACCATATGAATTTTAGGGTTCATTATACCAAAAGTTTCACTCTCAAGATTTGTATCAAATTGCTATTGGTTTGATCGAATTGAGACAGTAGGTTGAACCAAAATACATTTACCATACATATACATCTATCTAAGCTATTATATTAAGCTTAATTCGAGTGACCATACCTTAATTTTAAGAGGAACTCCGAAAATCTTCAACAACTTCCACACCCGATTTCTCCTTCAAATCTCAGTCATTTATTGCAATTCCAGTGGGGTATCCACCAGAAATTTCGAGTTCTATATATTGCCTAAGGTTTCATCAGTTACTATCCCCTCATTTGCTCGAATTTTTGGCCTAATCAAGGATGGAGGTTTCTAGACATATTACATCATAATTTGCATCTAATTAACCGAATAATTTTGAAGTAATCATTGTTTTATATATAATCAGATTATATACATTATACATTTTTATTTGACATGAGTTATTACAATATTAGAGCGGGTGTTCCTGAAGTTCTCAAGAATTGATCCATGATGACATTTTTGATTTGGTGAATCTCAAATTGTTGTATGTTCTTCATCTTTGAGAGATTTTTTGATTCTAGAAATCGGATTTATTCCTTGATTTGACCAAAATTCGATTTTCCCTATCTAGTGTACTAGTTAATTTCACTTTCTCTCTCTAGAACTTGGTTCATATTTATTTTCTCTCTCTAGAGATTTCATTCATAATGGCTTTCTCTCTCTAGAAAAATCCAAGTTCTTGTGATCTTTTTTGTTAATTGATCAAAGATGGTACGTTTGTATTATGATTTTTGGATCATGATAATTGAAGATGTCAAATACAAAGTCAATGAAAATCAATTTTATGGATTATTGTTAAAAGGCGGTTTTATTACATGGGAACTTTGATTTCTTATGGAGATAAGAAAAATAATCATGGAAAATTGATATTTCAACCTCTTTGTAAGATTGAAATTTTGGCTCAAATTTCCTTGAATATGTTTTGTTGGGATGGTAACAAAAAGGAAGGAAAAGAAAAAGAATTATTCGAAAAGGAATATGTTTCATTTATTGAAGACTTAAATGATCTTCATGCTCTGATGTTCTTGATGTGCAAGACAAGGGAATTCAATGTGATTTTCATGAAGATGTGAAAGTTTTTTGTTAAATTGGAGTTCAAATCGATGATTACTTGATTTCTTGTGATTCGTTTGAAGGAGTGGTGCTATATAGAAAGCCTGCAATCCAATAAGTTCAAATGTATCTAACTCCAAAAGATTTGATTCAATGTTGACAAGTTTAAGTTGTGATATGGAGATGGGGGTGGTGGTTTTTGCCCTTAAGATTTGGAGGCATTATCTTTATGGGGTCTGTTATACTTGTTGGGTTTTGAGCATTCTAACACTCCTATGGTGTACATGCAACCCTATAAACCTTGGATCTATGTTTTCTCTATTATACATGCAAATAAGAACTTTCCAAGGCTTTAACCCTAACTAGCATACTATGAGGTAACTATACTACAAAGACTAGTTAGATGACATACCTTTTGGTGTAGCTTGATGTCTTCAAGCTTTAAGAGCTTAGCCCCAATACTGTGGAAGCCTCAAATGGAATCACAAATCACCAAAACACCTTGGATGACTTTAGAGAATATGGATACTTGGTTCTCTCTAGTGAAATTGGCTAGCCCTCTTAGTGTACCCACACTAGTGCCCATTTCACCAACCAAGGACATCTTTATATAGTGTGGAGGATTAGGGTTAAACCCTAATACCCATGACCTTTCATTTCTTAGGATCCATGGGTTAAACACTCCATGGACTATCCATGAAAGCTTAGCCCAACCTAAATGAACCTGGCCCATTCCATATATATATATATAAGAGTCCATATTTAATTAGTTCATTTTGATCACTTAATTAATTCTAAATTAATTCTTGATCAATACTAATTAAATAATATGATTCCATATTAATATATTAGAAATTATAATATATTAATATTAATCATAAACATATTATTCTCAAAAGATTATCCATATAAATTGTGTCGGTGAAGTGCAACCCAAATGGACCATGCCGGGTCGGGTCAAGTACATACCAAATATAGTTATGGACTTAGACATTAATCCAACAGTCTCCCACTTGGATAAGTCTAAAAGTATTATTGAGTATGACATCAAAACCTAACTAGCAATCGTAGCTCTTAAAGCCGTTGTCGAACTCTGATCTTGTCAACGAACTTGTCCATTAGATAAGGGATCATATATTCCTCCATTCTAGATATCATATGGACTGAGACATGGATTATAATCATTCTCTCTGTCCATTTGTTGTTTCCCGATTTCCGATTCATGATGACTGACTGATTGAACAAATCAAATCAGTCCTGGCTTGGCCAAGCACTCACATGTATCATCATTAAATCATCGAGGGGCCCACATATATCGCTTTTATCCCGAAGGTAAAAGGAATGGATAAACTTCGACTCATATGGATTGTTCTACTACTTGTTGAATCATACACAAAGGCACGTTTTATAACACCGAGTTACCGAATGCGTTTTCGTGCAATCAATGTACAACCAACTCATAGTAACAACTCATATCTCTAGGTTTGAAGAATATAAGATATTATCGTCTCATGATCACTCGTGATAAAATCCATGAAGTGATTCCAATGAGCGCGGGTTGAATCCAATACTCAGAACTTATGAGCACTCATGAGTGTTTTAGCCCTTTGTCCAACATCTTAGACCTCTACAAGCCAACCCATGACAGTCTTAATTCATATCTACTTCCAACATATGACCGACTGTGGATGGTTTGAATAACTTAGTCATTCCAGAAGGATAACCTAGTTTATTCTGGAAGTCAAAACATGCAAAGTGAAACACAAGAATAAATGAATCAAATATGGTATCAAACCCTATGAATATAAATAAACACTTTTATTTATCACCATACTGATTACTCATTATTCATTGTTTCAGTTTTATCAACTTTATACTTGAATTTAAAACAATAGTTGTCCCATGCTCCAAGCATGTACACTATGTTTTCTAAACACTAGTCATACCATACACAAAGTATGCATACTATGTTTGTCTATGATATTTACTTTGTGAAATAGATCAATTGAGCATAACTCCAATGATCATCTTTTCATAGTCCCAAACCCTTACTGCAAATGCAAGAATTCCAAATTCATTCCATTTACTGAAATCTGTTAGATTCTAAACTTATATGCATTGATCCTCTTGTAATGATTATGCACAAATTCAACCAGACTTGGCAACAATCATTACATAGTATTCCAACGGAGATCAACTCCTTGGAAACATCCTTCTTGCATTAAGTTTCCTAATCTTACAGATTGAATACTTTCTAACTTTGAACCATTTCCATATTCCATTTTGACTATCACTTCCGAACAAGAGTTGCCTCTTTTCAAACTATGTCAATATGGCCCTTCCAAAGTCAACACTATACTTCCAACTGTCCTTGAGCAACCAATCCTTGGTAAACCTTAGATTGTCCTCAACAATTGCTTAATCATTTTAGTCATATCCAATTCTAGACCTTTTCCCTTCTTAATTCCCCAAGCATTTGGAAAATTTTAGAAAGGATGAATATAGCACATGTAATCGATCCTATATTCGAAGCATATGGGACATGATTCATGATGTCTCACATAAAGACTAAACCAGTCTTTTGCTATAATATTTCCATTTCTATTTGCCAAGTTCTCATAATTCAAATTATGAAAAGGGATGTCGTAATCATAATCGAATTTTAGAACGCAAATAATGAACCCATACATAGAATTTCCTTATGTTGAGCCATTCCAACATGAAATTCATATATATATATATATATATATATATATATATATATATATATATATATATTCTTGCAACCTTTATCATGCTCCTACTAACATGATGATTAATAGCATAAGAGTTATGTTCCCACTAGCTTCAACATGTACCCAAAAATCAACTGGACTTCTAGAAATCAATACTTTATTGACTTTCTTACCAAAGTTCAGATTTCTGATACTAGATTGCCTTGATAAGACTTTATCAATATCATACACCTCTCTTAGATAGCTCACATGTGTCTCTAAACAATTTCAGAACTATGAAAAGGGATGCCGTAATCATAGTCTAAATTGTTTAGACCTTTTTGCCATTTCTCATAGGTCAATGTTAGTGTGCCGGTTAACCACGCACGCTCCACTAACGACTTTGAGAACTGCAAATATCACAATTGCTATCTACTTAAAATCTACGTAGTGAAAGAGTTTCCTTACCATCATTTTCATGAATCGAAGAGAAACCTTATGACTCCCACTGTCTCCTTGACCTATAAGACTTTCTTGTCAAATATTCAAGAGATAGTGTGGATTCTAATCAAGACAGACACTTTCACAAAATTGGCCTAAGTTGGTCTTTGTTTTATCCAAAACATCACAACTTACCAATTTCAAATGTACAAGAGTAAGAAACTTTTACTCTTACATTTGACAAGTGTTTTAAACCTTCTTTAAGACATGTCACTCAAGTTACAATCTTGGAGTATGACTCTAAGAATTGTTTTAGAATGAAGTATGAGTCCTCTTCTTGATTTAACCATTTCAACAATTCAAGTTCCTCTTCTTAGTCATAAGAATGCACTAAGTTTTTCCTTAGAGTACTAATTTTGATATGTTTTCTTAATCATTAAGATGATCACAAACATGATACTAAAGTACTCTCCCATATTTTCAGATTTGAGAAATTTTTATCATTCTGCCTAAGTTGATTCTTCTTATTCGTTCTGCCTTACATTGGAACCTTTTCCAATGTCTCAGAGTTACACTTAAGCTTGTAAGTATAACCATATTTACTGAACTTAAGTAAATCATGACGAATAATCTTATCGATCTTTTGTGGTGGACTTGACCAGTGCACCAGAATGTGCACTCAATCCCTTAGTCCTTCACTTGACTCACACATCCATGTGAACAAGTAATTAGTCTTAATTTTCCAATACTTGAAAGTTCTCATTCATCATGCTATACAACTTGCATGATTCCAAGTTCCGGTCCAATTGAAACTTGGGTGATGAGAATCTTTCCTTATTTGGTAAATTTAGACACTACCACAAATGAAAGAATCAAATTCATATTTCCAATATTGCTATCAATGGAATCATATAAGCAACATCTTTTCCTTTTTCTACAAATGCCATTGTAAGGATATTTTAAAATAAACAAAATAAAACTTTTTCTTTTATTTTTAAAACTTTGCGGAAAAACTAATCCTTATACTGCAAATGTATATGAAAACTAGTTGTCATATATTCCTAAGCAATCTATCATAACTCTTAAGCACGTGCTCAAAATTCTGATCACCGAACCATGCGATTGAAATCCATCTTCGCGATCAGAATCAGCATATACTTCCTTTAAGTTTCTTTACTTTTCTTTGATTCTTAAAACATCAACATGTGACCCAGCCACATCATGTAATAAGAATCTCCAAGTAGGAACTCAATAGAGTTAGACAATGGACTTTACTTGAAATAAATTTAAACTTATTGACTTTATCATCCTTAGGTAAGTTTGGCAGCTTCATAACCAAAGCCCCTTCCTTTGGCAATAGAAACATATGGACCTTTAGGTAATAGTACATGGGACTATCTCAGACTTAGTCTTTCTCTTTACCATTTGGTCAACCAAGTTGACTATGGCCAATCCCTTTCCATTGGGAAGAGAATGCATTTCTGGATTTCCTGTGTCACTATTGTCCCTGTCCATAAAGTTTTGGGAAGTTGATTTCCTAATCAAATTTGCTTTACTAGTACACTGAATCATTTCTGATTTAGCTGCACCAAGCAAATAGATAAGATCATTAAGGGTCTTGTCATAGTCTATTTCATCGGAGTCCCAAAGGAACTCACTATGTGAATTAGAAAGTGATTGAACCACTAACTTTCTCAAGACTTTGACACCCAACTCTCTCGGCTTGTCAATATGTGACTACATCTCCAAGATGTGACCACACATAGACCTTTACTTGCCAATAGGGCTTGAGTGACCTTAAAATTTTCAAGAACTTGTGGGTTAGGGAGAATAATTGGAGGAGGTGAAAGAAGTGAAGTTCCAAGATATTTGGGAAGATCATAGATGTCTAAACCAGACATCTTTTGGGAAATATTCAAGATAGTTGATTTAAAGTCCTTAATATAACACCCAATATGAAATAATAAGGCTAGGACCCAACAAATTATTTTATAACTTGGAAGAGGGATGCCGTAATCCAAGCTATAGAATATTTGAAGGTAGGTGAATGACGATTCACCAATTTCCACCATGAAAATGAAATAATTAATTAGGTTTTAATTGTATTTGAAATTCCTAGATCTTTGAGATTCATTAAACTGTTCAATGGCATGTTTCAATCTCGAGTGTGCCCTTCAGGTTTTGTGACAGGGATGCCGAGGATCACAAAACAAGGTGTGAAGTAACCATGCAAATTATTGGGTACCCTTAAGTGTTTACCCCTCAATCGATGTGCCGGTTAACCACACACGCTCCATCGATACTATGATAAACATTAAGTTACCCTTTGCCTACCTTGTTAAATACGAGTTAGTGTGCCGGTTAACCACACACGCTCCACTAACCGACTTAAACAAAGTGCAAAGTGTAATTTCATGGATTAGCACCTTATTCACATTTTCCTAAGTAACTAAGATAGGGTATTATTAAGAGTTTAGTTACTTAGTATTTATCATTAATAATTTTAATGAAGGGAGAATTATAGTCCTGTCAAACCCGTTCGGCTAACGACCCTCAACCAATCAAGGAAGCGGTGGGTGAGAGTGGACACCCATTAAACTGCGATTTTATAAGCAGTAACCTTATACCCCCCTTATAGACCGGCTTCGTGAATGAGGCCTACTAACGGTAAAACTGAGTTTACTCTTATACATATATATATATATATATATATATATATATATATATATTATTAACTTATAATAGTATAAAGTATAAGGGTTGAATTTTAACTCTTTAAAATTCTAAGGGCTTAACTTGGAATTAAAGTATTCATAAAAGAAAACTTTTCAAATTCCGAAACTTGAGGGCAAGTTTTGAAACTATTCAAAACTCTTGGATTTTCATAACTTATGAGTTTTAATTAAAGTACTAAAACTTTTAATGAAGAGACTCTTGGACATCCATAACTTGAGGACAAGTTATGGAGCCATAAAAACTATTTATAAGAAAAAGACTCTTCATTTTTTTTATAACCTAAGGCAATTTGATGAGTTTTTAAGATTCATAAATGTGACTTTTCATATAACTTGAGGACAAGTTACAAAAACACATTTTATGAACAACTTTTATATTAATTTGGATTGAAAACATCTAACACATATTTTTCATTAATCTAAAAATAACTCATAAAACAAGGAAACATAAAACTTTTGGTAATCCATAACTTATGGAGTTAAATGTTTGTTTTATGATGAAACTTTTCATGTTCCATAACTTAAGAATAAGTTATGGAATTCTTTAAAACATTAACACCAAATTTTGTAACTCCATAAAAACTTTGAATCAATTTTTTTTAAACTTTTTCATATCCATAACTTATGGAGGTTTCAAAAAACTCTTTAGATCAAACTTTTAAAACTAATAAAATAATCATATCATTTTATCCTTTACTAAATTTGACCTAATTTAACTCATATAGCAAATGATTCAAATTTTACAAATAATTAGTTTTTCACAAAAAAAAACTAATTATCTTAAAATTTGGCATTTTATCCTTTACTAAATTTGACCTAATTCAACTCATATAGAAAATGATTCAAATTTTACAAATAATTAGTTTTTCACAAAAAAAAATAAGTAATTATCTTAAAATTTGACAAACGTCAAGTTTTTTTTCCTTTTTTTTCAACTTTGAAAATAAAACTCTTGCATCAATATAACAGAAAACAACCCATGGCTCTGTTACCACTGTTGGGTTTTGAGCATTCTAACACTCCTATGGTGTACATGCAACCCTATAAACCTTGGATCTATGTTTTCTCTATTATACATGCAAATAAGAACTTTCCAAGGCTTTAATCCTAACTAGCATACTATGAGGTAACTATACTACGAAGACTAGTTAGATGACATACCTTTTGGTGTAGCTTGATGTCTTCAAGCTTTAAGAGCTTAGCCCCAATACTGTGGAAGCCTCAAATGGAATCACAAATCACCAAAACACCTTGGATGACTTTAGAGAATATGGATACTTGGTTCTCTCTAGTGAAATTGGCTAGCCCTCTTAGTGTACCCACACTAGTGCCCATTTCACCAACCAAGGACATCTTTATATAGTGTGGAGGATTAGGGTTAAACCCTAATACCCATGACCTTTCATTTCTTAGGATCCATGGGTTAAACACTCCATGGACTATCCATGAAAGCTTAGCCCAACCTAAATGAACCTGGCCCATTCCATATATATATATATATATATATATATATATATATATATATATATAAGAGTCCATATTTAATTAGTTCATTTTGATCACTTAATTAATTCTAAATTAATTCTTGATCAATACTAATTAAATAATATGATTCCATATTAATATATTAGAACTTATAATATATTAATATTAATCATAAACATACTATTCTCAAAAGATTATCCATATAAATTGTGTCGGTGAAGTGCAACCCAAATGGACCATGCCGGGTCGGGTCAAGTGCATACCAAATATAGTTATCGACTTAGACATTAATCCAACAATACTATGTACACGTATCATAGGACGTAGTCAAGGATTATGACAATGAGATCCTTTACTATCCAGGAAAAGCGAATAAGGTGGCAGATGCCTTGAGACTCAAGTCGGATGGGTCTTCAGATGAGAAATCGTGTATTAGGATATTAGTGGATTCCCCGCTTATGGAATTGATTAGGGAGGCTCAGGCTGAGGGTGTTTGGGAAGAGAATTGGAAGAAAGAGAGGATTAGGGGTGAGATTGCCAGATTTGTTCCAGATGGTCGTGGGTTGTTGACCCGATGTGGTCTGGTCTGGGTTTTGATGTCTGGTGAGGTCAGACAGATTATATTGTAGGAGGCTCATAAGTCTCATTTTTCTATCCATCCGGGGGCCACCAAGATGTATCGGGATCTGAGATTGAGCTATTGGTGGTTGTGTATGAAGAAGGAGATTGTCAGGTACGTGGAGAGATGCATGACCTACAGGATGGTCAAGGTTGAGCATCAGAGGCCATATGGCAAGTTGCAGCCTCTGGAGGTTCCCATGTGGAAATGGGATCAAATTTCAACGGATTTCATGATCAAGTTGTTGAAGACGACAAAGGGTTTTGATGCTATTTAGGTCATCATGGATCGATTGACCGAGAGTGCATACTTTCTAGCGATTCAGAAGAGTTCCTCGGCTGAGAAGATGGCCAATGTGTATGTTCGCGAGATCGTTTCATGCCATGGGGTTACGGTTTCCATTGTTTCAAACCGTGATGTTCGGTTCACCTCCCGCTTTTGGCAGAAGTTCCATGAAGAATTGGGCACGAGGTTGCACTTCAGCAGTGCTTATCATCCGCAGACCGATGACTAGAGTGAGTGGACAATACAGACCCTTGAGGATATGTTGCGGGCCTATGTTATTGATTTCGGTGGGAGTTGGAACTCTTACCTACCTCTTACAACAACAGTTATCACTCCAGCATTGGTGCTCAGCCATTTGAGCTCTTGTATGGGCGTAGATGTCATACCTCGGTTTGATGGGGCGAGGTTGGTCACAGGGTTATGGGGCAGACGCAAGTGGTCCTTCAGACTACAGAGATGATTTAGCAGATCAAGTAAAGATTGAAGACTTCTTAGAGTCGGCAGAAGAGCTATGTCGAGTGGCACCGATCCGAGTTAGAGTTTTAGGTCGGCAACATGGTGTTACTAAAGGTCTCACCTGGAAAGGTATGATCCGTTTTAGGAAGAAGGGTGTGACAACCCAAGTTGTCCCGTTACATTTCCCCGTTACCGTTAACGAAATATTCCACTGTATAAAAGTTCCGTTAGTTAGAGGGCGTCAATTTAATAAGCATTTCCATTTGATTACCTTTAACATGCCGTTAAGTCGTGATAAAAGGAAATAAAAACACAGGACACACATTTCCATTTATTTGGGGAAAATGTCAAGTTTTATTATTACGACCACTAAATCGGGTGCGACCAAAAGCCCCGTTTAACGGCAGTATCGGATAAAATTCCACTGAGCCCCGACTGTGAAACCCATATAAGGGTGAGTGGAGTCCATTGGAGACTTTTTACACTCTCTCTCTCTAAACTCTCTCTCTAGACCCGTTTTCGCCCCGAATCCGCAACCAAACGCTTCCAAATTGTAAGTCCGCTTACCCTGGCCTATTCTAAACGTATTGATTTATGTTTATAGCCCAAAAATCATCCAAGAAGGCATGGTATAAGGAGTTTACGGCCCAGGAACATTCTAGGGCTGTAAACCCCTAAATTGGTGCCAAACATGCCTTTAAATTTGTCCATAAGCTTGGAAATAATTAGGGGATATAGCCTAGGGGTGTTTAAACACTAAAATGCATGGATTTAGGACTCAAAGAAGAGTTTACGGCCGAAGCACAAGCTTAGGCCGTAAACTCCTCAAAATCATGTCAAAAGTGCCCCAAAACACTCCCAAACTCATCCTACGGCTTATTACATAATTTAGGGACTTATCCTCTTGAGTTTAAACCATTGAAACACTCTAAAATGATTTAATGAAAGGAGTTTACGGCCCAGACAAGGGTCAAGGCCGTAAACACCCTTAAACATGCCCAAAATAATTGTTTTGTCCCCCAAAAGGCCTTATACACTTACCATAAAATACTAGGAGGGGATTTAAGGACTTAAACTCAAGGAAATGAGGGATTTCTTGGAGTTTACGGCCCAAGCAATTCTCTAGGCCATAAACTCCCCAAAACCCCCTCAAATGTTGGTTTTAATCACCCAAAATAGCATCAAACATCATAGAAAAATCCTAGAAAGGCAATAGGGGCTTTAAACTTCCCAAAACTCTAAGGATTAGAGTTTATGGCTGTAAAATCCTTTGGGAGGGGTCCTTTGGCCGTAAACTCATGGAACATACCCTTAGAGGCCTCAAACCCACTCATGCCTTTTAGGAAAAGTGCTTGGAATAATTCTATGAACAAGCTAGAAGCATCAAACACCCAAGAATTTGACCTTGGGAGTTTACGGCCGTAAACTCCCTTAGGTTGGGCCATAAACTCCTTGTTTGGTCCATGTTGATGCTTTAAATCCATTCACACACTTGATATTTGAATTTAGCAAAGTTCCACAACTGATAGGAGACCCTTAGCACCCTTAAACGCTACCCGGGACCCCAAACACTCAACCAAAAGTGTTTTCCGCTCCTTTGAGTGTGTATAATTGTTTAATTAGTATATTATATGCTAATTGTATGTGAACATATGTTATCATATGTTAAATAGCTCATAGTGTGTGTTCAAGTCCTTGCGTGACACCGAACGCCCAAACGGCACTTCCGTCGGACCTACTTACACCAGGTGAGTTCATACCCCTGAATGAACCTTTTAAATGCTTTTGAATGTTTTTATAGGGGGGATTACAAGTTAAACATCCCAGTTATCATATCAATCACATGTGATTGATAACCCGCATGCACAAGATTTTACCACTGTACACTGTTTTACCGAGTAGGACATTGTAAATGGCTTTCAAAAAGGGTTTTTAAATTGTTCAAGTTCTTACTTTTATAGCTTATCAAAGATTCATTTTCAAACTGATTTATAAAAGATTCCCAAAGATTTCTAAAGGTTTTCACACCTATTTTATCAAAGAATACAAATGCGATTTTCCTGAGTAATAAAGTTTTCAAAGGTTTTCGTGAATACTTTTAATCGTTAGTTACTGCTGCTTCGCCTATACTTATTTTATACTCCTACTCTGTAATGCTTTCGCTTATACCTGAAGTCACTTATACCTGATGACGCTTATACTTATTCACCCTCTTACTTAGTGATACGAGTCTACATCACTTATATTTGATACACTCTTACTTCACTTGTTGTCATCTCCACTTCGCGATGCGCTTATACTTGAGATCGACTTTACTTCACTTATACTTGATACGCTCTTACTTCACTTGTTGTCATCTCCAATTCGCGATGCGCTTATACTTGAGATCGACTTTACTTCACTTATACTTGATACGCTCTTACTTCACTTGTGGTCATCTCCACTTCGTGATGCGCTTATACTTATTCGACACTTATACTTCACTTGCGACCGCTCTTACTTCACTTGTTAGACACTCCTACTTCACGAGAATCACTTTTACTTGATACCCACTCAAGCATAGTTAGATGTATGTCTGTGCTTGTGTAGACGCATATAAATAATGGTTGAAGGACTTAGGAAGGTTTGTCCGCCCTATTTCCTTTTCTTCGTTGAGATGTGGTCTGGTGGGATGGGATATCCATCCGAAGGTCGTTTGATTCATTAGTTATATACTATGTATACAAGCTTAGACATACGGGTTACTTCAGTCAATTCAGTTAAGAGTCTCTACCTCTAGTTCATCAATTTCATTAGAAACCCACTATTTGGGATGCATCTTCAGGACACGGCCTTCTCCGTCGTCTAGTTGGTAACTAGAGTCTCCAGTAGGGAGAGTGGACATTGTGTGTATAGGCCTATACGAGATTGACACCCCTGCACCCTGACTGCTAGCTACAGTCCACGGCTCACCAAGCCAAGGGGTGACAAATGTCACATTATATAGACGCTTGTAGGGCGTCTGGTACTCTAGTGTCGGTTAGTATGGTTACGAGTATCCCGGGTTACCTTATAATTCATGGCCTTAAGGTAACGGTATTTCTCCGGCAATTTACACTGTATGCTGGTAACTCATTTTCAGAGTCACATTGTTTTGACCCTACAAGACATATCTTTCATTTGATACTGTCTGGGGTCTGTCTCCTCTGTTTTGACCCTACAAGACGTATCCTTCATCTGATGCTGTCTGGGGTCTGTATCCACTATATTCGCAGAATTCACTGTATTCACTGTGTTCACTGTTTTAGACCTTGCCAGACGTATCTTTCATTTGATATTGTCTGTGGTCTGTATTCACTGCATTGGACCTTACTAGTTGTACCTTGCATTTGGTACCTTCTGGGGTCTGTGTCTCCACTTGTTAGACTGTACCAGGCGTATCATTCGGTTGATAACTTCCTGGAGTCTATGGTTTCTTGCCTTAGTCAGTAGTCCTCACTGCTGAGGCATATGATATTCCCTGATGTCGTTTGCTTTCCTCAATATTCAAATTCAGTATTTTGATAATGATAGCAACTTAGGGAAAATTACTTTTTACCACTCATCACTGACCAGTCTTGGTAGAAGGCTGCTTTATTTAAAGAAAATATAGGATTTTTTGGGAAAAGACTCTAATACACTGAAACCTCTTAAACTATTACTTTATTAAGTTATTTGAATGAAATGTCACTAAATGCTTATGAACTCACCAGCATTTGTAAAAATGTTGATACTCGCTTTTCAAATAACTTGTAATCTCAGGTCAGCAATTAGACAGGTACATCCCCTGGAGCTGCTGATGAAGATAGCTTAAGTACCTTGCTGCACTTTATATATTATGTTTGTATTACTTTGATACTATGTAATGTAACCATGTAAAATTATTACTATTAATGCAATGTTTTGTTGTACTTTGATTACTATATGCATGTGTTGTGATACTTGACATGACGTCATCCACCCCAGAACGTTTCCGCCGTTCCGGTTTTGGGGTGTGACAGATTGGTATCAGAGCATAGTTTATAGTGAGCTAAGTATATCAATTCATAAAAGATATACAGCCTATAAATACAATGGGATAAAACACTCTGACCAAGAATTATACTTTAAAATATAACCATATTTTACCAAAGTATAATAACATCCAGAATCTAAACACTCAAACAAAAGTATCACAAGAAGAACAATAATAAAAGTCTTCGGATGTTGAGCACTGCAGTCAAACCTGGGCAGTTATGTAATCGTAAGCTGGGATAAATGTAACCTGATCAACTACATTTATCCGAGATGCGATGAATGTGTGCTCGGGAGTGATAGTGGTGTGCAGAAGGTCTGAAACTTACCAAATAGGAATTCTAGAGCCAAACATAAAGTTAAAATACTATGGGAGTATTGTAGAACGCTAAAAGATCTACACAAATCCCAGAATGAAATTCAGAAGATAAGAAAACAAACAAGAGTTAAAATACCATATGGGTGTTTTAGGAAACATAAGCAACCTTGTGTGAATAACTAAAAAGATCCCTATTGATATACCTACAACTACAGAGGGTATACTTCCAAGATTTTATATAATAAGGATCCCATAGGCTAAGAATGTGTGGTTTCGCTCTGTTTCCTTTTCCTCGTTGGGATGTGGTTCTGGAGTAGTATCACATATTCGAAGGCCTATCAGATCTAAGCTATATATGATTTGTATACCCTGTGTAATCGTAGCAGGACTCGATATGGATCATGCAATGAAATGTTAATAATCCCTTAGGATTCTTTAGACATTTCCATTCTCGCGCGAACCTTGTAGAAAACCCTACCCACTTCAGTGCTTGACAGAAGAGTTGATTCCGACCCCGAGGAGATTCATTGAGAAGATTTCCTGTCCGGAAATAAATGAACTGGGTCGATGACTATTGAATGCACCAAGTGCCCATATTCTTTTAGGGACAGTGGTGAGAGATTCGCCTAAACTTCGGAGGTTCCCAGTCATCCATCATGAAGTGATGACACCCACAGTTGGAATCAGAAGGAAGGCGGAGTAGAAATTCGATATGTCCATACAAGAAGAGAACCCTAGGAAACTACCCAAAGGAAGCCAACGCCGATTCCAGTCAAAGATACGAGGCAGACCGAGGGAGCTAGTACATGGAACCCGGGAATTGTCTTTTACTCGTATTCGTCACGATAATTCACCCTTAAAATAATGCAATTTAGTGAGTTAGTGGTTACACTACTCCCGCTATGTGTTAGGTAAATCGTCGTTTCCCATTGCCAGATACACGATTAGGGCGGATCCCCGCATCGCTATTGAGAGAATTTTAGCTATCTGCCCTTGTGAGCCTCTCTTTTCACGATTTCGTTCCGAACCATTCTCAAATCTCTCCAGGCCGGAGAGTGAAACCTTTCCCAGTATAAAGGTAACTTAGTAGGAACGACTCGCATCTTATGGCCTTTTTCGATACTTATACACCTACCTTGATTACCAGGACTGCATCATAGGGATGTAGGTCGACACTCAGACAACCAGTACCAGTGGCACGGGAAAAATCTACGCCTAATGCGTTCATGACAGAAATGTCCAGGGTTATTCTTCGTCTCTCATTTCTTTGCATTCCTTTCCGTGTAGGAAAACCATGCCACCGAAGAAGCGTAACCAATCCGCAAGCAAGAAACCTACTCTCTTATTCGATGAAGCTACGTTCCAAGTTGCAGTCTCAGCAGTCGTAGCAGCTGTCATGGCTCACCTGAATGCTAACAACGCCAATGTTAGCAAGGTCCCTGTCGGGATTTCCAATCCTGGCAATGGACAGCAACAACCAACACTTCCACACTTAGCCACCCGAGAACCTCTACTGAACCCACTAAAGAGAAAACTCAAGATAGAGAAGGGAAGTACCTCGGATCCAGGACCTTTCGAAGGGCAACAAGTTGAGGCAGTCTATCCACCTGTCAATCCTTCCCTCCCGACCTCAAGAAGACCATACCTAGGAGACCTTCCCAACTGCAGCAAGTGCAGCTACCATCATCATGGTGCCTGCCGGGAACTCTATTGTGCTAGGTGCCACATGTTGGGGCATACTGCTCGTGTCTGCAGAACCCCGGTTGAGTTCATTACATCAACCACCAATGTGGCGACCCGTACAGTTTGCCACCTATGTGGTAAAATGGGACACTTTAAGAGGGACTGCCCAACCGAAGAGAAAGACAAGGACACAGAAGGAGCCTGACACTACTGCTTAGGGAGAAGCAGCAAGGAAACTCGTTAGATTTTGGTACGTCTCTTGATCTCGGATGACTAAACTAAGAACAATAAAAGACTAATTCAAATATAAATTCTTTCCAGTAAGGCGAAAGTCGCAGCACTGTTAAAAAATTTAAATTCATTAGGTAAAACTATAATGGCTAAACATATACGTTACGGCCATGTATATTTAAGATGGACAGACCTAGAGTGAGCGAATGCCGCCTCATTTCCTGTTCCTCGTTTGGTTGTGGATTTAGGGCGGGGTCGCTAAGTCAACAGTCCTCCCCACCTTAAATATACATGACTAGTATATGTGAGGTGATTATAGAAATGCCTCGTGAGAATCCATTCAAGAAAAGATACTCTATTCGGAAACACTTAGAAGTCTCTATAGTTCCGCGTCGACTCTATCAATCCAAGTATCCGCGTTAGCGATACATAGGACGAAACTCGAGACGCCCAGAGCTTGTGTGCCTGTTCGGCACATGACTGTATCGATCTTCATTATACATCATGTCGGAGTGTGCCAACTTCGACGACTCTATTGAGCATGGTTTGACATTGTGTGTATAGGCCTATACGGGATTGACACCCCCGCACCCTGACTGCTAGCTACAGTCCACGGCTCACCAAGCCAAGGGGTGACAAATGTCACATTATATAGACGCTTGTAGGGCGTCTGGTACTCTAGTGTCGGTTAGTATGGTTACGAGTATCCCGGGTTACCTTATAATTCATGGCCTTAAGGTAACGGTATTTCTCCGGCAATTTACACTGTATGCTGGTAACTCATTTTCAGAGTCACACTGTTTTGACCCTACAAGACATATCTTTCATTTGATACTGTCTGGGGTCTGTCTCCTCTGTTTTGACCCTACAAGACGTATCCTTCATCTGTTGCTGTCTGGGGTCTGTATCCACTGTATTCGCAGAATTCACTGTATTCACTGTGTTCACTGTTTTAGACCTTGCCAGACGTATCTTTCATTTGATATTGTCTGTGGTCTGTATTCACTGCATTGGACCTTACTAGTTGTACCTTGCATTTGGTACCTTCTGGGGTCTGTGTCTCCACTTGTTAGACTGTACCAAGCGTATCATTCGATTGATAACTTCCTGGAGTCTATGGTTTCTTGCCTTAGTCAGCAGTCCTCACTGCTGAGGCATATGATATTCCCTGATGTCGTTTGCTTTCCTCAATATTCAAATTCAGTATTTTGATAATGATAGCAACTTAGGGAAAATTACTTTTTACCACTCATCACTGACCAGTCTTGGTAGAAGGCTGCTTTATTTAAAGAAAATATAGGATTTTTTGGGAAAAGACTCTAATACACTGAAACCTCTTAAACTATTACTTTATTAAGTTATTTGAATGAAATGTCACTAAATGCTTATGAACTCACCAGCATTTGTAAAAATGTTGATACTCGCTTTTCAAATAGCTTGTAATCTCAGGTCAGCAATTAGACAGGTACATCCCCTGGAGCTGCTGATGAAGATAGCTTAAGTACCTTGTTGCACTTTATATATTATGTTTGTATTACTTTGATACTATGTAATGTTACCATGTAAAATTATTACTATTAATGCAATGTTTTGTTGTACTTTGATTACTATATGCATGTGTTGTGATACTTGACATGACGTCATCCACCCGAGAACGTTTCCGCCGTTCCGGTTTTGGGGTGTGACAAAGGGGAAGTTGGGACCCCCTGTATATTGGGTTTTTTCGAGTGATCATCAGAGTTGGCAAGGTTGCTTACAAATTGGATCTTCCTGAGGAGATCAGACTGATTCACAACACTTTCCATGTTTCGCAGTTGCAGAAGTGCGTGTTAGATGAGGATGTAGTAGTTTCCTTGGATCATATACAGGTTGATGACCAGCTGAACTATGTTGAGAGGTCGGTGGCCATTCTGGAAAGAAAGATAAAGGTTTTGCGCAATAAGGAGATACCTTTGGTAAAGGTATGGTGGCAGCACCGGAAGGGCTCCGAATGGACCTGGGAGCTGGAGGCGGAGATACATGAGCTTTATCCCGAGTTATTTACCTTAGCAAACTTCGAGGACAAAGTCTAGTTCAAGTGGGGGAGAATTGTAACATCCTAATTTTCAGGTATGGATTTATTCCCATTTATGCATGTCCCTCCCTTGGTACACTGCGTGATGAAGCCTCACCAACGCGTGTTGAGAACTTTTGGGCCACGTATTTTCATAGACCAACAGGGCGTGTTGGTGTGTAAACACGACATGTTAGCGGCTGGTTGAGAAAACCCTAATTTTTAGGGTTTTGCATCCTATATAATATCCTTAAGTCTGAAGAGCTGGCCTTTTATCAGCCTCCAACTCTCCCAATCAACCCTTGAAAACCCTAATCATCTTTCCCTCTCATTTGTGAGCTAGTGTGGTGATTTTGGAGCCAAAGAAGGAAGAAGTTGGAAGAAGGAAGCAATGATCCAGCCAAGCAAGCTATCATCTTTCAGTTTGGCACTTTTCTGGACCTTTGTAAGTTTCCAAGATCTGATTTTATTCTTCTATGTTGTTGGATCTTGAGTTTTGTCCCTTTAGCTTCTTATTCTTGAAGGTTGGAATGGTTAGATTTCATAAGGTTTGCAACTTAATGAATCTCGAGGTCTAGGTGACCTAGTATGGTCCTGGATCTGCCTATAGTCGAGTTTTGATTCCATGCATGGAGATTAGGTCATAAATCCCCATTTTGACCTAATATGGATTCAAGACATGTATTGGACATGCATGTATATAAAGCACCGACCTTTGGAATGGTTTTGGTGCTAGCATCTCTTGTAGAAGGGTTGGGCTTCAAACTTTAAGAATTAAGTACTTATTGGTTAAGCCCTTCTATCTTCAACCCTTATGGTTGGATTTTTAGACATTTTGAGTAGTCGCAGTGGATAAAGTTGGAAAATTTATCCTTCTTAATAGCATTATGGGCTAGATCTGAGCTTTAGAGCCCTTGGAATCGAAAAAAACAGCCAAATGTATTAAGTTGCTGGAACTCGGGCAAACACGACGTGTAGGCTAAGGTTTTCCCAACCATATGGATGTTGGCAGAACACGGCATGTTTGTAAGTAAACATGGAATGTTGGGTCAACATGAATTATTGACCTTGACCGTTCACTTTGACTTTGACTAAGTTTGACCTTAAGGGTATTTTTGGTACTTTAGGATTTTTATGGAAATTGGTCATTGATGGAATTAGGAATCAAGCAGAGAGCTGAGATTCGGAGTTGGTAATCATAAGTTCTATTTAATTTGTGAGGTGAGTTTTCCTCACTGTACTTTCAGTTCGATGGCACCAAAGTCGGCCCATTGGTTGATAACTTATATATGTTGATATGTTGAGTATGGAATAGATGTGCATGCAAGATTTGATATGCTAGTCTGGTAGATCTGTAGAACTAAATGTGATACTGTTTGTTTATCAATATATGATATTATATATTGTATGTCGACATAATGTGTGGGTTGGGTTGAGGTTGTACTACTCTGTGCGGTAGCCAAAAACCCTAGAGCAAGACAGATATGAGCTGAGGACCGGGGGGCATGCCAGACTCCTGCTAAGGGATCATGAGCATTCCAGATACGAGCTGAGGGTCGGGAAGAGCATGCCAGACTCGTACTAAAGGCTTAGTAATATTTAGTTCGAGGACTGATCATGTCGGGGAGCAAGCTAGACATAAGCTATAGGCCCTAGGGTCAAACCAGACTTATGTTGTGGGCTCAGGGGTAATCCATTCTTTTAGTTGTGGACCCATTGTAAGCTGCTATTATATGTGCTTTTTGTTTGTGTACTGGTATTTTGGGGGAACTCACTAAGCTTTGGGCTTACAGTTTTATGACATACGTCCTAACTCTATATAAAACTTAGATTGTTTTTTAGAATTTTTCATAACATATTTCTATTTTTCCACGATGTATGTGTATTTAGTGGAGTAAATCAGACAAAACATCTACACTTGTTCGAAATTTATAAATCTTTACCAAATTATCTTTAATCCTAATAGGATCACACATTAAAAGTTTAGTAATTTTTGTGTACTATTTACTAATAATTTTCACGAATTAAATGCCTATTTAAGAGAATAAATGAGGGAAAAATAGTCACACCATTCTAAAAAACATGAAAACTATCCAAGACATTCTTGATTTATTTTTTACCAAAAATAAAAAGTTGGATTATTTTTTGCCACTGTTTTCTATTTATTTTATATTTTCTTTAGATTAAACACACATAAATCATAAATTTACACTCTGCTATTTAGAAACAACATTTGATATTTTTTCCAAATTATATATAAAATATTGACAATTTTTCTTAATTATTTACTATTTTTCGATGAATTTGTGTTGATTCAAGTGGTTAATTAAAGGCAAAATAACTAAACGTATCTAAAAGCCATGAACCATTTGCTGGAAGCCTCCGACTACAGTTGGAAAAAAAAAAGCTTGCTCATTTTTACTTGTTGTTTAGTATTTAATTAGAATTGTTGGAACAAAAATAAAAAAGTTTGGTGATTTTACTATTTACTATTTAATTAGAATTTATCGGTGAAAAACACACTTAAATTATAAAAACTAGGGTTTTATTATTCAAAAGTGGAATTTGATATTTTTCCTTATTTAGGGACACTATGGAATAGTTACAAAAAAAATTCTAAGAATCATTCATGATCATTTACTATTTTTCCATGATTTTATGATTATTCAAGGAATTACAATTATGAAAAATACTTTGGCATATCAAAAGCTCATGAAAATTTATCTAAAGGTTTTTTTTATTACAACTAGAACTGAAATATAAAGTTTGGAAATTTTTAGAACTAATTTGATTTATTTTGTTTTTTAATTTTTAGCTTGTAAAAACACTCCAAAAATACTAAAATACATTTAAAACAATATCACAAAATGGGATTTATCACTTGCAAATGTTAGTAAGTCAACTGGTATATAGAACTTTGAATTTTACAAAAAAATTATTTGCAGCTCATATAAAACCTTATTTTAAAACCATCTTGGCATTTCTCTGTATGTAGAAGTAAGTATACTAGGATTAGAATTCGATTAAAGACATACTAGTGTGTGCCACTATTGTAGGGCATTGATTGTAGGACGTGGGGGAAGTTAGATCAAGGCATCACATATACCTTCACACATCATGGTGAGTATTCACGACCCCTGTTTTCAGTTTATGTTATGAGTGGAAAAGCTTGTCGTATAATTTAATATGTTCGTTGTACTTGTTTTAAATTGTATCAAATATGAGTTCTGTGTATGTGTATGAAAATGTTGATTCATGAGGCCTATATTGCATTAAGTCTCTGAAATGTTTCACATAACGCATTAACTCTTTGAGTTGACGGTTAGTATGGATAACACTATTAGGATGTAGACAACTCCTCACTCACCCGTTCTATGGAGTACGTATTACCATAGTTCTTCTTATGTTAGTGAGATCCATAGTATTCAAGAGGGCATTCATTCGTAATCTTGGGCTGTGAACTCATGGTTTGATCATTATGCATATACAAAAATTATTATTCATGGTAGCAACAGACTTTGTTTCTCATGTTAGCAACGAAATACTATTTATGGAAACTTTATTACTCGTTTTAGCAATGAAATTTTAATCATCATACTTATTTCCAAATACTGGAGTTTTTTACTTATAATTCTTTTATATTGTAAACTTGTGAACTCACCAACTATTTTGGTAGTTGACCACTCATTTTAGATGCTTTTTCAGGAACTCATCAATAAGATGGCACTTATGGATACGTCACTTGTAGGAGCATTTGCATGTGTTGTTTTTCAAATACATTGTAACTTTTTCTTAAATTTGTTTAAATTCATTGTAATTTGTAATGTTTTTTTTATACTATGGTTGGTGTTGTCTTTTCACTTTCCCTGTGAGACCCTTTGTACTCTTGCACCTCGTGTTTCAACTTTAGCAGGGTGTCACATTGTGCTCTAAGAGGCAATTAGATCATGGAAAGGACATCTTGAAGCCCATGAAATCCAAAAAGTCCCACAAAGATTGGTCGTGTTTTTTCTGTGGAGAAATAAGACACTAGAATAGGAACTTCCACTCTTATCCGAGAAGAATTTCTGGAGAGACTAGTACTTCATCTATCAACTAGATAGTACTTATGTTATTCATATAACAATCTAGTACTTGGTACTTCATAGTAATCTAATATTTCTAAATAGCTTGCAAATATTTCAAGAAGAGTAACCAACTAAGCACAAGCAGGCTTGAACTTCTTTCTTGGAGTTTAGTTTATTATTGTTCTTAGAACATAATGTACTTGTATTGTCAAACAATATTTGTTTTGTAAAATATATATTTTAACTTAGCTTGTCTAAATATATGTCTTAGTTGATTTATTAAATAAATGATTATTTACATAACGATCTATTAATAGAGTAATAAAGTAAATATCAAGGTTTTATAAATAACAAGTTCTATATGCAAACACTTTTAAGTTAAACTTGTTATAAAACAAAGTTATCTAAGACATTGTTATCTTTCTTATATAAATTATATACATATATTCCAAATTTAATAAATGGATTTTTTTAAGGCAAATAATGTAGTTTATTTGACATATGTGGATTTTATTTATATATAAAAGATTCCTATTGATATATTCACTAAAATATAGAAAAAATGATTATTAAGAAATTATAAATTGTGATGTATGACTTCGTTTCTAATGAATGTCTAGGATTTAGCGCAATATACCAAATCAACTTTATTACCAACTACAGTAGTTATAATTATATTTTATATGTTAAAACATAATTGTGAAATCTTTTTGAAGTTTTCAAAAATAAATTTGAGATACATATCAGTATAACCATCTACAAAAACCAACTAAGGAGTAGATAAAACACTTTATAAGATTTAGTATGGAAGACTCCATCATTATCTTATTTAATGTTTGAGGATTTGAAGCCTGTGATTGTAACACCCTGATTCTCGAATACCAATTTACGGTTATGAATTCTCATGAATTCAAGATCTACTCGATGAGTTGGTTGCCTGACTCGTGGAGTAGCATCGGGTTTGGGCCACATATTTAAGTGACCAACTCGCCGATTCGGAAGAGTGACTCGACGAGTTGGAGCTGGAGGGTGAAACCCTAATTTTTGAGGTTTGTCACCCTATTTAATGGATCATTAGCGTCCCTTAGTTCCTTTTCAGCCTCTTGAGAGTCCAAGAACCCTAATTCGTGTGTGTGCTCCATATTAGTGTAAGTTTCAACCTTGGAAAGAAGACCTTGATGCAAGAAGCTTGAAGATCAACAAGTTGGAGGCAAGAATGTTTGTGGGTCTGAAGTCTATCTCAGCTAGCTTCATTTGAGGTATCAATTCATCATCTTGGCCTCATTCCTTTCTAGATCTCTTTGGATGAATTTAGGGATTCATGGCTTTATTATGAGCTATTCTTGGGTATGAGCTCAGATCTGATGTTGTAACTTTAGATCTAAACTATCTTTGATTTATAAGTGCATAAAGTTATCAACTTTCGCATGCATGAACCCTCATTAAGTGTAAAACCCCATTTCAAGCTTGGTTTTGGCATTTTGAGTCATTAGAGCGTTGCATGCACGTAAAGTTTGCAACTTTACGTGATAAGCATGCCTTTGGAGCTTGGATCTGTAGTATGGAGCCTTGGAATGGCTTAAAAAGCATATGTATGGATGAAGGATTGAAGGGACTCAGCGAGTCGCATGGTAGACTAGGCGAGTCATATGAAGATGGTCATGAACTCGACAGGTTGGATGAACAACTCGGCAAGTCTGATGAAGATTGCCTTGGACTCGGTGAGTGGCATGGTGACTCGGCGAGTTGGCAAGCTATGCAAGGAACTCGGTGAGTAGCTGAGAGTACTCGACGAGTTGAGGTCAACATGGACTGTTGACCTTGACAATTGACTTTGACCTCGAACCAAGGGTTGACCAGTTTGACTTTTGAAAGTAATTGGTAAGCAGATATTTATGAATTGGATCATTGATGGTTATAGGTGTTGGAGTTTGGGGCAACGTTTCGGGAGAGTGATTTCGTGGTTTCGTCCGGCATTGCAAGGTGATTCATCCTCACTATACTCAAGGGTCTAAGGCACCAAGTCCGGCCCTTTGATTTGTTATTTGAGATAGTTACTATTGTGATATGTTAGCTCGGCAACCTGGTAGATAGGATGGTTATATGCTAGTATGATGTGTTAGATCGGTATCCTGGTAGATCGGATGTGGTTATGCTTAGTTACCTATAGTTGGTCTGACTGTTTGCATGCTAGTTGTTATGCCAGTTAGGTAGATCTGTAGGACTATTTGTAGTATGATGTGATTATCTGTATGCGTATTAGTTGTGTTATACGTCGACATATTATGTAGGATGGGCTGATGTGAAACTGCTCCATGCGGTAACCAACAAACCCGGACCATTCCAGATATGAGCTAAGGGAGACTCGTACTATGGGCTCGGGAGCATTCCAGATACGAGCTGAGGGATAATCGTATTGTGGGCTCAATGGCAATTCAAATGTGAGATGTGGGCACGGAAGGTAATCCAGACTCACACAGTGGGCCCAGGAGTAATCCATTCTGTAAAATTGTAGACCCAGTACTTGATGATTATTTGTATATGTGTTACGGTATGTTGGCATTCTGACCCGATGGTTGACTGGACCCATAATATGTTGTTCATTGTTGTATGTGTATGGTGGTGTGTAGGGGTATTTTGGGGGTAACTCACTAAGCTTTTGGGCTTACAGTATAAGTTTATTGTTTCAGGTTCAGCGGATAGTCGCGGGTACGCGAAGGCGTGACTGTACACTTCCTCGATTGATGATTATGATTTCTGGGAACTCTGATGTATAAAATATTTTGAAAACAAATTGTTACAATTGAATGGTTTCAAATGATTTAAAAAGTTTTAAAATTGCTCAAATTTTATGGTGTTACAAGTTGGTATCAGAGCCTTGGTTTGAGTGAATTGGAGGAACACTCATGTGAATTCAGTCTCAAATCAAGGAAAGATTTTCAAAATGATTTTTAAATGGTTTTCAAAATAAGTAAAAGAGGATGTGAAGTGTACGATCAGCCAGAGCCAGTAAGTAGACCCCAAAATACCATACGGGTATTTTATATTGTGATATGTTAGAACAGCATTCTAGTACTAAGCTATGGATCTTCAGGAATCGCAGGATAGATTTGTCTGAATTCATGATGCCTGTTAGCCTAGGGTTTTCCTTATATGAGACTGACAACATTACTGTAGTTACTTGTGTATGCATAAGAGCTATATATAATTAAGATCTTATAGCCTAAGAATGTTTGATCTGGCCTTATGTTCTGTTCTTATTGATTAGGGCTTAGGGTAGGATTGGATATTCAAAAGTCTATAGGGTCCAGTGTTATGTATGGCTAGCATACACTAGTGCTGCAGGGGTTGTGGAAGTTTCATGGATGGGTGGGTAGTGAGAGGCCAGGAGGCCAGTTATGAGATATTTAGCATTCCTCTAGGAGTGAGGATTTATCGCTCACTATGTATATGTATTTGGTAGGGTGTTGTGGTGGTACTTGAGACAAATATGGGTAGGTGTGGAAGGTAGTATGGGCCCGTACTACTGAAAGCACATGACCCATACGCATATCAAGGAAGTCACAACCCCTAGGGTTGGGTTGGGAGTCGGTTTCCAGTTATGGTATGGAATATTCGAGACGTCTTGAGACCAAATCCAGGTTACGATCGGGAGCAGGCAGCCATGATAGGCCAACATTTTTAGGGGATCGTGTTAGTGAGATCATCCAAGAGTAGGTGACCAAGATTGTCCGGGGGCAGTTTTCATAGATGTCGGGTCTATTAAGACCGCCATGGCTGAGTATTTCGGCGAGCGCTATGCAGCCATTGTCGAGACGGTTACCGCAGCAGCTTAAACAGTTGTAACGATGGCGGGGAGAGGAGCTGGACGAGCTTTCCAGTACCGGGACTTGTTATTGGTACATATTCTGATGAGTAGAGGGTTGCAGTTATCTGGGATCAGGAAGATGATCTGTACTCGTTATATTTCCACAGGTTGAGCGGGGGAGTCTAGCTCATGATTTCTAGATTTGAGGCTCGGGTGTTTGCTTGAGGCCTGATTATGAGTCGCGGGGACTCCGGAAGGGAATGGTGATGATGTTCAGCTGGGATTTTGCAACTGGAAGTGGAATGGTTAATTGATGGATTGGATTGTCGTTTTGTAGGGCAAGGATTGTGCCCTCTCAGTATTTCAAGCTCGAAGGAGTGAGCATAATTGTTACCCCAGGATAAGGTTGTATTCCAGCTCGGGGTCAGTTGGTTTCAGGAATAGGCAACATTATTCAGCGTCGGTGAGCACAGGACAGTCAACATGGCATAAGTATTTGTGAGGACCAGTTTTCCTTGGATTTCTTTTATCGGATGGAAAGGATTGGTTGTGCAATCTATTGCACTTTCAGGATTGTAGACTATGTCTTCGGTGTAGTTTGTAGCCCGATTTAGGGCAGAGGTTGTCTCAGCTGCTGCAGTTCAGCTGTGGGCATTTGAGCTGGTATGAGAGTCAGGGTGCGAACCCTGTAGAGAATAATTTCTAGAGCCCGAGAGCACGAAGCTTGTTTGGGACACCTTTGGAAAAGGGGGTATTATGTGGGAGGCCTGCGGATAGGGTCCCACAGAAGGGTTATTCAGCATTGTCAGGATTCAGTGGTTAGCAACCGTTAGTGATTGATGGACTAAAGCACCAATAGAAGGGGTTCATTGTCGAGGTATTAGTTGGAGCATTTATATGTTGACCTTCGGAACATGAGTGTGGGGTCGTTCAAGCATTAGTGGCTGACGGTTTCAGTGGGATTCAAGAAGTGTTCATCTGGTTCTTAGAAGTATGTGATCAATTGGGATTATCTAGCAATGGAGCACTAGTGGGAAAGAGTGGGTTGTCATCGGATCGATCGTTGGGAAGTGAGAAGGATTGAGAATCCTCCAATTTTCATGTATTACGAAGGCTTAGTCGAATCTAAGTGGGGGAGTGTTACCCCGAGATGCAGAAATGGGAGAGCTTTTGAAACAGGGATAAGTTTCACAACCCAATAGGGAGAATGGAGGCCCTAGTGGCTGTTTGGTTTGAGGGTTGTATTGATTGGGGGTTCGACAAAACTCCCCAGCATAAGAACACGTCTTCTGGGTGCTTGATAGCAGAAGTTAGGAAACCAGGTTGGAGTTCTAGTCAAGAATCGAGTTCAGTTCGAGTATTTTGTCGAGGGCGTGCTCGACTCTGAGGGTTTTTGGATTGATAGATTGAGGGTTTTGTTAGCTGCCAGGGCTCAGCAGTGCATTTAGCACGAGAGTGCGAGTTATTTAGCGTATGTGGTGGTTACGTGAGTCAGGGATCAGACCACAGATTTCCGAGAGGGTGGACGATCGACATGAGGCCTAGGGTTAGGCTGGGGATATAGTCCACAGAGTAGATTTGGAGTTCAAAGCCCCAAGTGGATGTGAATAGGATGCATGGGAGAGAGCATCAGAAAGGGGGTCCAGGGAGGTGCTCAACAGTTTAGAGCAGCCTGGATAGACTGAAGGCTAGTGGGGAGTACCAGTCAGACTGAAGGTTCTGAGAGTGGTCCAAATAGACTGAAGGCCTGGTAAGGCGGTCCAGTCATGCTGAAGACTCTGTATGTGTTTGTAGACTATGTGTGGGTATTAGGTATACTGTTATGCTATATCAATCAGTAGGTCTGTCCCCAAGTATTAAACATGTTACTGGAATAGGCTGAAGACTCCAGTGTATTTTGGTTTGATTGGAACTTGTTGTTAGAGATCAGATATAGTGCTAAGGATCTTGGTGATCCCAGCAGTTTGGAGTGTCTCCGAGGTATTATCTTCTTGGATCGGGTAATACTCTAGTTGGGGACAGGAGGTGGATCCGAATGGCTATTAGTCAGTTTTGGGAAGGTTTGGGATTAGAATATCCTGTCATTCAGGTTCTGGGAACCGGGTTAGATCTTTCTCATGATCGTCTATGGCATTTGGATAGGGTTGAGGCAGCCCTGCTCTATGCAGTAGGCTAAGATACCCGGTGTGGCCCGACTGTAAGTCGTAGGCATGGAGGCTCGAAGGGAGCGGTAGGGTTGAGGCGGTAGGCCAACAAACCCTGAGAATTTCGACTCGATAGTTGAATTGATTAGACATGTTGGTATTCTAACCCGAAGGGGGTGATTTGGGTTAGATATGAGTGTCGTGCTGGTTGGCCGGTAGTGGTAGGTATGTCGATGACGGTTTGAGTTATTGTGATGTGTCTTGGATTGGTTTCATCTATGATAGAGCTATAATTTGTCTAAAGTAAGGAAGAGATAGGTCACTAAAGACCAGGTAGGGTGTGAGGCTGACGTGGGTCATGTAACATTCATTATGTTGGCAAGAGTTTGTGGCAGGGCGTGGAAGCAGGTCCAGCCAGTCGGTTTCTTTTCAGGAAGACACATGGGACTGCCGTTTGTGTGTGTGTTTTGGTTTAGTAACCGGTGAGGTGTCCGATGTTCGAGTTGTAGGCAGACAAGTTGGGACCAAGGAGGTTCGACTTCGCTTGAGAAACGTCATATGGTAGCAGGAATAATTAAAGTGGGTTTATGGCTTGGGATTCATGTGTGGTAGTAGTTTTTGTATCGTTATGTTGCTCGTTGAGGAGAGGAGCATCTATTAGGCCCTTCGAGTGGTCGGAGTGTTGGGCGAATGAAGTGACGATAGTAGTGTCGATCGATCATCGGGAGCATTCCAGTCATGAGCCGAGGGCCGGGGAGGGTATACCAGACTCATGATGTGGGCTCATAGACAATCCAGACCTATGTTGAGGAACACATAAGGGTATTCCAGTCATAGGCTGTGGGCATAGAGATTGTGTTGGTTATGTCTGTTGTAGGAGCGCGTTCGGATTAGATGTATTGTTGAAGATTCGGGGGAGTTGCACTCGGTTGTGACAAATTAGAGAATGGTGGATGAGACGCAAGGATAGATCCTTGGATTTCAAGTATGAGTAGACCCGAGTTATGTTCATAAAGGTATTCCATCCTCGGGATGACCGGACCTGTGATTGATTGGACCTGATATGTTTGGTATTCCAACCCGAGGGTTGACTGGGCCAAACATGTGCGGGATGCGAGGGTATTCCATCCTAGGGATGATTGGACTCATTGTAGGCATGCCCGGTATTCCAACCCAAGGCTAATTGAATCGGGTGTGAGTGTTCATGTTTCAGTGGATTGATTTTGTATGATGTTGAGGGACAATTGTCCTGTCAACACAAAGGGTTTGCCTCAGGAACAGGGAAAGTTGGGTTTCCGATACGTTGGATCATCAGGATTTTTGTCATTTGGCAAAGTGGCTTGTAGGTTAGGCCTTTTTAAAAGGTTCGTTTGGGATTTGCATAAACTTTCACGATTCTCACTTGTGAAAGTGCGTCATGGATCAGGAGGCGGTAGTATCGTTGGATAACATTCAGGTCGGTAGGCGCCTGGATTATGTGGAGAGACCTGTGGCCATTATGGATAGAGGGGTGAAGGTGTTGTGGGACAAGGAGGTACCTTTGGTAACGGTACAGTGGGAGAACCAAAGAGGGTTCGAGTGGATGTGGGAGCTGAAGGCAAAGTGCAGGAGCAATATCCGAGCATGTTCGCCGCAGCAGACTTCGAGGACGAAGTCTAGTTCAAGTGGGGGAGAATTGTAATGCCCCGATTCTCGAATACCAATCTATGGTTATGAATTCTCATGAATTCAAGATCTACTCGATGAGTTGGTTGCCTGACTCGTTGAGTAGCAGCGGGTTTGGGCCACGTGTTTAAGTGACCAACTCGCCGAGTCGGAAGAGTGACTCGATGAGTTGGAGCTGGAGGGTGAAACGCTAATTTCCGGGGTTCGGCACCCTATTTAAGGGATCATTAGCCTCCTTTAGTCCCTTTGCAGTCTCTTGAGAGTCCATGAACCCTAATTCATGTGTGTGCTCCATATTAGTGTAAATTTCAAGCTTGGAAAGAAGACCTTGATGCAAGAAGCTTGAAGATCAACAAGTTGGAGGCAAGAATGTTTGTGCGTATGAAGTCTATCTCAACTAGCTTCATTTTAGGTATAATTCATGATCTTAGCCTCATTCCTTTCTAGATTTGTTTAGATGAAGTTAGGTCTTTTTGGCTTGGTTATGAAGCTATTCTTGGGTATGAGCTCAGATCTGATGTTGTAACTTTATATCTGAACTCTCTATGATTTAAGTCCATAAATCTATCAGCTTTGGCAAGAATAAACACCCCTTTAAGTGTAAAACCCCATTTCAAGCTTGGTTTCGGTGTTTTGAGTCATTAGAGCCTTACATGCACGTAAAGTTTGCAACTTTACGTGATAAGCATGCCTTGGGAGCTTGGATCTGTAGTACGGAGCCTTGGCATGGCTTAAAAAGCATATGTATGGATGAAGGATTGAAGGGACTCGATGAGTCGCATGTTAGACTCGGCGAGTCATATGAAGATGGTCCTGAACTCGACGGGAACAACTCAGCGAGTCTGATGAAGATCGCCTTGGACTCGGTGAGTGGCATGGTAACTCTGTGAGTTGGCAAGTTATGCAAGGAACTCGGCGAGTAGCTGAGGGTACTCGACGTGTTGAGGTAAACATGGACTGTTGACCTTGACAGTTGACTTTGACCTCGAACCAGGGTTGACCAGTTTGACTTTTGAAAGTAATTGGCAAGCGGATATTTATGAATTGGATCATTGATGGTTATAGGTGTTGAAGTTTGGGGCAGTGTTTCAGGAGAGTGATTTCGTGGTTCTGTCCGACATTCCAAGGTGAGTTATCCTCACTATACTCAAGGGTCTAAGGCACCAAGGCCACCCTTTTGATTTGTTATTTGAGATAGTTACTATTGTGATATGTTAGCTCGGCATCCTGGTAGATAGGATTGTTATATTCTAGTATGATCTGTTAGATCGGTATCCTGGTAGATCGGATGTGGTTATGCTTAGTGACCTATAGTTGGTCTGACTGCTTTCATGCTAGTTGTTATGTCAATTAGGTAGATCTGTAGGACTACCTGTAGTATGATGTGATTATCTGTATGCGTATTAGTTGTGTAATATGTCGACATATTATGTGGGATGGGTTGAGGTGAAACAGCTCCGTGCGGTAACCAACAAACCCGCGAGCATTCCAGATACGAGCTAAGGGAGACGTACTGTGGGCTCGGGAGCATTCCAGATACGAGCTATGGGAGACTCGTACTGTGGGCTCGATGGCAATCCAGATGTGAGATGTGGGCCCGGAAGGCAATCCAGACTAGAGGTGGCAAAAATTGACACGACACGAAACCCGACACGAAATAAATAGGTTTGGGTAAGATATTTCAACCCGTTTAAATAAACGGGTTGACATGACACGACACGGAAATTAAATGGGTAAGGTTAGGGTTGAGAACTTCAACTCGAATATGTCTCGAAAATGACCCGTTTATTTATATGCAAGCTTTTTGAATTATTTAAATAAACTAAAAAGATACAAAACCAAAAGCATACGTAAAAGAAAACCTTCGAATTGAATTGTTTTGTAATGTTGAAATGACTTAGCCGTCTAGATCAAGATTTCATTTCAGTTTTTCCATTCTCTCCTGAACTACCCAATCTCTTTCACCACTCTCACATGCTCATGACCTTGTTATCCACCTCCCCAACTCCCACTCTTTTATTTTTGTCATCTAAACTTGTTATGGCTTCATCTATTCTGCCTCAAAACAATTAGTTTTCATTTCCTCCTACCAAACTCCTACTATTTCAACATGCTCAATCATTTAACCTCATATGACACGACATATTTCAAGGTATAGCCCTAACCCGAAGCCCGACACGAACTCGACACGAAAATAAACGGGTTGAAACGACACGACACGTTAATTAAATGGGTCGGGTTAGGGTCAAGGACTTTCAACCCGTTTAGTGTTTCGACACGACACGAACCCGACATGACACGACACAATTGCCACCTCTAATCCAGACTCACACTGTGGGCCCAGGGGTAATCCAGTCTGTAAAAATGTGGACCCAGTACATGTTGATTATTTGTATATCTGTTACGGTAAGTTGGCATTCCAACCCAATGGTTGACTGGACCCATAATATGATGTTCATTATTGTATGTGTATGGTTGTGTGTATGGGTATTTTTGGGGTAACTCACTAAGCTTTCGGGCTTATAGTTTCAGTTTATTGTTTCAGGTTCAGCGGATGGTCGCAGGTAGGCGAAGGCGTGACTGTACACTTCCTCGATTGACGATTATGATTTCTGGGAACTTTGATGTATAAAATATTTTGAAAACAAATTGTAACAATTGAATGGTTTCAAATGATTTAAAAAGTTTTAAATTTGCTCGAATTTTATGGTGTTACATTAAATAACAATCCCGGAACCCCGAGAAGTGATTCTTATTATTATCTTATATTATTATAGTCCAAAAATCAAATAATGATTAGTGGGGCATTGGTTTCGGGGAGCCAATGATATACTTTTGATTTCCGAGGGTTAAAGTGTAAATTCGGGACTTATTTTGAAAGGGATTTCAAAAGTAAGGGCTGATTGGTACGATTTCGGATTTAATTTGTAAGTATTTTTCAGAAGGAGGGTTTAATTGGTAAATTAGGGATTTATTCTAAAAGAGATAATACAAGGAGGGACCGATTGTGTTATTATGGGAAAAGTTTGTGGAACCGGGTATATATATCTCATTACCCGTCTAATCCTAACCCTAAATGCTCCTCATCCTCTAGCCACCACACTCGCCTCACCCATCTCCGGCGCCGCTGCCACCCCGACCACCTAGCATCGTCAAACGCCCTTGTTGTCGGCAGTAACGAACAGCGATGGAATCCTGGAAACGAGTGCATGCGTATTGTTGTTGTTCGCTCATCGACTGCTCTCTAGTCGCCAACGCCATCTCCTCCACTGTCACATTACCCTCCATCCTTATCCCGCCATCTTCTAGCCGCCGCCAACCCCTTCGTCACCGCCATGAGCCACGGACGACCATCTCGTGTCCAACTGCGCCGCCGGACGTCGTGAATGGCCGAGAGGGAACCACTGAATATCATTGGAGTTGTTGCCGCTGCAGGTGCTGCTGTTGGAAACGAGGACCACTGATGGGTCCCTTCCTCTTCCGTTGTTGTCGTTCGAAGAAGCCATCGACGTGGGGGAGTTCTGCCGCCAAGGGATGTCGTTGCTGCCGTTTTCTTGTGCTACTTCCGTCGCCACCCACTTCAGTAGGTGTTGGGTTTATTTCTCCGGGCAAGTATGTGCATGTATTGCTGCCGTATGGTGTCAATTTTATGTCGTCTATATGGGTGGCTGTCTTAGTAATTGGGTTAATGGGCCTTTCTTTTGGGCTTTAGTAATTGGGTTAATGGGCCATCCAAGAACAAGAAAATGAATTAGAATAACTTAATGGGCTTTAGGGTAAGGCCCATATGAGGCTTTGGGCCCAATTTAGAAAAATGGGCCGAAGATGAGCCATAGTTTGGGCCTTGATGATTATATGATATTGGGCCTTTGGAAATGCCAAATGTTTGGACTGGACTAAGTGGTTGGACCTTTAATTATGACCATGTAAAGGTTTGCGCCCAATTTGAAAAATCAGGCCATATGTTAGGCTTTAGCCCATACTTGACTTTTGGGCCTTTGGAGTGTGAGTTGGACCTTGGGCTTGGAACCCAGTTATTAATTGGGTGTTGTTTGATGTTGGCAGTTCAGGAATCTATCAACCAGCAACTGGAGTTTCATACGCGGGACTTTAGCAGTGCCAGGTGAGCTATCCTCACTATACTCAAGGGTCTAAGACACCAAGGTCGGCCCATTGGATTTGATATCCTAGTAGTTATTGATATGTTGAGTATGAGTTAGAGATGTATGCAAGTTGATATGCTAGTCTGGTAGATCTGTAGGACTACCTGTGTTACTACCTGATTACTTGTATGTGCATTAGTTATGTTATATGTTGATATGTTATGTGGGTTGGGTTGAGGTTGTACTGCTCCATGCGGTAGCCAACAAACCCTAGGAGCATTCCAGATACGAGTTGTGGGCTCGATAGGCAATCTAGACTCGTACTGTGGGCTCGGTAGCATTCAAGATATGAGTTGTGGGCCCAGTAGGCAATCTAGACTCATACTATGGGCTCAGTGGCAATCTAGATGTGAACTGTGGGCCCGGTAGGCAATCCAGACTCACACTGTGGGCCCAAGGGTAATCCAGTCTGTAAAGTTGTGGACCCATTACCTGCTGTTCAGTTTGTTATGTAATCATATTGTTGATATCGTTATGTGGATTGTATGTGTATCGGTATTTTGGAGGAACTCACTAAGGCTCGAGCTTATAGTTTCAGTTTATTGTTTTAGGTACATCAGATGATCGCAGGAAGGAAAATGCATGATCATATAGCTCCTCACCTTTTATGACTATGTTTCTGGGATACTCTGATATAAAACTTTTTTGAAAACCAATTGGTAATAACTGTCGGTTTCTAAATGTTTTAAAAAGTTTAAATTTGGCCTGACTTTTATAAATGTTACAATTACATATTTATAGAATATTCTAAATGGTTGCTTAGCTTATATATAAAAGCCTACCAAGAATAAGTTTTCTTATTCATCTGAAAGCTAAGTTATCAAAAAACAAACTTCTAATGACAAAGCGAGTGGGAGGCACATGGAACTTGAAAGTGGCTCAAGAACCATAACAATGTTGCAACAGTTGGCACTAGTTTCAACAAGGAAGTGTTGAACACGAATAACATTTATTCATTAACACAAACTGTTCATTTATATTCTAGGAATCATTTGTAATCTGAGAAATATGGAATCTCTCACTAATGAGTCTTCTTGATGGTTTCTGGCAAATCCATCAGCTACCATAATGCTATATCAGATCTTGAACATGATAAATGACTTAAATTCATGAACATCGTGATGTAATCAACGTATAATAATCAATTATGGATTTGATTAATCTTGCTCTCTATAGCAAGGCTAGAAGGAGTAAGTAATTCTTTTAGAAAGAATACATACATGGATATCTATACACATCTAGCAAGGCTAGTTATAAAATGATGTTCTCATACTCATGTCATTGACTATGACCAAACCTTTTCACAAAGGCTTGTTATAAAATGATGTTTTCATACTCATGTCATTGACTATGATCAAACCTTTTCACAAGTACATATGATTAGATCAACAATGATATTATTTACCATAACTACATATTATTAATATGAAATATGACAATTAGATTTCAAGAAAAATCGCTTCTCTTAATAGACACGTACTTGAAGAGGTCTATATACCTTAGTCTGGAGGTTTTCTTAATCCATGTTATCCTAACAAAATGTGTAATCCTTAAGATATATTTGTAGATATAAATCAAACATCTCAAGGGTGGAATCTTCATTTTAATTTGAAAATAGGAGGTATTCTTTTATATCAAAATGAAGAGACCATGTGAGTTTACTATGAAATAGTGGAAGAAGTAGTGATATTTCTAATCTTGTATGAATGAGACATACTTAATCATGAGAAACTACATTTTTACTATGCAAGGCTTGTTTCTCCTTAACTCGGAAAATATTTCTATGATGAAAGACTTAGGAAAGACAAGATACATTCTTGGAATGTAAAACCTATATAGATATATTAAGATGAATGTTAAAGTTTTAGACTCTTTTATGCATATGTTAATAATATCTTGAAATAGATCAAGATGCAAGATTCATTTAGAGGACTCTTAACATTGTCACAAGGCACCATTCTGAGCTTACCTCAAAAGGACTTAACACATAGGTTTGAGCTAGATAAAATGATTTATATTCCATTTCTGAGAAAAATGAATCCATCATTTAGAGGACTCTTAACATTGTCACATGGCACTATTTTGAGCCTACCTAAAAAGAACTTAACACATAGGTTTGAGCTAGATAAAATGATTTATATTCTATTTCTGAGAAAAATGAATCCATCATTTACACCATATTATACACAAGACTAGGTATATGATTATGCTATGAACATATTGTTGGGATTATTTTGTGTTTTGTCAATAATTGTATTGTATTGTATTAATTGATCTTTTATAATAGGTTGGGACTGTATACCCAATATTAATGTGTTAGGGTTAGAGTATAAATTGGGCATGCATGCACCATGTTTTGTCAATGATCTTGTAACCCTTCATTGCCTTTACAGTAGCAGTTCTAAATCGAGCTCTTCTAAGGAAGTGTTTTTTAATAATTCAGCACAACTTTGATCACCATTCTTTGGGTTTGATTTTTCTACATATTTTGAATCTATCAATATTATAGTTTTATTCTTAACAATTGGTATCAGAGCAGGAGACTATGTATTCTGTATGTATCTCTTCTCTTAAAGAGTTATTAGGTTTTCCGCTTTTATTGGATCTATTCTCTGCCGTCTTCATCATTTTTAACCACTATTGACGTTGTATCTAGATCTTGATTCAACACTAAACTCGATTTCATTTTTACAGATCTGGTTCATTATAGGTTTTTATTGAATCGACATCATGCATTCAGAAGATTCTCATATTCTTTCATTCAACCTATCCAACAATATTGGTTCTACAACAAGAATACCGATTCATTTTCCGCATGAATATGAGGAGTGGGCGCTACACTTTGAGATTACATTCAAGGACTTGAAGATCATAGTTCCTTAATATGGGAAGCCACGACGGTGCCGATGTTTGAGCATACTGGTACAAGAAAAATGATTAAAACTCAAGCCAATTATAATAATCTTCTTCTTCAAGTAAAAGACATTCCACAGGACGAAAGAGATAACTTCGTCAATAATATCAAAGCAATGAGGATTATTAGGTTCGCTTTGCCTCCATACACATTTCGTCTGGCGAGTTCCTATGATACAACAAAAGGAATATGGGACAGGCTGAAAGAACTCTACTCGAGTGATGCTGATCTTGAGCATTCTATTCAGACTCTACTTCTGTCAGAATTTAAAGCCTTTGTCCAGAAGCCTGAGGAAAAACTGGATCAAACATTCAACTAGCACAATCATCTTTTAAGTAGGATGATGAAAAATAAGATTGTAAGTGAACTGATTGAACAAAAGGTCACATTCATGAACGGTTTGAAGTCGGAATGGAAAGTTGTGGTGTCAACGGTTAAAGCGCATGAGCAGTTTAAAACCTACTCTTTAGCGAAGCTTGTGGGAATTCTTAGGTCTTATGAGGATGAAGTTACAAAAGAAGAGAATATTGTTTTCGGGATGGGTTCTTTGGCATTAGTCGCAAAGAACAAGCACGTTGTAGAAGAAGAAGGGTCGGAGACGGACCTCTCAGATTTTGAACTCTCAAATGACGAATATGCATTGATGGTGTCAAACCCTAGGAAGTTTGCCAAAAAGAAATTTAAAAGCAACAAAAACAGAAAATGGAAAGGAAGTTATAGCTCTGAGAATACAAAGGGTGAGAGTGTCAACAACTCTCAATAGGAAGAAGTAAATAAAGATAGCAAGCCGGTGGGAGATTCTGGATATGGCTATAATTACTATCATGGAAAGAATCATTTGGCAAAAGAGTGTATGTTTATGTTGAAAAGTATAAATGAGAAGAAGGATGAAGCTTACTATCTTTGGTAGATAGAGGAGCTCAAGAAAAAGAAGAATGTTGATAATGCTAAACCTGCTTTGATTGTGCAAGAAAATGACGACGAATTTGGAAAAGTTGAAATTTGGTCAATTGGCTCGGAAGCTGACGAGGTTCACAGACCGACACATGGACAGTGCTTCGTTGTGAAGGCTGGTGTTTTAGAGTACGAGGGAAAATGCTTCATGGTCAACAATGATGTTTCGGAGCAAAGGGGATATACTTCTAACATTTGCTTCGCTGCAAAACCCGTCACGGAGCAGATCAGCGAATGTGAGAAGATGATAAGAAAGGTAAATTCTATCCTCAAATCTTTAAATATTCTTGTCTCTCGGTATGAAACTGAATTAGAAGACTTAAAATTTACAGTTTCTAGATTAAGTGTTAATTTAAAGAGAACCTGTTTAAGTAATACTAACTTAACTGATCAAATCAGCAGGATAACATCAAAAAGTGACGAAAGGTAGATGTAGATTGAGATGTTAGAGTTGGAGTTATCTAGGTCTAGGGATGATTTAATTTATTCACAACGAGACAATCTAGGGCTTTTGAAACAACAGGATATTTTTTGCTTGATTGCTAAACGTTTTTATTCTAATATCACTCAGCTGCACATTGATTGTCAAATAGGGAAGAAAATCCATAAAATGATTTTTGCCCTTTCTTGAAATGAAAGAGGACGAAATCGATGTAGATTGTTTCAAATTAGAATCCATCGTGTCATCTGACAAAGTCTCTGATGCTTATAAAATTGGATTGGACAAAATTAAATCTCGTATACAGTCCAAAGATCATAAGAACATGCTAAAACAGATTTTGAGCGGAAAAGAAAAAGAGAAAATTAAATCTGATACTTTATTGAAATTTGACTCATTATGTACTAAATTGAGTTCAGATACTACACTTAACGTAGAAAATGTATCTGAATTTGATGATCATAGTGACATGAGTGATATATCTGTGGAGGATCAGGTTGATTGTTCCGAATTTGTTAAAAGCAAACCTAAACCTACGAAAAATTTGATTTCTGAAAATTCAGTTGAGTACATTCGTATATCGGAAAATGGTTCAATTTTTTTTTAAAAAAAAGGCAACTATTTTCGTAAAGGTTCAAACTATTCTGAACCAGGTCTTTGCAACTTCAGGACTTCACAAAATTAAGACCAAAGAACTATCGTCCCTCATAGAAGAAGACAACGCTGATGGGTGCGATGAATATTTTTGGTCTGCCCCTATTGACAATGCAGGTGAAACCAAAGGTCTCTCAGAAATAACCTCTTGGAAAATGAAGGGAAGATATGTGGCAAAACCTTTGAACAAAGTCAATTCTAGCTATGAAACATTAAGTCTGAGTGGAACCAAGAATGTTCCTACTGATATGTCATCTGAAAAGTCTGAAACCCCTGTTAGAAAACCAAAACCTAGGGCAAATCTTCATAAGTCTGATGAGCAATTCGCTGCTCGGAAACGTCAAAGAAATGCTAGATATAATAAAAATCTAAAGGAAAGAAAACATTTCTGGCAATCCAAAAATCCTAACTTTGTTTATCAAGAAAGATCAGCAAATCTGAGTGCGAAAGTCTCTTCAAATCCGAATCCTAAAAGTCTTTTAAAAACTCAGTCGTCTTCTTCTCCTATTTCAAAAACATCAGTTTCTCAAAAACCCCCATTTTCAAAACAAGAAAAATCGTTTGAGAAAACAAAACCTAATGTTTCACAATCTGCTAGAATTTCGAAAGATATAAAGGGCAAAGAAAAGGTTGTTTTGGAGTCAAAAATTCATTTCAAAAACTCCAAATCAAACTTGAAAAAGAAAAAGATGGTCGAGAAAAAGGTTGTCAAGAAACGAATCAAAGATAAGCAAAGAAAAATCTCTTTTCAATGGAATCCTAAAGATGAAAGGATCGTTGTTTTTAAAATAACTAAGAAAGATAATTCCACTCTAATTAAACAATCTTACTTGGTTGATAAAGCAATAACATTTTGTCTGTTTGTAAAAAACCTCACACCCAAACAACTTTGGGTTCCTAAATATCTTTGACTTTTGTAGGTGATGCATGACGAGCAGTTTGACTACGAATGGTACATTGATAGTGGCTGCTCACGTTACATGACAGGAAGGAAGGAAGAAGTATGAATTCATATCACTGAAGGATGGAGCGAGAGTCAAATACGGAAATAACTCTCTTGGGGAAATTAAGGGCTATAGAATGATTACGAATGCAGAATTCTCTATTTGAAAGGTAGCCTATGTGGAAGGCCTACAACACAATCTAAACAGTGTATCTCAATTGGTTGTAGGTACAGGCTTGAAAGTGTTATTCGATGATGAAGGATCTAAGATAATCGAGAAGAAATCCAAAACAATGTTGTTGAAGTCCAAGCGAAAAGGCGAAATATATCCACTTAATCTGAATCCCATTAAAGGAAAGTCAGCCATATGCCTTCTTATGAAAGAACCTACGGATGATAGTTGGCTTTGGCACCGAAGGCTCTCATATCTCAACTTCAAAGACATCAATAAACTTGTACTTGGTGATCATGTGCAAGGGCTACCATTGCTGAAGTTTGAGAAGGATCATCTATGTGCAGCCTGTGAACTAGGGAAGCAAAGCAGGAAGATTCATTCAACAATCATAAACACAAAGTGATCAAGCCACTTGAGCTTTTACATATTGATATTTGTGGTCCACATGCCATCGAGAGCATTGGTGGCAACAAGTACATTTTAGTTATTGTTGACGATTTTTCCAGATTTACATGGGTGTATTTTCTTAAGTAGAAATCAGAAGCTACTCCTAAGCTCAAGGACTTTATAAAGCATATCGAGCTTCAAGTGCGAAAGTTGGTTCGTAACATTCGCAGTGACAATGGTTCGGAGTTCAAAAACCAAGTGTTTGAAGAATTCCTGACTGAAAAAGGAGTAGCTAACAACTTCTCAACTCCTTACACTCCTTAACAGAACGGGGTCATTGAAAGGTGAAACCGATCTCTGTGCGAAGCTATGAGAATCATGCTATCGTTTGCAAACTTGCCACTCTATTTTTAGGCAGAAGCTATCAGCACAGCCTGTTTCACACAAAACCGATCTTTCCTAAACAAAAAATTTTCCATAACCCCTTATGAAATTCTAAATAAAAGAAAACCTAATGTTAAATTTTTTCATGTCTTTGGTTCCAAGTGGTTCATCTTTGATTCTAAAGAACAAAGGAACAAATTTGATGAGAAAGTTGAAGAAGGAATTTTCTTAGGGTATTCGTTAACATCGAAGGCATATCGGGTTCTCAACAAGAGATGAAGAAGAATCAAAAAGACCTACTATGTCACTATTGATGACGCTTATCTTAAGAAGTATCAGAAGACTGACTCTCAGTCAGAGGAGATTTTTCCCGTGAAAATTTCGATGACAATTCCTCTCTCTAGCCTTTATGAGGAGTTCATGAACCTCTTCGATGAACCATACAAAGCGATCTCCTTATAATCCAAAGCAGTAACTAGCAAGGAACATGAGTTGAAAAAGATTATTGATGACGCTACGAAAGACATTGAACACGAGCCACCGACTCCGAAAGACTATGACATTCCGTCTCAACCACTAGATGCGAATGCTCCACCTCAAGGGGAGGATTTCACATCAACCTCTTCATCTTATACACCTGTTCAGGAAGAGAATGAAGCCTCTAAAATCAGCTTAGAGCCACCATTCCAGGGGGAGGGCTCAACTACGAATGAAGATCCAAATCCATCATTCGATAGGGAGAATGATAATACAAGTGATGATTCGGATGCTTAATCTGAATTTAAAAAAATAAATGTTGAACTGGATCCATCTTATGATCCAAACTATCCTCCTCTAATCAAATATACAAGAGATCATCCCACAGCACAAGTAATCAGTGAAGCCTCTGCAGGAGTTCTTACGAGAGCACAACAAAAGGCGAAACGGACTGCATTATTCTCCAAAATGGAATTTTGCATGTTCAATTCGTTTATCTCCAAAATTGAGCCCCCAAAATGTTAAGATTGTTTTTGATCATTTTGATTGGGTGCAAGCAATGCAGAAGGAGCTCAATGAGTTTGAACGAAACAAGGTTTGGAGGCTAATTCCAACTCTGAAGGATGCTTCTATCATTGGTCTTAAATGGGTGTTCCAAAACAAGGTTGAAAAAGAGGGAAATGTGATCCAAAACAAGGCGCGGTTAGTCATAACAAGGTATTTCCAAGAAGAAGTGATTGACTACGAGGAAACTTTCGCACCAGCAGCAAGGTTGGAGTCGATTCGCGTCTTTCTGGCATATGCAGCTCACAAGAACTTTGAAGTCTATCACATGGACGTCAAGTGTGCCTTTCTGAATGGGGAATTAGAACAAATAGTCTATGTGGAACAGCCACCTAGATTCGTAAATGAAAAATATTTGAACCACTGTTACATTCTTGATAAAAGCAATTTATAGTCTGAAGCAAGCTCCACGAGCCTGGTATGAAACTCTTACTAGATTTTTAAAATAGTCTAAACTTAAATAAGGCTCGGTCTACCCAACCTTCTTTCGTAAGAAAGATGGAGACCATTTGATGATCATTCAAATCTATGTTCATGACATCATTTTCGGATCTACTAATCCTAGATTAACTTCTGAGTTTCGAAAGTTGATGAAAACTAAGTTTGAGACGAGCTCAATGGGTCCGATTAACTTTTTCCTTGGTTTGAATATAAGACAGAGTCAGGAAGGAATATTTATCAACTAGGAGGCTTATACGAAGACCTTACTTGTGAAGTTTTGAAATGGTGGGAGATTTGAGGGTGAAGCTTCCAATGGCATTCAGAACAAAGCTAACACCGTCTTTGGACAAACCAGCTGTAGATATGACACTCTATCATCAAATGATAGGGCCATTGATGTATTTAACTGGTATTCGTCCTGAAATTATGTTCTCTATTTGTTATTGTGCTAGGTTTCAAGCAAATCCTCACGAACCCCACATGAATTCTATGAAGAACATCTTCAGATATCTTAAACGAATAATCTGTTGCATTTGGTGTCTAAGCCCATAACTATAACTGGGATGTACTTGACCCGATTGTAGCATGGTCCTTTTTGGGTTGCCTTCACCAATGCAATTTGATAGGATGGACTTTTGAGAATAAGGTTAATTATGATTTATTAATATATTACAAGTATACAATATATTAATGAATTCATATTATTTAATTACTACTCATCAAGAATTAATTTGGAATTATTTTTGTGGCCAAAAGAGACTAATTAAATATATGGGGATTGATTATGTAAATCAATGATTCTAATAGTGTGGGCAAATGATCCATGATTATGGGCTAAACTAACCCATGGATAGTCCATGGAGGTTAAACCCATGGAGCATGAGAATGTGGAAAGTCATGGGTTATTAAGGTTTAAAAAGTGTAACCTTAGCATGTGCAACACTATAAATAGAGCCCCTTAGAGCCCAAACAATTTGCCCCCATCATTCCAAGAGAGTGATACACGATTTTGAGCTTGCTAACATATTCTCTCAAGCCTCCTCTTTCATATGGTGTTTGTGAACCAATAGAGGCATTACACTTGAAGTGCTCAAGATTTCAAAGGTCAAGAACTCTACCCCACTCAAGAGGTATGCATCCAAACTAAGTTTGATATTATATAGCTTCAATTGAATGCTAGCTAGGGAGAATGCTTTTGAAAATTGAAAATGCAATTAGAGAAAACATAGATCCAAAGCATTTAGGTTTGCATGTGCACCATAGGAGTGTTATAATGCTCAAAACCCAATAGTGGTATCAAAGCATGGGATTGTTTTCTATTATATTTGATGCTTACTAGTTTTTTAAAGCTGGAAAAGTCGAATTTTTGCATCTGGCTGATGGACTTGTCATGTCCACTAGCTGACTCTCCGAGTCCACTCAAAAACAGCCCAACTCGGCGAGTCCAGTTCATGTACTCGACGAGTTGGTGGCCCTGTGTGCAGAATTTCGAGTTTCTTGGCTTGGTTTGGATTAGGAACACTACCACAAACAGTTTTGGATCATTGGAAATGTTTTTATGATATGATAATAGTTATACTCATCCAACCACAAGATAATTGTCAAAGTTTTAAAATAATTCTTGTTTTTATATGATAAACAAAATTGCTTTCAAAATTGTTGACTTGAAATTATCTTGATTATGAGTTTAGTTAGATCATAAATTATGTGATAAATTTAGTTGTTAGAAAAATGATCTAAATGAATTTTAATGACCTCCATAACTTGTCCTCAAGTTATGGAAAATGAAAAGTCTCACACATTAAAATGACATTAAACTCATATGTTATGAAAGTGAAAGGACAATTGTCCAATATTAAGATAATAGGTTTATTATTTGTATTATTTGATATGAATTTCCTTGCTACATGAGTTAGATTAGATCAATATAACATTATGTGATATTTTTTCTCTGTTAGAATTGATCTAAATATTCTTTGATGACTTCCCTAACTTGTCCTCAAGTTATGGAACATGCAGAGTCTTTTTTCTTAAATTTTTTTAATGAACTCCATAACTTGTCCTCAAGTTATGGATTATCAAGAGTCTTTTCTTAAAACACATATTAAACTCATTGGTTATGAATGTGAAGAGTTTTGACAAGTTTCAAAACTTACCCTCAAGTTTTGGAATTTGCAAAGTCTCATTAAATGAAACTTTAATTCCAATCCCTAGAGTTTTAAAAGTTAAAATTCAACCCTTATGATTTATAGTATTATAAGTTTGATAATATATATATATATATATATATATATATATATATATATGTGTGTGTGTGTGTGTGTGTGTTTGTGTGTGTGTGTATAAAGAACACATCAGTCGTACCGTTAGTAGGCCTCATTCACGAAACCGATCTATAAGGGGGTATAAGGTTACTGTCTATAAAATGGTGGTTTAATGGGTGTCCACTCTCACCCACCACTTCATTGAATGGTGGAGGGTCGTTAGTCGAACTGTCACAGCTAGCATTTTAGCTAGGAAATTTTGTTTTCATGTAAGCATCCTATTGTAAGACTTGTACTATAAGCGGATATCATACTCTATGCTCAATTAAAATCATCCATTTGAATCAAAACTCCTGAGTGAAGTTCCAAACCCTAATGCAATACATCTCCTATACTTAACTATGGGTCTGAAACCCTAAATATCCCGGTTCACCTTAGGATGGACCAAGACCCTCTTATTGGGCCTAATGGGCCAATAAACTCTCAATTTGATTACTTTGGGTCTTGGAACCCTAATTGGGCTTTAATTGGACCCACATTCATTAAACTAAAGTATTTTGGATCGTGTAGGCCTAAAATGACTCATCATGTAATCATGGGCTTTATTGGGTCGTAGATGGTTTCATAATCCCTATTGGGCCATGAACTAACTTCTTGGACTTCATTGGGCCGTAAGCCCCATCCCCTCACCATCTTTGGGCCATAAAGCTATAAGAAGGACCCAATGGGCTGAAAACCCTCAACTTGGGCCTCATAATGTCAAATATGAGCTACTATGGCCCAAAGTATTCCCTTCTCTTATCCCTTCCATCATTCTCGGCCCATTTATGTCTACAAAAAATAATAATAAATGGAATATTAGGGAAGATCCACCTCATTATTAATTAGAGGACTTCCAAGTAATTACCGCTCATGTTTCAAGAAAACCCCATTCATCCATGCAACCATCACATCAAATTTCTCTCTTCCCTCCCTGTTCTTCTAACTCTCTGCCATAAGGCCTTCCCCACTACCATTTTTCATTTCAAACTTAGGGGCTGTTTGATTTAAGCTGACCGGGTCCGGTCAGTGCTGACTGCTGCCCGGGTCCGGTCAGTGCTGACTGCTGACTCGGTCAGCAGTCGGATGTTTCGTAAATACAAATTAAAGCTAACTCGGTCAGCCAATTACTCTTACCCGGTAAGCCAAAAAAACTCTCCCGACTGGAAATTAGATACGCATTTTCTTTTTTGCCCTTTGCCCTCACTCGCCTCCGTCACCATCACCATTACCCTAGACAAAAGCTGCTCCCGTCTTCTCCTTCTCTGTCGCCAAGACCTAATGATCGCCTCCTTCCCCATCTTCTCCAGCGACGACGCAACCCTTCTTCTCCGGCGACGACGCTGCGGCGACTTCTCTGGTGACGACGCAACCACTCTTCATCAGCGACACACACACACAAGTAACTGCGTGATTATTGTTTGCTTTTTTTATTTGAAATCACAACACCCTTCCTGTCTTTGTGATTTCAACAAGTAGTCCCCTTATGTGTATATATGTCTGGTAAGATCAAAATGCTCAAGACAACAGCCCCTTATGTTTTGAACAAATTTATATTGCTGGTAATAAGTGTGAAATCACATCCCTTTATATGGTTGTTAAATCGAACGAATTGTGTACTATATGTATATGATATGTTTATGTGTATATGTGTGTAAGATCAAAATGCTCAAGACAATGATCAGAATTTGTTACATAGGTATATGTGTATTACCAAACTGATATATGAGATGTTTATGTGTATTATCTGTATTTGATACACTAAAACACATGACAACAGATAAGAAAATATATATATATATATATATATATATATATATATATATATATATATATATATATATATATATATATATATGTTTTATCTTATTGCTATGTTAGCAAACTGATATATGATATGTTTATGTGTATTAGCAAACTGATACCATATAGTTGTAGTAATATGAAAGTTGAATCTCCCAAGTCTTGTCTTCAAGTTGTTTTATCTTTAGGTTAAACAAAAAAAATATATGTTTTATCTTATTGACATCAAGCATATAGTGTTAGCTATTTGTAAATGTGTGTTATGTGGATGATTAGCTTATCACATTTATGCTTGATTTATTTGTAAATGTGTTTTATGTGGATGATTAGCTTTTTTTCCTTTTTACAATAGACATGACAGATAAAAGAATTAGGGTTAGTTGGAAGTCGGAATTGGTGGATAAAACTTTTTTGGAAGCATGTATACAAGAATTAACAAGCAATGGTTGGGAGGGTAGTGGCCTAAAAGCAAGCTCATGGGCTTTGGTCGCGAAGATATTGAAAACAGATCATAATTTTATTGTCGAGAAAAAACAAATGAAAAACAGATACGACTATTTAAAAGCAAAGTATGCAGTGTGGTTAAAACTTAAAAACAAAACAAGAAATATTTATAATCCCGTAACGAATTCTTTTAACATGACTAATGAAGAATGGGAAGTAGAAGCGAATGTACATATATACATATTTTTTTAAAGTAGATTATTTTTTTACTACTTTAATAATATTTATTAAATTTGTCAAACAGTTCAACAAGTATGTAGAGAAGCTGAGAAATGCACCCCTCCCTTGCCCTGAACTTTGTACCCAACTATTTGATGGGGCAACCTCGACTCGTGTTCACAGTTGGGGGCCATCTTCGACATTACCTCATCCTAATGAAACATTCAGTACACATGATTTTGAGGATACAGAGATGGATGAGCCACGACCTCATGCAGATACCCCAAGCTCAACAATACCTCAACCTACTAGTGAGGAATCATTTGCACAAGCATTCACCGAAGCAAATAATCTTGACAAGGAGATGGATGTTTGTATGGCGAAGTTGACAAGCTTGGAGTGGGGAGAATATGATCTGAAGTACACCATTGCTCTTATGTTATTTGCTGAAAGTGTTGGATTAGTTGGTTGACTTTAGTATTTACATGTTACGTTTGACTTTAGTATGTTATGGTTCATTGTTTGACTTTAATATGTTATGGTTCATTGTTAGACATTAGTATTTTATGGTTTAGTTATGTTATGGATTGTTTTTCTTAGGTGCGGCTATGTTATATGAATTTATATATTATGGAATGTTATGATTTTCGTATTTACATGTTACGGTTTGTTATGTTATGGATTGTTATGTTATTGATTAAAATGTAATTTGTATTTGACATCTAACAGGACACATGGATAAAGAAGGTGACTTTTTATATTTTCTTATATTCTCGTGGTATTGGTTAATGTTGGTCCGAAAAAAGCAGAGAATAATTAAAAGAATAAGAGCTAGCGAACAGGTAGCAAATGGATATGTGTATACACAAGATTTGATACACGGATGTCCTATACAATGTTACGACATGATACGTCTTTCACAAGATGCATTTGTACTATTATGCAATCACTTTACACAAAGAAATCGGTTGCAATCTAGTAGGACAATAAGCGTTGAAGAGAAGATCGCTATGTTTTTACATGTTATAGGACATAATGAACATTTTCGATCCGTTAAAGAAAGATTTCATCACTCCACACAAACGATTCATCAATGTTTTCATGAGGTCTTACGTGCAATGATGTGTTTTGCATGAGAAATTATAGTACCAACCTCGTCTAATTCAACAAGAAATACCTTAGAATAACATAGACGGCTAATGCAGATATTTCTCGAAGCAATAGGTGCACTAGATGGAACACTTGTACATGTAGTTGTGCTTATTGATCAACAAACTCATTATAGGGGAAGAGGAAAAGGTGAATGTTATCAAAATGTAATTGGAATTTGTAATTTTGATATGATATTCACCGTTGTATAGGCAGGATAGGAGGGCATAGCACATGATTCTAAAGTTTTGAAAGAAGTTGCATTTAACCCGACTTCCGGATTTCCATTCCCTCCACCAGGTTTGTAACTTTACTATACGTTTTATTATCTATATTATTTATATGATAAATTTGTCATACATCTACAGATAAATACTACCTTTATGATGCCGCATACACCAACACCCGTGGATTTATGGCTCCCTACCGCAATACTAGGTATTGGTTAGCCAATTTTCAAAGAAATAGAGCTTTGACCAAGGAAGAAAGGTTTAATCATGCTCATGCACAACTTAGAAATAATGTACAACTTAGAAATTACATTTAACATGCTTATGGTGTATTGAAGGCGAGATTTCCAATTTTAAAACAAATGGCTCCTTATCCTTTTCCAGTTCACAGAGACATAGTCATTGCTTGTGTTGCGATCCATAATTTTATAAGGAAATACGATATTGAAGATGAATTATTTACGAACTTTGAACAAAACACTATGGTTACTCATAATGTGGGTGGTAGAGGAAATGAGGGTCAAAACATAGAAGGCATAGAATGGGGTTCAGAAGCCATTAACTATATGACTACTTTGCGTGACCAGATTACTAATCAGTTACTTTCAAATGGTTCACGTTAAATGTTATACTTTTTTTTTATTATGTATGACAATTTGTATTTGGATTTTGTATTACACTTTGTATTTGGATTTTAATTGATGTATGTTTAATTTGGATTTTATATGATAATTAGTGTTTTTATAATTTTTTTTCTCCAGCACAAGAGACAACACAAGGGTAATATGGTCTTTTTTTCATTCAGCACAACCATTCAGATAAATAATCAAACAGCAGAAACTCAGTCAGATATGGACTCAGTCAGCATTTCTAACCTAGTCAGCTTCTAACCCAGTCAACTCTAACCCAGTCAGCAACTATCAAACGACCCCTTAGAACACTTTCTTCATTCCTCTCATACCTCCCAAAGAACCCAAGGAAAATTTCACCACTTCTCCTTACAAAAATTCGTGAACTAGGGTGTTTACCAAGATTTTCTTCAAAGATCGTCACTTATTTACTAAGCTACTCTTTAATCTTGATGATTAACTTTATTTTATGATAATCTTCACTCTTTGACACTTCATTTCATGATCCATGCTCTTAGAACTTCATAGATCTCGAAAATCACTTCAAGAAAGCTTGTTAAAGTCAAGATCTTCTCATTCCCTCACCAAAAACCGAAAGCTTCAAAGCAATGTGAGTTCATACCCCCTATTTTTTATTTTCATTTTGTTTTGGGGGAGAATACAAGTTGTTTTGTGCAGATCTATGTGTGTATGCATGATTTTGTGTTTTTCTGGTTATATATTTGTTTATGTGTTGTAAACTTTATGAGCTTAAAGATTTACTAAAAGATGATGATATTGGTATAACATAACAATTATTTCAACTTATCTTACAAGAAAAAGGATTTAAAATACATATAATTTACTTAAAGCTAAGAAAAACTTCATAAAAGGGGCTAAAAGTGACAAAATGACAAAAGAATGAGTTATTTATGTAACTCATGGCTAGTAAGGGATTCAAAATGATTTTTTGCTAAACATGGTTAATTTCGACATTTGAAACCTTACAAGGACTAAAAATGTAAACATTTTCATAAATCGTCCTTATTTGGGCTTCTCATGGTTTGGGGCCAAAAATTGTAATTTTTGATATTTTGTGGGCTTAAATGTCATTTTCAACACAAAAATGTAAATTTTTGATAAGAAGGGTTAAAGATGTCAAATTATAAAAATTTGGGTCAAAAAGATGAAATTATCTATAATGGGCCGAATAAACATATTTTTATAAAAATCAAGCCAAAAATGATATTTTTGACTAAAGTAAGTTAAAAATGTTATTTTTACAAAAACTAGCCAAAAATGCAAGTTTTGTTCTAAATAAGGGCCTACAATGTTATTTTTACCAAAATTGGGCCTTAAATGTAAATTTTTGGCTTAATGGGCCAAGAATGCCATTGTTACAAAAAGTGGGCCTTTTATGTCATTCTGGTAAATTGTTGAGCTAAAACTAGCAATATAATAACAAATATGCTAATTATGTAATTATCATGGTTATTAGGCCTTGGTGACCCATTTATATGTTTGATAGGTCCTGAATACTCTTTATATGTTTATTGGGCCTTATTGACCCACTAACATGCTCGACGGACCTTGGATACTCTATTTAGGCCTGTAAATAACACACATGTGAGATGGGCCTTATTATCCTTTTACATATATTTTGGGTCCATATTATATAATCTCATTCCTTTTGAGCCTTGAAATGACTTACATGTTTAGTGAGCCTTAGTTGTTTGCTTACATGATTCATTGGGCCTGGAGTGTGCTTTATATGTTTCTCTTCGTGTAAATTTCGATTAAGGATCTAGTGAGACGTGTCGGTCGACACCTATTGAGTGTACGATTGTAGCCTGTAGTTATAACCAGAGTCTCTTGGAGGGAGAGCGGGGATTTGTGTATAGATTTATACGAGGATGACACCCCACACCTGAGCTGTTCGCTACAGTTAGACTAAATCAGTCTAGGGTGACGAAAACCTTATTCTATTTCTGTTGGCGTCCAACAACACCATGACAGATGAAATTGTCATTATCTGGTATGGTTATAGCGACTCACTTAGAGGAATTAACATTTCAAATTTATGGGAGACCATTCTCTTTTCTAAATGGATTACTCGGGAACATACTAGCGCTGATACTCAACCTCGGGGGTTGGTATACCAACATTCTCTTTTAGACAACATAGGGTTGTCTGGGGGTATTCTCTGTACATTCTCTTTCATTTTCTTCATTTTCTTTTGCATACTAGTAAACAATAACACACATGCATTAATACAAGATTGAACTATTTTTAGAAAATATAGGATTTTCTGGTGATTAAAAATTATACAAATCATTTTCTCAAACATGCTTATGAACTCTCCAACATTTTTATGTTGACCTTTTTAAATTAACTTGTATTCTCAGGAAACCATTGAAGCAGGTTGGGCTGAACAAACTAATGGATATTTTGTTATATTTTGTTTCATCATACTTTAATTATTTTGGCGTGTAATATTCAAACACAATACTCGATGTAAACAATGTATGTTGTTATATTACATGTGTGATCATGATGATGTTATGTTTCAATTATATAATATGTGATGATACTACAAGGATGAAGTCACGAACGAGCCCCTAGACGTTTCTGCCGTCTGGTTCGGGGGTGTGACGGATTGGTATCAGAGCGTTGTTTATAGTGAACTGGCATATCTAATCATACAGGATATGCAACTATAAATACAATGGGACTAAGTATGCATTAAAACTATACCACTAAAAGTCTCTGGAGGAAATTGAACACCGTGGTTAAACTCGGACAGTTATGTAGTCATATTGGGAATAAATATAGCCTGATCAACTATATTTATTCAAACTAATACCAACATGTGTTTGGGAGTAAGCATGGTGGGAAATGAATCTAGAAGCTTACCTCACATCCAAGAACTCTAAGGAACTCAAACTTAAACAATTAAAATACTATAGGAGTATTTTGGAAACCTATTTAGACATACTGTCTTTACATGTTTCTCACCCCTCGTGCAGACACTATGGCTGGATTCCACCATCTAGGAGATCCCTACTTCCCCAACCAGGGGAATGGTGGATGGTTGGAGCCTGAGGAAGATCCAGAGGAAGAACCAGAGGAAGAGTCCGAGGAAGAACCTATAGGAGGACCGACAGAACCGGTAGCTGAATCAGATGAGGTGGAGGCTAATGGCAGCGACACAGATGACTCAGACGCGGGGTCCGAAGTCATCAATCCGCCCTACATGGTCAGGGTGCCTCCATACAGGATGGGCCTGAATTGTCCTACGCCCCCATGGGCACACGAGATTTGGAGGTGGAGCCGCCAACAAGGGGTACGACCTCCATTTGGTATGAACCGGGACTACTACAACTTGAGTCACGGTGGACCTGCCGACCGAGCCCTTCCTGTGATAATGAGGAGGACACGTGGCATCGACGAGAAGGCACAGGCAACCGCTGGCCAAATGGTTGCCATGAGAGCCCCGGTGGAGCGCGAGGAAAGGATGACACATGAGGTAGTCAGAGACTACCATGCAAGGTTTGAAAACCGGACCGGACATCGAACCGTTTATCTTACTGGGTCGATGGTTCAACTGGTTCGACCGGTTGGACTGGTCCTAAAAACCGGATATATATATATATATATATATATATATATATATATATATATATATATATATATATATATATATAGTCTTGTGTGTATATGTCTATATGTATATTAAATATACATAGTGTGTATTTTGCATTACGTAGTTGTAATATATTCTGGATAATGTAGTCTAATTAATTAAATATATGTAATATGTGTGTAGTGTAAAAATAAATAATTTAAATACGTATGGATATTGTAAAAAAGGCAATAGTAAAGGAATATGGAAAAATTATAATAGTACTTATAACAAAACAAATTAATCGAAACCAAAAAAAAAATATTCATCTTTTATAATTATATAAGATTGGGATGGTTTTTTTCATTTGTATTTTGATCCCACACCGGTAGGATTGAAGAAAATAGGTAGAGTTGTAGCCAAATAAAATGGTTGGGGTTTAGGAACTTTATCCCACATCGATGGCACATAAGAAATATTAAGTTTGATGTCCCTTATAAAGAGGGACCCATGCGCTCCTTCTTTAAAGTAAAAGGTAAAGATTTTCAATAAACCGGTTATATGTGTGGTTGAACCAGGCCGGTTTAACCTCGGTTCACAAAAAACCAGCGGTTTTTTACGGTTTGATTTACCAGTGGTTTTTGGAGTCTAAAAAACTGGTAACCAATCTGGTTTCCGATTGAACCGGTCGAACCGACCGGTCTGATCCGGTTTTCAAAACAGTGCTACCAGGCACGATAGACAACATTAGAAGCCCAGCTTCGGGTGACCAAGCACCACCTGGCCAAACTTCAGGGTGCATCTACCTCGCCGTCAGCACCACCACACCCTACTCGATGCAGCTAGTACCCGTTCACCTACTACCGCTATGATCCTCCTTTATGTACTACTCTATGTACTATCGACTACATGATTAAGTGACTACACTACTCATGGATTCGTTACTCTGTCGGATTTTATTTCATGTATTGTATGCCTTATGAAGGTAAAATTTTCATGTACAAAAAGTTATCATTAATGAAAACGGCTATATATTTTTCTCATGATGTTGTGATCTGTTATGTGTCCTATTACTATTATTACATGTTGATTGTATGCACTCACGTAACACACAACCAAATCACTGACACCATTCTATAATCAAGAAATCATGAAACTAGAATACACTTAATACTCCACATCTTTCTGTTCCATGACAAAAAGATGCCTCGAAGACAGACACATGGGAACTGGAACGCAAGACCACCGCCGCCTCCACTAGAAATGGACTCAGCTGCATTTCAAACAGCAGTTTCAGCTACAGTTACAGCAGCGCAGGCTCATATCCACAACGGGAACAACAGTGGAGGTAATGGGCAAGGGGCCGGAAGCTCAAACCATGAGATGAACCAAGGACCTACCAGAACCTGTACCTACAATGACTTCACGAACGCCAAGCCTCGAACCTTCAACGGGACGGGAGGCGTGATAACTCTAAATAGTTGGTTAGAAAAAGTGGAATCGGTATTCGAGATCTGTGAATGTCCCAAGGAGTGCAAGGTGAAGTATGCGGCTTGCACATTCATCGATCAAGCTCTCTCTTGGTGGAATGGTCACATGGAGGCCATGACACTCCCTGTGGCAAATGATATGCCATGGGAGGCACTTAAGGAAATGACGATGGCCGAATACTGCCCAAGCGGAGAAACCCAGAAGATGGAGCAGGAATTGTGGAATCTCATGGTCCAAAACTCCGACATTGATGCATGCATCTCGAGGTTTAGTGAGTTGTCACTCTTGTGTGCAGGTATGATCACGTCTTAAGGGAAGAAGACTGAAAGATTCATTTGGGACTGACCTCTCCAATTCAAGGTAATGTAATTGTAGCGAACCCGGAAACATATGACAGTGCTAAAAGGCTAGCCAAGAAGTTATACGACCATGGAAACAAGAAGGGTGCCAAAGCAGGGGAAACAGAAGTCAAAAAGGAAGGTGCATGATAACAAGAAAGGCAAGAACAACAAGCGAAAAGGGAGACAAACCCAAAAGTTATCAAAGAAGTAACAAATAGTAGTAGTCCATGTTGCTACTGCTCAGGTTACCTCAACACTACATGCTCCAACCTCAGCCACACCAACTATTACCAGACAATACTCAGGGACCCTACCCAAGTGTAACAAATGCGGTTTTCACCACCATGAAGAATGCAGGGAGATGCATTGCATGAGTTGCAATCGAATGGGTCATACCGCAAGATATTATAGAACTCAGCCTCAATAGAACCAACAGTCAAACAACAACAACAATAACAACAACAACAATGTTGGGGCCAGTTACACTTGTTATGGGTGTGGAGGAACTGGTCATTTCAAATGTGATTGCCCCAAAGCCAACAACCAGGGAGCAGGAATATTAGGAAGAGTATTGACATTGGCTCAAGGTGAAGCAGTTCAGGTCCCAATGTTTGTTACTGGTACGTTCCTACTTAACAACACTTACGCATGCATTTTATTCGATAGCGGAGCCGAGCAAAGCTTCGTTAGTAACATATTCAAACACTTACTAAATCAACAACCCCAGAAGCTCAACAAAGCCTTCATGGTGGAAATGGCTAATTGGAAAACCGAAACAACCAAAAATGTTTATGTAGGTTGCACGTTAACACTAAACAACCATTCATTTCAAAAAGACTTGATGCCAGTAAATATTAGGAGTTTTGATGTGATAGTCGGCATGGATTAGTTAAGCCCCCATCATGTTGATATTATGTGTCGCGATAAGTTCGTTCGCCTTCATCTCCCCAATCACGAAACCCTAATAATCTATGGTGATAAACCTGGTGCCAATCTTCGCCTTATCTCATGCATTAAAGCACAAAAGTGCCTACACAAGAAAAACTATGCTTTCCTCGCAAGCACTTTTGAGCTTGAATACACGAAATGATGCGAAGGTTCGTACTAGATTTGTCGCCGTAGGTAACTAAAGTTTCGTTGTTAGGGAGGTTAAGACGAACTGCTTTCTCAAAGCACATGATGTCGGCGCGACGATGACTTAACCAATCCATGCTGATTATGACGTCGAAACTTTTAATTGAGACCGGCATGTGGTCTATTTGGAAAGAATGACCATCTAGAGTTAGTCTACAACCTATGTATATGCAGTTAGTACTTTCCATTTTCTCGTTTGCCATTTCTACAGTGAAAGATTCCTCTAGTGCTCGTGGTTTTTGTTTAAGTAAGTGAACAAATTTCTGGCTTACGAAGCTTCTCTCTGCTCCGCTATCGAATAGTATACAGGCATATGAATTATCGAGGAGAAACGTACCAGTAACTATCGTAGGATTAGCTACGGCTTCCTCGTGGCCTATCGCCAGAATCCTTCCCACTTCGTCGGCACTCCCTGCCTTCGGGCAGTCTCTCTTGAAATGACCAACCTCGCCACAACCGTAGCAAGCCTGACCCGCACCTATGCCAGGGACTTGGTTAATTGGCCTTGTCGGAGCCTTGCAGAATCGGGCAGTGTGCTCTTTTCTGTTGCAGTTAGCGCACTGCATTTCCCGGCAGGCACCATTGTGATGAAAAGTGCATTTGTTGTACTTGGGCAAATTGCCGGTATACGGCTTCCTTGGAGCTATAGCAGCAGGTATAATCGCGACATTAACAGCCACCACTTGCTGCTTCTTGGCAGAGTTCTGCACCGATTTGCCTTTCTTGTTATCCCAGAACTTCCGCTTGTTATCAGCGGCTTTGGAGGGTTCTGGGATAGCCAGGGTTGTTGTTGTTGTCGAAGTAGAGACTCCGTGATCAATGAGTCTCTGTGCCAATCGCTTGGAACCATCGAAATTAGTGGGGTTTGAAGCTAAGACATTCCCCTGAAATGGAGGCACTAGCCCCCAAATGTACCTTGCTGAATCTGGCAGTGTAAGCCACTATGTTGGAGCCTCTCATGGTCAGACTCCAAAGTTGTTGTTCCATCTTCTGAACCTCACCCCTCAGACAGTATTCTTCAACCATCAGCCCTTTAAGAGCTTCCCAGCCCATATCATTTACCACTATTAAGGTTAGTGACTTGACATGGCTATTCCACCATGTCAGGGCTCTATCACTGAAGGTGCAGGCAACAAATTTAACTTTGCTTCCTTAAGTACAGGAACAGATCTCAAAGATCGATTCCGTCTTTTCGAACCATTACGATAGCGCAATGACTACACCGATCCCATTGAAGGTTCGGGGCTTACAATTGGTGAAGTCTTTATAAGTGCACTCTCGCGAGCGCACGACGGCGTCACCTTGCGTGGAATGAATGACTGTTCCACCTCCACTAGTTCCCTGGTTGTTGTGGTATTGTGCCATAGTTGTAGCAACAGCCACGGCTACCGCAACATTAAGAGCTGCCATATCAAATTGTGAAGGAGGCGGTGTTTGAGTTGGAGTAATCGAAGGATTAGGCCTTGTTGATCTCCGGGGAGGCATCTTTCAACTATAAGTTTAAAAGATGAGTATAATGATAAGGATTCAATAGTGAAGTAAATGAATGAGTCCTATGAACTAAATCGCCATAGTTCAACAACTAGATAAGAGTATGGGTTCCATAGAGTTCTAGAATCACATGAATGAATGTGTTTGAACAAAGATTTCTACAAAAGATTAGTTGATTGCCAATATCATTGATATTAAGGATGTAATAATTTTGGGGAAAAATTGACCTAAGAGTAGGTCTTACATCGTATCTGAAGTAGAAAAACTTTGACAGATTAGAAGTCTAGTTAAAGTACTTGAATGATAGGAATATTTTATAGAAAAGTCCTACCTAGAGTACCGATACGAAAGGGTATTCCTTAAACCAAAAGAAACAATGAGTCAGAAATGTTCTACTGGCTATGGGAATTCCTCGATGAACCCTCAGATCTGCTAGTTGACGTACTATTTCCTGGAGATGTCGCTCATGAGCTCTCTGACGCACTCGAAGTTCTATCACCTCAGCGCGAGATGCAGCTAGTTGTTTCTACAGAGTCTCATTGACTCCCCTAGTCCTTTCCATAGCTTCTTCAAGATGGACAATCCGGACCGTGTTAACGCCTGAGTTAGCATCAATTTCCACTATTTGGCCGATAGCTGCTCTACCTTGCTCAATATTTCGTGCAATCCTACGGACCATAATGGGCAGGACTCGATCAGCAGAGCCTCCTTCGCTGAGATTGTAAAAGCTTTAGTCTCCATTGAAGGGTAATGGTTGACCCTGCTCATCACTCCAGCGATTCAATTTTGTTGCCCACAAGGGTGTGGGACCTTGAAATGCAGGTCGGGGGTTGAGATTTGGGTTCTGAACTACTTGAGGTAAGTTGTTGACTTCTGGTTCGGAGTCGGAACCATCTGAAAAGCCTTCTATGAGGTGATCATCCAAAGGGATTGGATGATCATATTTTGGCTCGTCATCCAGCCATCCAACATTGCCCTGATTTAGGAAGTACGGGTCTCCGGGGATATGAAATCCAACCATGATATCTACGCAAGAAAAGGGGGTATAAGAAATAATTAATAGACGTACTAACTAAAATAATTTTAAGATGATCTTTATTAGTTACTCCAACATTTGCGTAGTGCATACCAGTCATATGTAATCAAACCAGGGTAGACCTTCAAATAAGTGATCCTAACTCTAAGTCTACAACCAAACAAGGAACAGGAAGTAAAGCAAAGATCACAGATTCTGAGTCTATGCCACCATAGTTACATATAACCTTAGCGTATTTTCACTCAGCAACTATTGACATACTAATAAAGACCTGTTTAGTTCTCAAATAAGTAATTATAGTAACACAAAATACTCCTATAGTATTTTAAGTTTAAGTTATGTTCTAATGTTCTCATTGTAGTAGTGTTGGTAAGTTCTTAGACTTGTTGATACATCACAACCATTCTCGGCATATGCTAATCACTTCCCGGACCAACATAGTTGATCAGGCTATGTCACTCCCAGAACTGACCATACATCCCTGAGCTCACTTGTGATGTTCAACAATCGTAATACTTTTGTTATGTTCTAGTATGACACTGTTCTATAGTAAGTATGTAGGTATGTAATTATGTATACTTCTTGTTAAGTATTTTAGTACTTAAAAGAATAAACTCTTGGTCAGAGTACTTTAAACCCATTGTATTTATAGTTAGTATATCTTTTATGGGTTGATATACTCAATTCACTATAAACAATGTTCTGATACCAATCTGTCACACCCTAAAACCAAGAACGGAAGAAACGTTCTGAGGCAGAAGACGTCATGTACAATATTATAACAATGCAAAGTAGTAAATAAGCAACAACATCATTCATTGCATTAATAGTATAATTTCATAAAAGTGTGTTCTTTAATATTAATAAGACACCAAAAATGAATAATCAAAATAAAAGACGAGTCTTGAAGATGTTGTAACGCCCGCAAATCCGGGCTAGTCAAATTAGAGGCAATAGGGGTCGAAAACAACTTTTCGACAAAAGATTATTTAGAATAAATAATCTTAACCAAGTTTTATAGTATGTTACAAGGTTTTCGTACATATAAAGAACGCCGAAATCCGAGTTATAACGAAGAAGTTATGACCCGTCGAAAGTTCGTGACAGAACCGGCACGATACCGGAAAGCGTAAATAATGAATTTACAATAGAGCGAGATTTAGCCTTATCAATCTAAACGAAAGTCGTAAAATATGTTAAACTAAGAACATCGATAAAAAGAACGCCCAAATTTGACTTCGTATGAAGAAGTTATGATTTTTCGAAGTTTCGGACTAGTAGTGTACAACCCGAAATTCGAATATTTCATCGAGCGGTTTTTAGCCGACATGACCTAAACGAGAATCAAAGATCTCGTTGAGAGTAGCGTAACGAGAACAAGATGGGCGAAAACGGATGTCGGATGAAGAAGTTATGAGGATTTAACGGACCAATCGTGTCCCGACCCGTTAATAATATAAAATTTAAAATCAAGACAAAATTAGCCGACGAAGTCTAAACGAAAGTTGTAGAGTACGTTCCAACCTTAGCGTGGATATAAAGAACGTCGAAAACGGAGCTCGTATGCGAAAGTTATTATTTTTAGAAGTCGAGAATGCAATTTGCGAAGGCTGATAAGGAGCTGATGACGTGGCGCATTGTGGGCCGTCCATCGCTGATCAGATCTCGCTTCGGATGAAGAACATGTCACCCTCGCTTACGCCCCGCGTCCGAAGCCAGTACGCACCGCGTACCCTCACCCTGATCTACTCCGAGTGTTAGACAGCTGGACCCTCGTTGGCGCTCTTATCCGATGACTACGCCTCGCGTAGGTCCGAGGTACGCCCAGCGTACCGAGGCCTCGCAAGGCTATAAAAGGTGGCCGATTATCCTTCATTTTTCACACCTTTCTTCACTCTCTCTCTAACTTCTTTCTCTCTCTAAGTGTTCTAAACACCCCCAAACCCTAGGAAAACCCCCTAGCTCCCGAGGGAAGCCCCGAGGCTCCTAGAGTCCCGAGAAAAAGGAGTCTTTCGGTTTCGAAACGCTGCTCCAATTAAGTCCCGGTTCTCGATAAAATTCGTTGTAAGTGTGCTACGCTTACGCAATTTTTAATATAGCTTTCAAATAATTATAGGAATGTTATTAGGTCCTTAAAATAATTATTTGGGCTATTATTATGAGTTATATTGAGTGTTATTAACGCTTAATAATAGTCAGACTAATTAATTTGTCGCGGTTATCATTAAACTAAACCCTAGTGGTATCGGTACTAGGTTTTATCGAAGGAATATCGTTTTGAGAGTATCGAAGCGCTGTCCGAGTGTTGAGTCACCAGCTACTCAGGTGAGTGCATAATTACTTTCATCTTACACATAGATATGAAGTATTTTATATAAACTACGTGCTATGTGTGCATATTATCTGAATACTTGCTGTCTATGTTGGATGAACGTTTTATACATGTTTTAAAGGATTTAAACTGTATACATATTTTATATATACGAATATGTTGGGTATGAGATGGGTAGATGAATGATGAGAGATAGAAGATGACGTGAGTATATATTGGCAGCTATAGACTTAGTGCCTATGGGACAAACACCGGTAGCTATGGACTTAGTACCTGTTAGACGTTGGTAGCTATGGATTTAGTACCTGTTAGAAATTGGTAGCTATGGACTTAGTACCTATTAGTTAGACGTTGGTAGCTATGGATTTAGTACCTGTAGGAATTGGTATCTATGGACTTAGTACCTATTGAACACTGGTAGCTATGGATTTAGTACCTGATGAGTTGGATATAGCAGCTATGGAATTAGTGCTTTACGAACGAACATCGGCAGCTATGGATTTAGTGCCAGTCCTATAACCCTGAAAGTAAGGGACTTCGGAATAAACGAATGTAGGATAGATGACTCTTAGGTTAAATCCTTAAGAGTAAAGAAGATAACGGGGATGGGTAATTAGGTTAATTGTTTGATGATTGAACATAACAATTATATTATTGTGGGTTGAAAACCCTATGTACTCACCAGGTTTCCCAACCTGACCCATTCAGTTTATGTATATCACAGGTGACGAAGTGAAGTGACATTACACTGAGAGATTTAAAAGAGATGTAGATCACTAGTGTAAATCATTGTAAGTTTTGTTTATGCTTATGTTTCGGTATTAACGATGACATCCCAAACGTTTTAAAATGAAATAAATACGTTTCTTCGAAAATGTTTTAATATACCATGTTTTTCTGGGAACAAATTCCGCAACCTTTTTATAAAATGAAGTACTCTGATTTTTACAAAGCATAAACAAACCGGTCTTTTCTGGCCGTGATTTTGGGGATGTCACAGTTGGTATCAGAGCATTAGTTTAAGCGAACTAGGAATATGGATTTATTTCTAGACTTAAACTTAGAATGCTAAGCGATGATTGTGAGGTGTGAGCACTAGCTTATTTAGGAATGATGCCTAAATTGCTTTTATGTGCTAAATGCTTTATGCATGATATGTTGTTAATTGTTCGGATCTATGGTCTGTTGCCGACCGGATCTGGAAACCTTATGTGTTTAGGATTCTAAATGTACGACTACGATATTAGAACTAGCATATAAACGTTTCGGAGTGATAAGGATGATTTAACCGTCAATCCTAAGTAAAGATCTAGATTCACCTTATTCGGTGTATAGATCAAGATGGCAAGAACCCGTAGCGGAAACGTAAACGCAAATGGGAACAGGAACCAACCCCCAGTGGTTCAGCAAATACCTGTTGTGGAAGAAGTTGCGCCTGAGCCAGTCACCATGGCTGGAGTTCAAGCCATGATTCGGGCTATGCTAGCTGAACAAAGGGAAGAAATGAGACAGATGCTCCACGAAAATAGGGACGAACCTACCGTACGTGTTGAACCAACGGAGCCAGTTCCCGAGCAATCTGAGGAAGGGAACTACAGCCGCCAAGTGAGTCAAGTAGGGACTCAAGGTGAGAAAAGGGATGGCCTAGAAGGGAGAAACAACAGGGATGGGCGGATGTACAAGAATTTCTTGGGTGCTAAACCCCCAAGTCTCTCAGGAAGCCCGAAGCCGGTTGAGATTATGGATTGGATCTCTGAGATGGAGATGGTGTTTGAGAGTTGTAGCTGTAACGAGAAACAGAAGACTGTCTTCGCTGTAAAACAACTGAAAACTGGAGTCTTGAGCTGGTGGAAGCTATTGGCAGATACGATGCCACGAGGAGAAGCCTTAAGGATGTTGTGGGAAGAGTTTTTGGAACAGTTGAAAATGCACTACTGCTCAGAGGTAGATCTGATAGACCTAAACAACGAGTTTCAGAACCTGAAGAAGGGAAAGATGAGTGTCATCGAGTATGCTGCAAGTTTTACGGAGAAAATGAAGCTTGTTCCTTATCTAGTTCCAACTGAACTCTCCAAGGTCAATAAGTTTGCTCGTGGATTACCAGCAGACTTTGTTCTAATGGTCAAACAAGCAACCACTTTGAAAGCCGCCATCTGGGCAGCCAAGAATGTTGAGACCCAAATAAGAGAAAAGGGTCTGGAGAAAGTTGAAGTTGGTGAGAAGAGGAAGTTGGAAGGATCCTCAAGACCTAATAATAAGGGAAAGTTCTCGAAGTCTAACCTGGACGACCGAAGGAATGAAGCCAAGTGGTGTGAGAAGTGCAAGAAGAAGCACTTCGGAAGATGCGATGGAGAAGTGACGTGCTATAAGTGTGGTAGGATCGGTCACTATTCCAGAGATTGTACATTCGACAACAAGAAGTGCTACGAATGTGGAAATGATGGGCATATTTCAAAGAACTACCCAAAGAAAAATAAAGCAGCAAGACCAGAAACGCCACCAAGGCCAAGGGCATTTCACATGATCCTCGACGAAGCAGAAAACCGTGCGAGGAATCAAGGATGAGGACTTCATATCCGAAGATCAAGTTATGCAGTAGCCATAGTATTGTATGATGTAGCCTATTAGAGGCATAGCCTAGGGTGAACTTGAACACCTATGTAATCGTTTCAAGAAATAATATAAAACCTTTGTTTTGTTATCTAATGTGTTAAGTTGTTGTGTGATTCGCTGCATGGTGACTTGGGAAACTGCGAGACAATACTTTGGACGAGTATGAGTAGGTGTGAATGGTAGTAGAGGCCTATACTACCGGAAGCACAGGACTCACACTTGGATCAGGGAAAGTCACAATGTTACCAAGAAGCTAGTAATTGATTTCGTTTTATTCAAGTGTGTTGTTACCATCGTTTCGGTAATGACTAAGAAGATTGTTGATATTCCGACCCTAGTGGTCATATCGAATCGAGTCCGACTACGATGAGTATGTTGTGTGGTTCAGAGAACCAAGTTTGATGTAGCGTCCGACTTAAACCAAACGGTTGAAATCAAAGCGATCAATAGAAGTATCGCACTCGTTGTTAAAGAAGCTGGTAGCTGGAAATGCCAAATGCTAAAATGTGATTATATCACATTAGAACATGAAGGAAGGCATCGCTTGTTTTAGAATTTAACTCTAAGAGACCTAAGTCTAAGTGTTGCAACATACGATGATAGGTCATTAGAATATGAAACATCAATCCATAGTAGTAATAGAAGAAATCATCTCAAGTTCGTATCCAGTAAGGATCGAGATTGTGACTTGAAGGTCAAAATTAGAAGTCTAGCCTGAGGTAGAGAGCAGGTGCACGATCGAGTACCCTTACAGCCAATGAGTTTAAGAGATAGACTTGAAGGAATGTAGAAGTGATAATTATTACCTAGGATGAAGAGATGACGTATGGAGTCATTATACGACCCTGTTTCGTTGATGATTCCGGGACGTCATCATCCTAAGGGGGAGATAATTGTAACGCCCGCAAATCCGGGCTAGTCAAATTAGAGGCAATAGGGGTCGAAAACGACTTTTCGACAAAAGATTATTTAGAATAAATAATCTCAACCAAGTTTTAGATTATGTTACAAGGTTTTCGTACATATAAAGAACGCCGAAATCCGAGTTATAACAAAGAAGTTATGACCCGTCGAAGTTTCGCGACAGAAGCGGCACGATACCGGAAAGCGTAAATAATGAATTTACGATAGAGCGAGATTTAGCCTTATCAATCTAAACGAAAGTCGTAGAATATGTTAAACTAAGAACATCGATAAAAAGAACGCCCAAATCTGACTTCGTATGAAGAAGTTATGATTTTTCGAAGTTTCGGACTAGCAGTGTACAGCCCGAAATTCGAATATTTGATCAAGCGGTTTTTAGCCGACATGACCTAAACGAGAATCGAAGATCTCGTTGACAGTAGCGTAACGAGAAAAAGATGGGCAAAAACGGATGTCGGATGAAGAAGTTATGAGGATTTAACGGACCAATTGTGTCCCGGCCCGTTAATAATATAAAATTTAAAATCGAGCCAAAATTAGCCGACGAAGTCTAAACGAAAGTTGTAGAGTACGTTCCCACCTTCGCGTGGATATAAAGAACGTCGAAAACGGAGCTCGTATGCGAAAGTTATGATTTTTAGAAGTCGAGAATGCAATTTGCGAAGGCTGATAAGGAGCTGATGACGTGGCGCATTGTGGGCCGTCCATCGCTGATCAGATCTCGCTTCGGATGAAGAACACCTCGCCCTCGCTTACGCCACGCATCCGAAGCCAGTACGCACCGCGTACCCTCACCCTGATCTACTCCAAGTATTAGACAGCTGGACCCTCGCTGGCGCTCTTATCCGATGACTACGCCCCGCGTAGGTCCGAGGTACGCCCAGCGTACCGAGGCCTCATAGCGCTATAAAAGCTGGCCGATTATCCTTCATTTTTCACACCTTTCTTCACTCTCTCTCTAACTTCTTTCTCTCTCTAAGTGTTCTAAACACCCCCAAACCCTAGGAAAACCCCCTAGCTCCCGAGGGAAGCCCCGAGGCTCCTAGAGTCCCGAGAAAAAGGAGTCTTTCGGTTTCGAAACGCTGCTCCAATTAAGTCCCGGTTCTCGATAAAATTCGTTGTAAGTGTGCTACGCTTACGCAATTTTTAATATAGCTTTCAAATAATTATAGGAATGTTATTAGGTCCTTAAAATAATTATTTGGGCTATTATTATGAGTTATATTGAGTGTTATTAACGCTTAATAATAGTCAGACTAATTAATTTGTCGCGGTTATCGTTAAACTAAACCCTAGTGGTATCGGTACTAGGTTTTATCGAAGGAATATCGTTTTGAGAGTATCGAATCGCTGTCCGAGTGCTGAGTCACCAGCTACTTAGGTGAGTGCATAATTACTTTCATCTTACACATAGATATGAAGTATTTTATATAAACTATGTGCTATGTGTGCATATTATCTGAATACTTGTTTTCTATGTTGGATGAACGTTTTATACATGTTTTAAAGGATTTAAACTGTATACATATTTTATATATACAAATATGTTGGGTATGAGATGGGTAGATGAATGATGAGAGATAGAAGATGATGTGAGTATATATTGGCAGCTATAGACTTAGTGCCTATGGGACAAACACCGGTAGCTATGGACTTAGTACCTGTTAGACGTTGGTAGCTATGGATTTAGTACCTGTTAGAAATTGGTAGCTATGGACTTAGTACCTATTAGTTAGACGCTGGTAGCTATGGATTTAGTACCTGTTAGAAATTGGTAGCTATGGACTTAGTACCTATTAGTTAGACGCTGGTAGCTATGGATTTAGTACCTGTAGGAATTGGTAGCTATGGACTTAGTACCTGTTGAACACTGGTAGCTATGGATTTAGTACCTGATGAGTAGGATATAGCAGCTATGGAATTAGTGCTTTATGAACGAACATCGGCAGCTATAGATTTAGTGCCAGTCCTATAACCCTGAAAGTAAGGGACTTCGCAATAAACGAATGTAGGATAGATGACTCTTAGGTTAAATCCTTAAGAGTAAAGAAGATAACGGGGATGTGTAATTGGGTTAATTGTTTGATGATTGAACATAACAATTATATTATTGTGGGTTGGAAACCCTATGTACTCACCAGGTTTCCCAACCTGACCCACTCAGTTTATGTATATCACAGGTGACGAAGTGAAGTGACATTACACTGAGAGATTTAAAAGAGATGTAGATCACTAGTGTAAATCATTGTAAGTTCTGTTTATACTTATGCTTCGGTATTAACGATGACATCCCAAACGTTTTAAAATGAAATAAATACGTTTCTTCGAAAATGTTTTAATAACGTATTTACCATGTTTTTCTGGGAACAAATTCCGCAACCTTTTTATAAAATGAAGTACTCTGATTTTTAAAAAGCATAAACAAACCGGTCTTTTTTGGCCGTGATTTTGGGGATGTCACAGATGTCCGTCCTCTCAAAACCTGGTCATCGGTACCTGTCTACTTGTGACCTAAGAATACAAGTTATTTTGAAAGCGTAGATCAGCATTAAAGCTGGTGAGTTCATAAGTATTTAGTGTCAATGATTGTATAAGTTTGATGAAAATGCTTGTATATGTTTGAAAACTCCTAGAAAATCCTATATTTTCTATAAAAAGTAGTCTTCTACCAAGACCCGACTATTTTGTATGTTTGTCTCTTTGTAAAAGTGAAAGCTTTTCCCAAGTAAGACTATCATTTACCAAAATATAGTTTTATTTTACCCTTTATGTGAGAAGGTCACAATTTGAATATAACGGGAAAATGTATATGTGTACTGCAGTATTATTTGTATTAATCACTGAAGTAATAACTACCTTAAAACCAATGGTTTAATTAAGGCAAAATGTGATATGATTGTTACCATACTAATCTGACTATAACACGACGATGAAAGACGTCGGAAGAAATGACATTTGGCACCTGTAGACTTGCAAGTCCCACTGTAGCGAACATCAAAGGTGTAGGATAGTCAATCCAGTATAGATCTATACGCAAACTCACGCTCTCCCTCCAGGAGATTCTGGTTACAAAATGTGACATAACAAAATGGTCGATGTGTCATGAAGTAGTATCTCACATATGTTATCTTTGAATCTTGTTATAGTATACTTGTTATAGTAAGAGTATTCTATGTATAGTATTCTCTGTCTAGTATTCTCTATTATAGTATGCTCTGTTATAGTATTCGCTGTCTAGTATTCTCTGTTATAGTATTTGTATATGATAGTATTCTCCTAAACTATACTAATTATAGTTTACTAGTAAATTATGTATATGAATAGATGAATGTATACCCTTGCTACCCAAAGGTACTGAACTGCTTGAATAGAACTTTTATGTCCACATATGAATACATAATATATATCTAATATTTAGACGACCTTTGGACAACTGACTGATACCCTAAGTCCACATCCAAACAAGGAAAAGGAAATAAAGCGAGCTAGCAATCCTAAATCCTTTAAACATTATGTATATAACTATACATATATAGGCATTCTTTTGACAGTATATATAAGTAAAAGGAGGTTTAGTAATACATTTAAAGAGTTTTGAACAATAAATAAATAATGACTTGATGTCAGTTTATAAAACGATTTAAAAGTAGATTGTTTTGAAACACAATTTGAAGTATATGAAATCCTTGTCTGAAACACAGTTATAAATCACATGTGATTCATCTTATAACTAGCATGTTTTTTACTTGTATCCCCTCCTATAAAAGCATTTAAAATCATTTAAAAGATAAGTTTAAGGGGTACGAACTCACCTGAAGTGAGTGATGTGAATGTAAGATCGATAAAGGATGCTAAGTGTCAAGTGAGGACTTGAGCACACACGGATCCTATTTAACATACAATGACACATATATGCTTAAAATTAGTGTTTATAACAACTAATTAGGTAATGGAACAACCTTAGGGACTAGGAAACACTTGTACTAAAGTGTTAAACCACATAGGGTTGCATATAAGGGGTGTAGGGCCTCATTTGGGAGTTTATGGTCCATATGGTATGAACCACATGAGTTTACGGCCCAAAGACCATTTTCTCATCAGTTTACATCCATAAACTCATGGTAGTAAGTGTCAAGTTGTGATTTAAGGTCTTATAAGTCAATATGAAGTGTTCTATGCTCAAGCCTAAGCCCTAGGAAGGAAAGGTGGCACCAATGCACCACTAACTAGTGTTCACGGCCTAAGGACCACTTACCCATGAGTTTACGGCCGTAAACTCATGGTATCTTGTACCAAATCAAAGTTTAAGGTCCCTAGCTTATGATAGAAGTGTTCTAGACTTGATCCTAAGGCTTGAGAGATGATTAGGGCTCATTTGGACCCTTATATAGAGTTTACGGCCCAAGAAGGTTCCTTGGCCATAAACTCCCTTTTGATTATGATTTCTTGATGAATTCTAAGTGTAAACTAGTTGATTCAAGCATATATCAAGCTTAGACATGAGTACTTACAGTGTAGATGCTTGAAAGGGTGCTTAAGGCTCAAGAACACTAGTGTGTGTTCTTGGTGTTCTTGGTGAAATGAAGAACACTTGATTTATCTATCAAATGAAGAGATTTCACGGATGAAATCACACACATACACTAGATAATGAAGTTTATTAACTAATCAAGGAAGAAAAATACTTACTATGTTGAAGATCTAGTGATGATACTTGAGAGAGAAATGGGTTCCTAGACTTGAAAATGGTTGAAAGTGATAAAAATGACTAAGTGTCACTTATATACCCTGGAGTTTACAGCCGTAAACTCCATGTTAGGGCCGTAAACTCCAAACTCTTGGAGTTTTGGAACTTAAATGTTGCTTATATTACCCTAAGGTAGCCTCTCTCCAGTTATCTCTTGCAGTACTAGGTTGTAGAACACTCAAACTGACTCCAAAACTGCTAAAATTTAGCAATTGAAAGTTTGACTTTGATTGAATGTAAGGATTGTTATAAGATAGAAATTTTGAATTGTCACACCACTTACGTGGGCAAGTGTCTCACTTGTGCCTAGGTGAAAGTGGAGTATCAAAAGCCCTCGGGACTATTACAACAACCAGTGATACCCGAGAGGAAATAGGAAAGGATTACTATCGACTTTGTAACCAAATTACCTAAGACGATAGACAGATTGGATGCTATCTGGGTGATTCTCGATAGGTTAACTAAATCCGCTCATTTCCTGCCAATAAAATAATCATACAAGATGGAAAGATTAACCTGAATCTATATCAAAGAGATCGTGAGACTCCATGGAGTGCCAGTATCTGTTATCTCATATCGTGATAGTAGATTTACTTCACGGTTTTGGCAGTCACTTCAGAAGGCTATGGGAACACAGCTAGACATGAGCACTGCTTACCACCCTCAAACCGATGGCAAAATCAAACGAGCCATCCAAACACTCGAGGACATGCTCCGAGCGTGTGTGATCGATTTCGGCAAGTCATAGGATACCCACTTTCCCTTGATTGAATTCTCGTACAACAACAACTATCACACAACCATAAAGGTTGCTCCTTTTGAGACCTTATATGGCCACAAATGCAAGTCACCTCTTTGCTGGGCTGAGGTGGGTGACACCCAGCTGGCAAAAGGGCAATCATCAGAAAACACCCTTATAGGACCATAAATCATTCGAGAGACTACAGAGAAGATAATCCAAATCAAAGCCCGACTCCAAGCATCGCATGACTGTCAAAAGAGTTACGCTGACAAACGATGAAAACCTCAGGAATTCCAAGTCGTAGATCGAGTGCTATTAAAGGTCTCTCCCTAGAAAGGGATGATCCATATTGGGAAACGAGGAAAACTAAACCCGCGATACATCGGGCCGTTCGGGATTCTTGTCCGAGTTGGTCTGGTGGCTTATAAGTTGCAGCTACCTACGGAGCTCAGCAACATACACCCCATGTTCCACGTCTCGAACTTCAAAAAGTGCTTAGCAGATAAACCATGTGTATACATTAAATCAAGTGGGAACAAAATTGTTTTTCTACTTCTATATGTAGATGACATATTATTAATTGGGAAATATATTGCAACAATGAAAGATACTAAGGATTATCTAAGCAAGCCCTTACAAATGAATGATCTAGGGGATACTGCATACATACCCGAAATCAGGGTCTATAGAGATAGATCCCAACAAATCATTGGTTGGAGTCGGAGTACATATCTTGATAAATTCAACAAATGATTTTTAATGGATAACTCAAAATGGGGAATTATATCCATGTTGTCTGGCGCCATTCTTTCTAAGGCATATACAGATGATGATATCGAAAGAGTGATTCACATATTGTATGTGTCTGCGGTATGTTTAATTATGTATGTCATAACATGTACAAAGCTGAATATAGATTATGTACTACGTTTAACCATTCGATATCAAGCTAATCCTAGTGAAAAAACATTAGATAGTCGTAAAGAACGTCCAAAAGTACTTGAGAAGGACTAAAGATAGGTTCTTAGTTTATGATGACATTAATGAAGAGCTTGTTGTAAGATGTTACACTGATGCTAGCTTCAACACTAATCGCGATAATTCATGATCATAGTTGGGATACATGTTTACCTTCAATGGAGGAGCCATTGCCTGGAAGAGTTCAAAGAAAGAAGTGGTTGCACTTTTACAACACAATTTGAGTATATAGTTGTGTCAAAGCAATTTCTAGAAGTTTATTGGATGAAGAAATTCATCAGTGATATGGATGTTGCACCTATTGGATAAGGTGTCTAAGTCCATAACTATTTCTGGTTAGTACTTGACCCGACCCGGCATGATCCATTTGGGTTGCATGGCACCATGCAATTGGATAGACTAAATGAGAGGAATAACACTTGGAGATTATTAATATATTATAAGTTCTAATATATTAGTAATATTATTTGATTAGTTTGATCAAAGAATTAATTTGGAATTAATTAAGTGATCAAAAGATAACTAATTAAATATATGGGTTGATTATGTAAATCATTCATATCTTGTATAGTGGGCTAAGAGGCTCCATGGATCATCAAGTTGGGTTCTACCCATAGGATGCTCCATGGATGCTCCATGGGAGTTACAAACCCATGGATCATGGAAATGAAGAGTCATGACACATTAGGGTTTACATGGTGTAACCCTAGATGTGTCAACACTATATAAGGATCCCATTCTCCACCAAAATCAGCTACACATAAGAAACAAGTGGGCTAGGCCGATTTCAAGAAGTGTGTATTCTCTCAAAAGTCTTTCCAAGAGCATTTGGTGTTGTGTGAAGCATTTGAGGCATCACATTTGGGGTGCTAGGCTCACAAGGTTTCAAGGAACATAAGCAACAACAAGGTAAGTTATTCTATCTTTCATTCAAGTTAGAAATTGTTCCCCATGTATGCTAGATAGGAATATAACCTTGGAATTCAACTTTGCATGATAATTAGACAAACATAGATCCAAGGTTATTAGGGTTGCATGTACACTTAGGAAGTGTTAGAATGCTCAAAACCCATCAGTGGTATCAGAGCCTAGGCTTGTTTGTTTGTTATTTGTGCTTAAAAGTTGAAAAAAGTCGAAAAACTTGTTGTCTGCCTGATGAACTCGCCGAGTCCATGGGGAGACTCGCCGAGTTCACTTGTATCTTCAACCTACTTGCCGAGTAGGATCATGCACTCGGCGAGTAGGAGCCACAGAGTGTAGATTTTCGACTTTAGTTGTTGGATATGGACTAGAAACATTACCCTAAACTGTTTTGGTACTTGAAAACTTGTTTTAGATGGTGTAATGTCTTTGCTAATCCATTTACAACAACTAGTTATCAAAATTACAAAAGTTTTAAGTGTAATTTTGATTCATGAAAGTGTTCATATTCATGTTCTTGATCTTATGATGTTTAGATGATCATAGGAATTATTTGTAACCTATGTGGTAGTTTAATTCTTGATCATAATGTGTTTTAATGGAGTCCATAACTTGTCCTCAAGTTATGGAAAATCAAAAGTCACTTGAGTTAAAACCATTAATAGAACACAAGAGTTAGAAAAATGAAGAGTCTTCATTTTATTACTCTAATAAACTCATAAGTTACAAGAAATGAAAAGTTTTGAAAGTTTACAAAACTTGCCCTCAAGTTTTGGAACAAGTAAAGTCATGCTAAAAACTTTAGTTCCAACCCTTAGAACTTTAAAAGTTAAAATTCAACCCTTATACTTATATTAGTATGATTTAATAATTATATATATATATATGTATAACAACAAAGTCGTCTTACCGCTAGTACGCCTCATTCACGAAGTCGGTCTATAAGGTGGGTATAAGGTTGTTGCCTATAAAATGGCAACTTAATGGGTGTCCACTCTCACCCACCGCTTGCTTGACCGGTGGAGGGTCATTAGCCGAACGGGTAAGACAAGGACTTATAAATTCTCATTAAAGTATGATGAATATTATAAAGTAACTAAATGTTTTATTAAATTCCCAATCTTAGTTACTTTAAGAAAAATGTGAATAAGGTGCTAATCCATGAAATTACACTTTACACTTTGTTTAAGTCGTTGGTGGAGCGTGTGTGGTTAACCGGCACACTAACTTGGACTTAACAAGGTAGGTAAAGGGTGTAAGGTTTATTATAGTATCGGTGGAGCGTGTGTGGTTTACCGGCACATCGATTGAGTGATAAACTTTAAGGGTACCAAGTGATTTGCAAGGTTACTTCACACCTCATTTTGTGATCCTCGGTATCCCAGTCACAAAACTTGGAGGGCACACTCGAGATTGAAACATGCCTTTGAAAAGTTCATTGAATCTCAAAGAATCTAGGAATTTCTAAGAACCAATCAAAAACCTAATCTTTAATATTTCGGTTTTCGTGGTGGAAATTGGTGAATCGTCATTCACCTACCTTTCAGATATGTTATAGCTTGGATTACGGCATACCTCTTCTAAGTTATAATATATTGTGATTGGGTCCTAGCCTTAATATTACATTTGGGTGTTTTATTAAGGACTCTCTTAATATCTAAACTAATCTTGTCCTTTTCTTTCAGATGTCTTCAAACAATGCTGCTTCTGGCTCTAATCCTAATGGCTCCTTTACCCTTACGAACTTGTGTGGGAAAGTCACTTTTGATGGATCCAACTTCAATGAGTGGATCAGAAACATCAGGATGATTACCCGCTACGAGGACAAAGAATATGTCCCTGACAAGGAGCTTAAGGAGATTGATGAGACCACTGCAACTCCTCAGGAGATCGCTGACTTTCAGGCACATGAAAGGGATGCTACGAAAGTGGCATGCATCATGATGGCCACGATGACAGTGGAACTCCAAAAGTCTTATGAGGATTTCTACCCTTATGAAATGTACCAAGATCTGATGGAAAGATACCATCAAAGTGCACGACAAGAGAGGTATGAAATCATCTGCTCCATGATAACAACCATGATGAAGGACGGGGAATCTGTCACAAGCCACATGCAGAAAATGCAAAGGTATGTGGATCGATTGCTGAAGCTTAATGTGAACTTCCCTGAGGAGCTTGCAATAGATATCATTTTGCACTCCTTACCATCATGTTATGATCAATTCCGCATGACATATCACATGAATAACGAAGAGGTCACACTCAGCAAACTTCAGGGACTTCTCAAGACCGCAGAAACAGGTCTTAAGGGGAAGTTGGTTGTTAACACTCCTACTCCAAACTCTACTCCGGTTTTGGCAATCGGGAAAAGTCGAGGGAAGAAGAGAAAGAGCTCTTCTAAGGGTACCAAGGCTTGGACCCTTGATGGCTCTTCTTCAAGTGGAACCAAGAAAGGTTTCGTCACTCCTTCTTCTGACCCAAAAGAGGCTGAATGCTTCTATTGCCATGAAAAATCACATTGGAAGCGGAACTGCCCAAAATACCAGCAAGATGTGAAGGATGGGAAAATTAAACCCAACCATGCAGGTATTTACACTATCATTTCTAATAACTCACCCCATTCTAAATGTTGGGTCCTTGATACCGGTTGTGGTATTCATATTTGTTGTGACTTGCAGGGACTAAGAAGAAGTGAGAATGTGGAGCAAGGAAGAATAAACTTAATCATGGGGAATAGGAAAGCTTTACCTGTCACCAAGATTGGAGTTTATACTTTATCGCTAAGTAGTGGGTTTAGTTTAGATTTGAATAAGTGTTGTTATTCGCCAGAAATGGCAAGAAATATTATTTCCTTTCATGCATTGTATAAACAAGGTTTCACCTTTTCATTTGATAATGAAGTTGGTTTGATTAATGCTTTCTTTAATAATGTTCTTTATTTTAAAGCATTACCTTGTGATGGCGTGTATGAAACAGTATCTGTGGTTGATAACTTAGGAAATAATGTATTGTGTATTGATTCTGTGAATAATAATAACTTGGATAAAGCATCATTATGGCATTGTCGTCTTGGACATATAAGCAAGAAACACATAGGCCAACTCTAAAAGGATGGAGTCTTGGAGTCATTTGACCTAAAGTCAGATGATAGTTGCGAATCATGCTTACTTGGAAAAATGACAAAATCACCCTTCACAGGTTCTTGTGAGAGGGGTGAAGGTTTGTTGGACCTTGTACACACGAATGTGTGTGGACCATTCAAACATGCCACAAGGGATGCTAATCGTTATTATTTGACTTTTACTGATGATTACAATAGATATGGATATGTCTACTTGATCAAGCATAAGTCAGAGACTCTCGAAAGGTTTAAGGAATTTAAACAGGAAGTCGAGAATCAATTGGGCAGGAACATTAAGATGCTTCGATCCGATCGTGGTGGTGAGTATCTTAGTTCAGAGTTCCTTGACTATCTAAGGGAATGTGGGATAGTCTCACAATTGACACCTCCCAGGACACCACAGTTGAATGGTGTGGCTGAGAGGCGAAATCGAACCTTGCTGGATATGGTTCGTTCCATGATGAGTCGAGCTTCGCTGCCAATCTCATTCTGGGGGTATGCCTTAGAGACTGCCACCCAAATCCTTAATCTAGTCCCTACAAAGAAAGTTGCCAAAACTCCTCACGAGATGTGGATTGGTAAAGTACCCAAACTAGACCACATCAAGATTTGGGGTTGCGAGGCTTTTATGAGACGCGAGACTCATGATAAGCTCGAACCCCGAAGCGAGAGGTGTATTTTCATTGGCTACCCACAACAATCCTTTGGTTACCTCTTCTACAGACCTAGTGAAAATGTGGTATTTGTAGCTAGGAGGGCTTTCTTTAGAGAGAGAGAGTTCATAAGCCAAGGAAACAGTGGGAGGCAAGTTGATCTTGAAGAAATTCAAGAGTCAAGTGGTGAAGGAACTTCAAACCCTAGCACTCAACTTGAGGAGGAAACTCCTGTTGAGCCAATTGACAAGTCTGTACCTCTGAGGCGTTCCACAAGGGTTAGGAATGCTCCTGAGCATTATTATGGATTCCATATTACTGCAAAAGGAGATACACTTATCAGTGATGAGACACTGATAGGTCTGGATGAACCTAACAGTTACGCGGAAGCCATGGCAGGCCCTGAGTCAGCCATGTGGAAAGAGGCAATGGACAACGAAATACAGTCCATGTATGACAATCAAGTTTGGAACTTGGTTGAGAATGTACCAGGTCGTAAGACAGTTGGGTGCAAATGGGTCTTCAAGAAGAAGACCGACATAGATGGTAAAGTACACACTTATAAGGCTAGACTGGTTGCAAAGGGCTTCTCTTAAATTCCTGGAGTGGACTATGATGAAACCTTTTATCCAGTAGCCAAGATTAAGTCTATTCGGGTTCTGTTGGCCATAGCTGCATTTCATGACTATGAAATATGGCAAATGGATGTCAAAACCGCTTTCCTTAATGGAAAGTTGGCTGAAGATGTTTACATGAGTCAGCCAGAGGGTTTTGTCAGCAACGAGTACCCTAATAGAGTGTGTAAGCTTGAGAAATCCATTTATGGATTGAAGCAAGCACCTCGCAGATGGAATCTTTGCTTTGATGAAAAGGTCAAGGAATTTGGCTTTTCTAGGAGTGAAGATGAGTTTTGCGTGTATGTCAAGGCTAGTGGGAGTATAGTTAGCTTTTTGGTGTTGTATGTGGATGACATACTACTCATAGGAAATGACATCCCAACTCTGCAGGAAGTCAAGTCCTGGCTTGGGAAGTGTTTCTCTATGAAGGACCTAGGAGAAGCTACCTATATTCTAGGGATAAGGATCTTGAGAGATCAGATTAAAAGACTAATTGGACTTAGTCAGAGTACCTACTTGGATAAGGTGCTGAAGAGATTCAGCATGTAGGACTCCAAGAAAGGAGAGTTACCCATCCAGAGTAACGCCAGATTGAGTAAGACACAAAGCCCTAGCTCTGAGGCTGAGATAGCAGAAATGAGTCGAATACCTTATGCTTCGGCTGTAGGATCGATCATGTATGCAATGACGTGTACTCGACCTGATGTAGCCTTTGCCCTGAGCATGGTTAGCAGGTATCAGGCGAACCCTGGCAAGGCACACTAGATTGCGGTAAAGAATATCCTCAAGTACCTACGGAGGACTAAGGACTAGGTCCTTACCCTCGGTGGGAGTGATGACTTGAGAGTTGTAGGGTATAGTGATGCTAGCTTCCAGACTGGTAGGGATAATTTCCGCTCTCAGTCGGGCTGGGTCTTTACCCTAAATGGAGGAGCAATTTCTTGGAAGAGTTCCAAGCAAGAGACAGTGGTTTATTCAACTTGTGAATCAGAGTATATTGCAGCTAGCGAGGTGGCAAAGGAGGCGATATGGCTGAAGAACTTCATTGGAGACCTTGGAGTTGTACCAGCTATTAAAGAGCCAATGGAAATTTTCTGTGATAGTGAAAGTGTTGTTGCCTTAGCCAAGGAACCAAGGGATCACGGGAGATCCAGACACATCGACAGAAAATACCATTTTATCAGACATCGAAGAGAAGAAGAACTCCTCGTGGAAAAGAGGGTATCATCGGATGAGAACCCAACAGATCCCCTCACGAAGGGACTGTCTCGGGTTAAGCATCTCCAGCATGCTCGGAGCATAGGGCTGAAGGATGATATTAGATTAAGTAGTTAGATAACCTCGAAATTTGTAAAGTGTAATTGACATTAGATGATGAATAAAAGGTGTTTTATTTATGAGTAAAGTGTTGCTATCTCTTGTCGATCGTTTACTATATTTCTTTTGCGTGTTTTGACTTCCAGAATAATTTTGTTTGGTACAACATATTATTCAAACCTCCACAGTCGGTCATATGTCGGAAGTAGGTATGAATCAAGACTGTCATGATTGGTTGCAGAGGTCTAAGGTGTTGGACAAGGCTACAACAATCATGAGTGATCATAAGTTCTGAGCATTGGACTCAACCCACGCTCACTGGAATCACTTCATGGAATTCTATCCCGAGTGATCGTGAGACGGTAATATCATATAAGTTTTCAAACCTAGAGATATGATTTGTTACTTACAAGTTGGTTATGCATTGATTGTATGACAACGCATTGGTAACTTGATGTTATAAAACGTGCTTTTGTGTATAATTCAATGAGTGGTAGAACAAACATATGAGTCGAAGTTTATCTATTCCTTCTTGGATTAGAAGCTGATATCTGGGCCCCTCGATGATTTTGTTTTGACCTATGTACTGGGCCCAGTCAGAACTAAGTTGATGTGTTCAATTAAGTTCTTTATTAAACAAATCGGAAATCGGGAAACAAACTGCTGGACAATAAGTAAGACATTGTTCCATGTATTTGTCCGGCTGATATCTAGAACAGAGGATTATATGATCACTTATCTTAAATGGCGTATCAACATCTTCTCAGTTCCGAGAGACCTTGAAAGAGCTACCATTGTCGGTCGGTTCCTGAAGTACTGGAGTTATAGTTATTAGACTTATCCAAGTGGGAGACTGTTGGATAAGGTGTCTAAGTCCATAACTATTTCTGGTTAGTACTTGACCCGACCCGGCATGGTCCATTTGGGTTGCATGGCACCATGCAATTGGATAGACTAAATGAGAGGAATAACACTTGGAGATTATTAATATATTATAAGTTCTAATATATTAATAATATTATTTGATTAGTTTGATCAAAGAATTAATTTGGAATTAATTAAGTGATCAAAAGATAACTAATTAAATATATGGGTTGATTATGTAAATCATTCATATCTTGTATAGTGGGCTAAGAGGCTCCATGGATTATCAAGTTGGGTTCTACCCATAGGATGCTCCATGGATGCTCCATGGGAGTTACAAACCCATGGATCATGGAAATGAAGAGTCATGACACATTAAGGTTTACATGGTGTAACCCCAGATGTGTCAACACTATATAAGGATCCCATTCTCCACCAAAATCAGCTACACATAAGAAACAAGAGGGCTAGGCCGATTTCAAGAAGTGTGTATTCTCTCAAAAGTCTTTCCAAGAGCATTTGGTGTTGTGTGAAGCATTTGAGGCATCACACTTGGGGTGCTAGGCTCACAAGGTTTCAAGGAACATAAGCAACAACAAGGTAAGTTATTCTATCTTTCATTCAAGTTAGAAATTGTTCCCCATGTATGCTAGATAGGAATATAACCTTGGAATTCAACTTTGCATGATAATTAGACAAACATAGATCCAAGGTTATTAGGGTTGCATCTACACTTAGGAAGTGTTAGAATGCTCAAAACCCATCAGTACCAAGTATAAAAAACGCCATTAAGATGTTTTATGACACCACTAGTGTTATCGATATCACAAGAGACCCAATGGTTACCAACAAGACTAGACAAATCCAATGAAAATTCAACTTTATTTGTCAAGAATTCGAATTGGGAAGTATATGCATCGAGAAGGTTCATACATATGATAACCTAGTAGATCCATTCACGAAGCCTCTTTCTCAAAACAATTTTGAAGGCCATGCAAAAAGAATTAGACTTCAGTTATCTGGTAATTAGATCTAATTTTTTACTTTATTAATATCTGGATATTCTAAACTATGTAGCAATGACATGTAATTTCTTTTGATATATGAAATATCTCTTTTGTATTAATGTTATTGTGTTCTATGTTAGCATGTTTTTTATGCTTGAATGATTTAACTTATTCTAAATTAACCATAGTGGGTCACTGTTGTGGGAGCAACTATGAATTAAGACTAATATGAATCAGATTGGTTGATTTCATGAGATCCTTGAATTATTTAATATAGCAGATCTATTCACGAAGCTTCTTCCTCAAAACAATTTTGAAGGTCATGCAAAAGGAATTAGAGTTCAATTATCTGGTAATTAGATCTAATTTTTTACTTTATTAATATCTGGATATTCTGAACTATGTAATAATCAAATGTAATCTATTTCGATATATGAGATATCACTTTTGTATTAATGTTATTGTGTTCTATATTAGCATGTTTTTTATCCTTGAATGATTTAACTTATTATAAATTAACCATGGTTGGTCATTGTTGTGGGAGCAACTATGAATTAAGACTAATATGAATCAGATTGGTTGATTTCATGAGATGAAATAGCAAGGCTTGCATCCAAATTCATATGTACTTGTTAGAGAACAACTATTAAATTGACCCACTTCAAGAATCACTTCATGGATCGTTATCATAAGTGAATTTTGAACAATGGTAAATATTTTGTCTTTTGACCTGAGATACATATTTAGGGACTCTAGTATAGGTATTGTTGTGCTTTAACATGGTTAAACGTTGTTCTTCATCGTGTAATTATAAAGGCTAAAGTTGTGTATAGTATAAACTACACAAGGTATTGTTGTGCTTTGACATGGATAGACATCTAAGGTGCATTACTTAAAGTTGTACAACAAATAAGAATGATTATGTTCCATGTTTCATGTCCAACATGATGTCTAAAACAAAAAAGAATATTGATACACTTACCTTACCTATCAATTGTAGCTTTAAGCTCCTAGAATTGGATGTTGATTGATGGCACCCCCTCCGTGTGTCGTTAGGGGTAGTAGCTCGTTACACGACACGAGCTACTATCTTTATCAATTCATAACGAATATTGTGTAAATGGGAGATTATTGGATCTATGTGCTCAAGAATCATTATTGAATGATATTGCTAATAACATATGATCCTATAGGGTCACAGCTTAATCAAGTTGGTACATACTGAATATTTATTATTAATATGATTATTAATAAATGTAATCAACTCTTTTAATTAATTATGGAAAATTATTATTTCATGAAAATAACATATCAAAATGTCATAACTAGTTATTATATCATATGGTATGATATAATTAGTCATGTATAAGTTTTTGGGCACATTGGATACTATTATACTTATACATGTATGTGTTAGTTATCTATTAGAAAGTTAACACCCTTTTCCTCTTATTATTTTCCGTGTGGCCATAGGTTTTAAGGAGGGATAGGAGGCTTTTTGCCAACCTCCCTCTTCCACCATCTTACTTGTAAGCAACCATGAATTTTCATTAAATAAAGGTACGGGCTTTAAGTCTTTCATATAATTCTAAATAGATGTATTATACTTTCATTTGGCACACTCCTTCCCATAGAAAAGAAGAAGATAAGAGCACTCTCATTTCTGTAACGTCATGATTTTTCACCCAAAATTTTCATTTATTTTTATAATCTTTTAATGGAAAATGCAACGAAAGACTGTAAACAATTTTTATTTCGAACCACAACATTACGTTCAATTCAATACCAAAATATCAAGAGTATTTAATTGTAGCGGAAGCATAAGTATCAAAAATTAAATAACGTTTCCAAGTGGCGTCTTTATTCTAAGGATAAACTACCCAAAAATGACCCCATCTAACCAAGCCAAGCTTCTAAGCTACATGTACCAATCATAAAGTCATAAAGCAAGAAACAAGTGTCAGCAAATGCTTCGTGAGCCAATAGGAGTTTGTACACAATGAAAGGAAAACCATACCATCCCCTAATGGGTCAATCATTCAAATTATAATCATATAAACAAAATTCACATATCAGTCAATAACCAATCATCTTTCCCATAAAATTCAATCATTCAATTTTGTATCATCCATTCACATTTCATTCGTTTGTGTGACATCAATTGTATTTCATGCATAATCATATCGTAATCGTATATCATCATATCAAAGGAATGTATCATAATCGTATAGGTGTAGGTAGTCTCGTAGTAATACCTAAACCCAAAATAAAAACCCGTTCGCTACTTCTGTGCCAGGCCAGCCAAATGCTTTAGGTGGTTCGCGACTCCCACCCGCCACACCGATCCCAAGACTCCACTGTCACTACTCCGACTATGCAATGTACAAGTACATCGTGGTGTCGTTCTGGTGTTGGTACAAGCGGTGACATTCGTCCGCCACCTCCCAACACCTACGTGATGTTTGTAAAGCCTCGTTCGAATGCCCAACATCACTCCAGTCTGCAAAAACCGAAGTGTACACGTACCATGTGTCACACGAGCATCTAGAAAGACCGAGCAACTCGTAAATGGCTTAAGCTCTTTTCCTAGAAGGTATTTTTTCAACCTACCAGGCTCGAAGGTTTCCGGATAAGGTTTCATGCTAAGTGCTAGGTTCTACCCTTGCCCTCTACGCATAACCCCGCATAATCGATCGTAAATCAGGTATAAGTGTGGAATATTTGTATTATCATAATCAAGATTCATTACATTTATACAAGAAGATACTAAACAAGATCATAGTCAAATATCAAGCATTTCATATGGCATAACATAGCTGTAAATAATTGTATCAAGTACCAAGATATGTATACCAAATTTCAAAAGCATACGATTGTCACAAAAAGGGAAAATAATAACATAGCTCATATAGCACGTATTGACATGATCAACAATTAATAATACTCTAATTTTACTAGTCGATCCGTTTCCAGAAAGTAGTTTTCGATTATGTACAAAGTTTATGAAAAGTCTATCGACTCACCTTAATATTTGTCGAATGAATTACCCTTTTACTTCAACTTGTAAGCTTCGTGACTTTCAAGAAAATACCTAAACAAATATCGGTTTAACATTTAGTTTAGGTTCTAACAAGTAATGATTGCCTATTAATAATATAAAAATAATATGACCTAAAATATCAAATGTCATAAAACGGAATCAAGTTTTAGATTATTTTTAACCCTTCCAAGTTAACATCTTTTTAACATGTACCTTATCATTTTAATAACACCTTTACCATTATTAGTTCATCTTTACTAATAAAGCTCAGAATGTACCATAAGACGTCAAAACTATAATAATCCTCCATTAGCCAGCCATCCTTTATTTGTAACTAAAAATATCATATGTCATGTCTTTTATATATATATATATATATATATATATATATATATATATATATATATAATCAAAGTATGTTTTAAATTATTGTTTAAACTTTAAAACTAACATATTTTAACATCGCTTTAACATAATTATAATTCAGGTCAAGCACTACAAGAAAATTTCGATTTAACTGCGGAAAAATTCCGTAGCAAAATAATGTAATTCCGTAGCTAAACCTAAATAACTACAGAAGTTGCTACGAAATTTTCCAATGAGATTCCATAGTAAGATTTTTTGTAGCAAAATATTTAACTACAAAATTATAGTTCCGTAGCAATTTTGCTATAGCCATTGCTACGACGTCTATCCGTAGCATTTCAACTACAACACACTTCCATCACAATTCCGTAACAATGAGTTCTGTAGCAAATTTCGTATCTATTTTGTTCCGTAGCAAATTCCGTAGCCATTTGGTCCGTAGCAAATTCTGTAGCCATTTGGTCCGTAGCTAATTGTTCCGTAGGAAATTCCGTAGCCATTTGGTCCATAGCAAATTTCGTAACTAATTGTTTCGTAGCAAATTTTGTAGCCATTCGTTCCGTAACAAATTCCGTAACAACTTTTTTGTAGTCAATTCCATAACAATCGTTCAATACCATTTTTTTTCTATAAAATTCGATTCTTTAATTTGACTTATTATATCAATTTACAAAAATACAATTAATATAAAACCAAAAATAACAAAGTATTTCTATAGAAACTAAAAGAAATATCCAATACATCAAAAGATACATATTTCAAAATTAAAAGTCGCTACAAATTTAACGTAAAACATTATTCGATACATAATATTCTATCACTGTTTAATAAAAGTTTTGACTTGTTCACTCAATGTGTTAATGACATTCATTGCTTGTGCAAGTTGTTGTTCAAACTTTTCTTGAACATCCACATTTTTCTGCTGAAACTCCACATTCTTTTTCTGAGCATCCTCATATTTTTGCTGAACATCATCATATTTTTGTTGAATATCCTCATATTGTTTGCGTTATGTCTCAACTAACTTCTTCAAATTCTCAATCTCGAGTTTTGTCTCGGCATTATTATCCTCGTATTGTTCACGATGCATTTCAGAAGATCCTTTACTAGAACGAATGCGCTTTCCATTTGAGCTAAATCCATATAATATCTTTTTTCGATCATGTCCCCCAACAACATCATAAAATAGTTTGTCCTTATCAATTTCCTCTCCTATTGCTTCCAAGCGATCACATCGTTCCATAAAATCATCCTATAATTTTATAATTGTGTTGAGATAAAACTTATACAAAAGAGAAATCAAAAAAAATTTACATGAAATTATTAAAAATAAAACTTACATGAATTTTTTTTAGCTTTTTCAACTAAAAAAGTCACTCCATCGTGATTCTTAGTGTGTGTATACAGGAATAGTTCATGGTGTGCCGGATCATGTCCCCAAAGCTTCTTCTACATACATACAAAAAAATCAATATTAAAGTAGATTGCTATTTTTACATTTAGGCTTAGATATTTAAAAATGAAAAAATAGCAACTTACTTTTAGGCTAAACCCATTTAAAAATCAAAATGGAACTAGATTGCTATGATACAAAAGTAAATGAAAATAGATTGCTATTTTTTGCATATAGGCTCCACTCTTTAAAAATGAAAAATAAAGTAACATACTTTTTAGGATTAGTCCTCTTAAAAATCAAAATGGAACTAGAAAAACTATAACATACAACTAAAAGAAAGTAGATTGCTATTTTATATATTTAGGCTTAGTCCTTATAAAAATCAAAATAGAACTAAATAATGGTATTTCTAAATGAAAGTAGATTGCTATAATATAAAATTAAATGAGTACTTACTAAATCAAAAGCAATCTTGGAATGAGAAGCCGATCCACCGGTATGCGTAGAAAGGGCTTGTCCATCAGCTACACCTCTACGCCTATTTTTTTTTTGTTTTGTTCTGCTTTCTTCTTGAACTCTTCAGTATTCCATCTTGCAGTCCAGGATGTCCACACTTCTGATGTTATATTAACAGGTTTTTTTTAGAGTCGACTTTTTCCATTTTGAGCTTATATTGTAGATATATTGTCTATATCTTTCCTTTGCCTTATTTTCCCAACAAGCTTGGACTAACAGACTTTTTGCATCATCCCAATATCACTTTTTCTACAAATACAAAATATATAGATGAGTTTTTAAGTTAATGAGTACCTAATAATTGCATAAACGAGATACATACATGAAACTCGTCCCAATAAAGAAGTTTTGTCTCGTTGCTTAAAGTTGCCCAGCTATACCCATTTAAATCAGCTCTTTCACCAAAGGATTCATAGATAATGGAAGAACATGGGCCCGAAGGAAATAACCTACAAAAGTAAAAATTAACATTGTAAAAATCATGAAGCTCAATGTTGATAAAAATGTAAGAATTTTAACTTACTCCTTATCTCGCACTTCAATATATAGACACCCATCCAGTCCTGTAGATCCAAGTAAATACTCTTGATGTTGAACGCCAACATTTTCCTCAACCGATTCACTACAATTTGTTGTGGATGTAGGTACAAATGATGTAGTAGTAGCAGGTGTAGATGATTGCATAGATGTAGGTACAGATGATTGGGTAGATGATGTAGGTAAGAATGACTGGTTGGATGATGTAGGTATGGATGATGCATGTGTTGATGATGTGGCACCCATAGCACCAACATGTGAAACAAATGTTGGGGCAGATACAATACCAATAGATGATAATGTGGTACGAGATGATGATGACGACAATGCTGGTGTAGATAATGTTGGTGTAGATAATGGGACATATATATTACCAACAAATTTTGCATCATTGGTACGTTTGTTTATGAAACGTGCACTTGTATGTTGCTTTCGTTTCAATGTGTCTCTTAATAAGAATTGTGACATCTTTTCTGAAATTTTAAAAACTTAAGAAGTTATAAATATGTTAGATCACAAATATTATAGAAATATCTTACTAAAAATTTAAGCATACTACTTTTTAAAAAAATTCAAATTAAAAAAAAAATATATTGCATACATAAAGACTATTTGAGTATGATAAATGACCGTTTTACCCTTCACCAACTTAGCACATTATAACATAATTCAAAGGAATGTTAGGAATGGAAAAAGGGGTGTCTAGATAGTATACACAAAATAAGGCCATTACTCAAATCATTTTAAACAAGAGTGTTAATACACAAAAAAGATATAGGACCAAAAATTCAAAATTATCTATAAAATATTTTGAATTTTATCTAAAATAAAGTTAGAAAAACAATAAAAATTTGAACCCTAATGGAATGATTTCTATGGTTGCACAAAAACTGCAATTAAAATTACTACCAATCAATAGCTTTGTTTGTTGGTAAAGAAAGACCTTTCCTGTAGTACTTCCAATCAATCGGTTCTGGCTCCTGCATTATCCAACAAGAAAAATCATTAATTGATACATAAAGACTGCAGTCACTGCCACCTATCCTTATTTTCCAGCTCAAACGTTGTGTTTTCCTCCCAAATGTAAGAAATTGGCGATTCTTTATAGGCTAAGATCACTATATGCAAGGTTCTAAATGGCATGAGGCGTGGCGTGGCGGCAAGGCCAAGCCTCAAGCTTAACGAGCCATGACGTTTTTCAAGGCGTGATATAAGGCGGCGATTTTGTATTAATTTAAAATTATATTACCATATAAATATATATATTTATATTAAATATAACTACTTTTTAGAAGTGTTAGATCAATAACTAATAACAAAAAGTTAACAAAAACCACAATACTTGTATCTCCGATTTGAAAAGACATAACAAAGAGCAAAAAAATTGTGTCTCAAACGAAAAAACATGCGCCATAACACGCCATAACGCGCCATGGTGCGCCATATCACGCTTTGCCACGCGTCACGCCTAACAGCAACGTTATGAAGCTTTTCGTAACGGCGAAGCCACGCCTCACGTCATGGCACGCATTGGCGCGCGCCATGGAGCGCCTTTTAGAACACTGACTATATGTATATTAAATTCAAGTTAATATGTATATGCATCATGAATTGTTTGTTTTTGCAATGTTGTTCATTACTAAGTAGCTACCATGTATAGTTTGCTCGTTCTCAATCGTTTTTTTCTCCCTCTTTCTTGTAAATGTCGATGATGAAACAACCCAAAGGGTGCTGTAATCGGTTTTTAGGGTGTAAAGGGAAAGGCGTATAAGCCTCCTGGTAACGGAAACAAAGAGGAAGATTGGTCGCATCATCTTCCTTAATCAAAAGTTCAAATGGGTGTTATCTAAAACAAATTTACAGTTTGGCTCTCTATATTTGGCTTTTATTCCAAAATCAACCCCTATTTTCCTTTTCTTTCATTATACAATCCTCCAATTAGTGTATCTTAACCCCCTCCACTTTCATAGGTTCATAATTGACTCCTTGTATTAATTTATCTTACGTTTGGGTTTTCTTTTGTGACATTTAAATTCATTTAGTCAGCCTAAATGTTGCCTAAAAGTTACGTAATCCCATTTTTAAGTAGCTTTAAACATTAGTTAATTCTTTAATTTAAATTAATTCATCTTTTTTTTTTTACCCGAATTTTCTTATTTTATTTTATCTAATTCAAGATAAATACCAATATTAATTAAATAATTGTAATATATTTTAATTACTATATAAATTAAATCCTATAAAATCCTAATTAATCTTCTTTTTGTTCATATTTCTATATAATAAGTATATAATCAGACACGAAAAATACATACAACTTAATCCTATATAGCAGAAGACTAACATAGTTAACAAAGAGATTTTTAGGTCGTTACAATTTCTCCCTTTGCCTTTCATGTGAAGTTAGGTGCAAGTGTTGGTGCTTCTTTTATGCTTCTACTTTAGTGCTTACTTGTGTTAAGTATTTAAAGGCTTAAGAAACTCAAGATACAATAAGGGAACTAGCATTCATTATGCTTTACTCTTGGTGGTGGATTACATATAGAGAAGTTCAAGCTCTTTGCTCATGTCATTTACATCAACACCCCAATTTTGAGTGGTTTCAAAGGCTCCAAAGGTTGTCACTCTAAAACGCCCTATAGTTGTTTTAATATAATTCTAATGTATGTAAAAGGATCCTTGATGGTTTTATTTTTAAATGATCTAAAATAAACCGGTTATTTTATTAATGCTTCTATTTTTGTTTTTAAGAAAATCTCTCTATTGTATGTATAAATATAACAACGTAAACAGATACGCATAGGTATAAATACAATAACATAAACAGATAGGCATATGTATAAATACAATAACGAAAACAGATAATAGATTCCCATGAGTGTTCGAGTGTGTGTGACCTCCCATTTCTTATGTTCCCGAGAATACATTCATTTTGAAAATACATCAACATAAAGTTAGTGAGTTCATAGGTTTGACTGAAAGTACTTTTATACAAATAATATATTTTTGTTTATATTGTTACTGTAACATCCCAAAATTCAAGGCCAAAAATTTCGTTTTTAAATAAGTTATTACATAAAACCATCAGTATAAAAACATTCATAATAATATCTCGTGTCAGTAATCAAAACATATTATCATAAAACCATATCAGAGTGTAATCCCCAAAGATCTTATGTGCGGAAAACATAGTGTGATGCGCTGCGATCAAGTCGGCTCCTTTCCTTTAGACACGAACTACCTGAAACCAAAACTAAAAACCGTAAGCACGAAGCTTAGTGAGTTCCCCCATCATACCACATATCATACAATCACAAAGCATACATACTGTCGGACAATTCTGAGGTAACGACCTACCCGGTACGACCAATCTAGGGTGCCGACCTACCCATGTCAAGTCATTCTGGGGTGCTGACCTACCCATGTCAAGCCATTCTGGGGTGCTGACCTACCCGTCGGTCCTAACAACCGACCCTCGGGGACTATTCCACCCCATACTGCTACTATCACATATATCATAACATAAACATACCTTCAGACATATCTGGGGTGTCCGAACTACCCTTCTGTCCTAACAACCGAAATTGGGGACTATTCCCCTCCTACAACCACTATCACATATAACATATCATGCCAACATATAAACATATCATCACATACTGTCAGACATATCTGGGGTGTCTGACCTACCCTTCGGTCCTAACAACCGAACTCTACTACTATCACATATAACATATCATGCCAGCATATAACATATCAGGTAGTAGCAAACCTAGATGATATCACAAAGACAATCATCTAACATACAACTCCTACTGGTGGGTCGACATTGTGGCCGTAGACCCACCGCTACTGGAAGGTAACTCACCTCACAATACTGAAGTCTCGTAGACACAATCCCACACTTGCTGAAGTCCCGCAGACTCAACCCCAACTGTTGGATGACAGATTCCCGAACTGTCAACACCAAAACAACAGCCAATTAATAATTGGGTCCTAACACATAACCATAATACATACTTAGATAATTACTACATTACCCCAGGCTTGGCTTATTTAAGCCCAAGGCGCAATCCATAGGCCCAAAGCCAACTAGGAATTAAAGCCCAACATATGGCCCAATTTTCCGAATTGGGTCCCAAGCCTATACATGGTCTTATTCTAAGGCCCAACATTTTATAATCATTAAGGCCCAACTATGGCCCATCTATGGCCCAATTTTCCAAATTAGGACCAACCCTTTACATGGGCCTTACCCTACGCCCATTACATTATTTGTGACAACCGCCAATATTCGGTCAAGTCAAAGTCAACTAGAGTCAACAAGTCAAACAGGTCAACTCAATTTGCCCGTAGGTACTAGAGTTTACGTTATGTAATTTCTAAACAACTCTCTATTCTAATAAGAGATCATAAATCGAAAAGTGCGTACATCTAGATCTCCTTAACCTAAAACGGTGGTACGTGGAGAGCCCAAACCGATAAAACAATGTTACTACTCATCGGGAGTATGCAAGATCCTTAAACAAGGCTTAACGGGGTTTACGGACCTTGCAGTGCGAAGTCGGACACTCAAAAAGGTCACAAATGAAACCTCTCTCAATCGTTTTCACTCTATCTCTTCTTATCGAGAATCTCTCCTAAATCTCTCTAAGTATGTGAAATCTCTCCCAAATATCTCTCTGTATGTGAAACCTCTCCAAGTATGTCAAATCTCTCCCAAATCTCTCTAAGTATGTGAAATCTTTCCTAAATATCTCTCTGTATGTGAAATCTCTCCCAAATCTCTCTAAGTATGTGAAATCTCTCCCAAATATCTCTTTGTATGTGAAATCTCTCCAAGTATGTCAAATCTCTCCCAAATCTCTCTAAGTATGTGAAATCTCTCCCAAATATCTCTCTGTATGTGAAATCTCTCCAAGTATGTCAAATCTCTCCCAAATCTCTCTAAGTATGTGAAATCTCTCCCAAATATCTCTCTGTATGTGAAATCTCTCCAAGTATGTCAAATCTCTCCCAAATCTCTCTAAGTATGTGAAATCTCTCCTAAATATCTCTCTGTATGTGAAATCTCTCCAAGTATGTCAAATCTCTCCCAAATCTCTCTAAGTATGTGAAATCTCTCCCAAATATCTCTCTGTATGTGAAATCTCTCCAAGTATGTCAAATCTCTCCCAAATCTCTCTAAGTATGTGAAATCTCTCCCAAATATCTCTCTGTATGTGAAATCTCTCCAAGTATGTCAAATCTCTCCCAAATCTCTCTAAGTATGTGAAATCTCTCCCAAATATCTCTCTGTATGTGAAATCTCTCCAAGTATGTCAAATCTCTCCCAAATCTCTCTAAGTATGTGAAATCTCTCTCAAATATCTCCCTGTATGTGAAATCTCTCCCAAATATCTCTCTGTATGTGAAATCTCTCCAAGTATGTCAAATCTCTCCCAAATCTCTCTGAGTATGTGGAATCTCTCTCAAATCTCTCTCGAAATCTCTCCCAACTTTCTATAATCACTCGGGGCATCCCGACCCTCGAATTTGGCGAAAACAGCCCAAAAACGGAAGTCTACGCGAAAAACGGACTTAAGGAACTGAAACCCCTCTCAGGAACCGAAACCCCTCTTAGGACCCGAAAGTCCTCTTAGGAACCGAACCTCCTGATGAAGAGGAACCGAACCGAAGGTACTGTTCACTACTAACCGAACCTCGCTTATAAGGAAGAACCGAACCGAAGGTACTGTTCACTACAGTTCATTCGGTTCTGACTTCTCGCCTTTTATCTCCGGACCGAGGACCGAGGCTTCGCTTCTGACCTTCGCTTCTGACCTTCGGACCGAGCCCATCGCCCTCGTTCCTTCTTCTGGCTCAGCCTCTCGCTTCCGAATCAGCACCATCCTGACCGAACCTCGGCCTAGGACCGAGAGGTCTCGCTGGGAACTCATTTTCTCCCGGTTTCCGCGTAGTTTTACGTTTAATGCCCGTTTTTAATTATTTTAACGTGGGGTTTTCACCCAAAATCATATTTTAACATAATAAACCCTAAATATTCACAATTTAATCATATTTTCATAAAAATCTTTATTTAAATAATAAAAGCAAGTGGGTAAAGTACAAAGAGGTGGAGTGTTGACTTTGCTTTACTTTATGACACAAGCAACCACTCCCACACCCACTCTATGACCAGCCACACCTCCCCACCTTACCTAGGTCACATCAATGTCCTTCCCACTCAATCATCACTCCTTCCCACGTTTTTGAGAGCTGAATATTCATCCTCTCTCCTCATTTCTCTCATTTTCTCTCTTTTCACCAAAAGGAGCAAACTCTTTTCTCTCTCATTTTCCCTCTCTAGAACTCGAGATTTGAGGGCTGATCTTGGGATTTTCCTCCACATTTGGTAAGAATAATCCATTCTCTTTATGATTATCTCAATTATTTCCACTCGAATCATGGATATCTTACACAAACTCTCTCATAATTGTGTTAGATCTTCGAATCTTCAAGTGATTCTTCAAGTGTTCTTGGGTTGAACACTTCTCTTCTTCAACACTTACCTACTGAAATCACTTAAGGTGAGTTCATACCCCTACATTTTCATGTTTTCTCAAGTTTTTAGGGGGGGGATACAAGTTAAAACACCAAGAACATAACTAAACTTTTTTAGCAGCCTTCATCAGAAAAGTTCAACTCGATTCACGGACTGTTTTGGACATCTTAAACATTTTAGTTTTCAAAACTGTTTTAGGTGCATGTAGTTCCACTTCCTAGCTTTAAAATGACTACTTGCACATCTCCATACGATTTTTCTACAATTTATGGTGATTTTTACAAAACTGCCTATCATTTCAAACATCAATCTGGACCAGTCTGTGATTATGGACTTTTTCACACAAGTAAGAAGTCATTAAAAATTATAATAAAAATTATGAACAAACTAGACTCGTTTTCCAAACTCTCAGAAGTTACAGAACTTGATTTGGACATTTTATGATTTTTCTACAATTTTTCCAATAACAGTTACAGAAAATGTTATTAACAGAAAAACACTATAAATTTCATTTCACCTTGTAACATGTTGAGCAAGGTATACATCATTATGTGATTATGTGTTGTTGCAATATATGACAATTTTGTATTCTTATATAGACATACATCAGAAAACAAATGGATTTATATCTCCACAAGTATGGTAAATATATAAATGATATTACAAGGCTATATCCATTAAAATAATAAACATTGGTAAATTATGACAAGTAAGGCTTATGCTCACTACCCACACAAATAATTAATAAACTATAATAGGTATAGTTTAGGGTTATTTTACATAACAAACTCATTATTAAAGGTTTTACACATACAAAAGAGTTATTACCACTATGGATAATTATGATAAACTATAATAAGCATAGATAAGCCATTATACCCCCACAAACGAACACGCTAGTTATAATCGGTATAGTTATGGCATATATATATATATATATATATATATATATATATATATATTACAAACAAAGTGATAACTATAATAGGTATAGTTTATGTTTCATCTACCCTATGAACTTAATTACAAGAAAGGAATTCACCATCACCACCACTTTTGATAAGCTATAATATGCATAGTTCATGTTCACTATCCACTATTACTATCCGATGAACTATGATATGTATAGGTTATATTCACCATCACCACCACTTTTGGTAAACTATAATATGCATAGTTCATGTTCACTATCCACTATTACTATCCGATGAACTATGATATGTATAGTTTATGTTCACAGTCACTATTACTATTTCGTACACTACACTAGGATTGGTTCCGGTTATCGGGTTTAAGTCCACATTCACTTACGCATTGCCAGTTTTCAGCTATAATTTCTAAGTGTATATGATAGAGTTATATAGAATCTAGTCGTGATTGGCTTAGAATTGGTGGGCCCGCCTCATCTCCTGTTCCTCGTTGGGTTGTGGACCTAGGGCAGACCCACTATATTCAACGTTTTATCTAACTTAAATCTTATATAACTTATATACGCTGGACGATTATAGGGGAAATCTACGGGTCAATCTAGGGTTCATTAACACATCATATAGGAATATTCTGTTTACACTTAACTAAGAAAATATTGGATTTTCTGGAAATTTACTCTATCGATTTTATAAGGAAAACGGTTTCTACTCCAAACAAAACTCTTATGAACTCACCAACTTAATTGTTGACACTCTTTCAAAACTACTTGTATTCTCAGGAAATCAGTGAAACAGGAAAACTTCAGCGCTTTGAGGATGGGGCGTTAAACCGTCAACAATTTATTTTTGTCATCATAATGTAATTGATTTTGAAACATGTAAACATATACTTTGGTGTAACTTTTTCAATTATATTTATGATGGTTGTATTTACTTTGAGCACTATTATACACGTTGTTGTGATACTGTACATGAAGTCCTCCACCCCCGGACGTTTCCGCCATCCTTGGTTTGGGGGTGTGACATTATTTTAGTCCTTATGATTATTCTTGGATGGCCCATTAATAATCCAATCATCAAGACCCAAATGAAATTAGGGTTTTACATAAAATGATGATTGGGGTTAAGTTTCCTACTTAACCCATTAAGGAATTATTCCTCTAAGGACTTAATCCATTAAGTCCAATATCGCTTGGATTAATCTTGCCAATGTTTATTATTTAATATTTCAAGTTATTAAATAATTCTCGTGTGTCCCGACTAATTCCCCAAATTAGGGTTTTATTGAAAACCCTAATTAGGGTTTCCAACCCATATACTAGCCCATTTATTAATTTGTTGGACTTTTAGGTTATTTAGGGCTTTATTGGGCCTATCAAGCCCACTAGAATGTCATCAAGCCCATTAGGGTTTTATTGGGTCAATTAGAGTCCATTAGACTCATTAGAGTTTTCACTAAGCCCATTTGGCTTTATTGGGCCCATTAGGCTAACAAGGCCCATTAGGGTTTCAAGCATCCCCAACGAAGTCAACTCACAAGACAAGCACACCGCCACCCGACACGGCGGTCGGTGGCAGCAGGAGGCGGCAACCACCACCCTAAGGTGGTGGTTTCCAATTTCTTTTATTATTTCATTTCCAAATTACAATTACAACCCAAAAAATAAAACACACTAAACTGAATAAACACACACACAACCACCCTATGGTGGTCGGTGGTGGCAGAAGCGGCGGCAGCCACCACCTTAAGGTGGTGGCGGTGGGTTTTCCGACCAAGATCGCTCCAATAATCCTCACAATACAACTACATGAACACTCTCGACTACATACCCATGAAATAACGCACACTACTCGGACTTGAAGCAACAGTGCAGTCAAACTCATGAGAAACACGAACATGGCAGTGGCGGCGGCGCGACGTGGTGGCAACGGCGGCGCGTATGACGTCAAACAGCTCGAGGGAAACGAAAATACGAGATGAGGCTGATCTTACCAGGGGATTATGGTTGCTCGCAACCTTCTCTTCGTCGTTCACAACTCCAACTTCAATCTCGATACTCCTCTTGGCCGTTCACGGTGTTACCGACAACAGAGTTGTGGTGGTCGGCTCAGGATCGCAACCCCCTTGGCTTCGCCGACAAGGAGATCGATGGCGGCTGGAAGGTCTCTCATGGTGACGGCTAGTGAAGCATTAGGGTTAGGCGTGTTTAGAGGAAAACGGGAGGGAAGGGAATGACGGGTTTAAGTCCCGTGTTCCTTTCAAACTTATGCTTACTTAACACATTTAGTCCTTCCCCATGCAATCTTTCCCAATTCAAGGTTGTAATTTACACAATAGCCCCCAACATTCAAGATTCATAACAATTCAAGTCCTAGAAGTTACCATATAGCCCCTCCATGACAAATCCTTTTCAAAATAAGTCCCATATTTTCCTTTTCAACCCACTCCATGGAAGTCCCTTACAAATTAAGTCCCAAAAATGACCAAACAACCCCTAATATCTTAATTATGACATAATTATCCCTTCCACCTCATTTTCTTTTAAATTAAATCCAAATAATTACCACGGAGCCACTGTCTTTATAAATAATTATAAACTGAGTCCGGAACTCACACTTTTAACCTCTGACTTCTAAAATTGTAATAATTAGCTCTTCGAGACCAACCTTTGATATATAATTATTTATTTTAGGGCTTCTATTCATTCATTATTTTATTCATTTAACTAATAAATAAACGGGTGTTACAGTTACTTTTCCAACTTATATTAAAGTGTAATTTTTATAACCAAAAAGTATGTGTATACTGTATATAAGTGCTTACCTTACTTATATAAATATATACTTTTTATAACCAAAAAGCATGTGTACATTGTATATAAGTGCTTACCTGACTTATTTAAATGTGTACATATAAACCCTAAAATTATGTGTTTACTGCTCTATATAAGTATTATTTTAACTAAGTGTGTTTAGAGTGTACTCAATGTTACAATGAGTCCCTATAACTGAGCTATTTGATACGTTTTTGTCCCTCGCGACGTTGTTGTATGTCGTAGAAATTTTGTCCCTGGCGCTTCATCGATGTTGTAACTATATGGACAGTTATCACCCAGTGTGACTCTTCCATCAAGGTTGTAGCTTGGAACCATAGGTGGGGGTGTCAACTTGTATAGATCTATACATAACTTTCATCGCTCACTTAGGATTACCGGTTATATGTCAGGGGTCTTTCTAAGCATTACACTTAGGTGATGAAGTGTCTCATGTAAACCATTGAGTGAATAGATCTAAAAGTGTATGTGCCCTAGCTTTAAGTGTTAAAGTTACTAGGTAAAAGTTTGACATAATATAATTACTATATAAGGTTTATAACCAAATTTGGATAACATAACCACTAGAAATGTGCAAAAAGAAACATATTTTTTTTACAACATAACTACTATAAAAGTTTATATCCATGTATTAACCAAAGCATAATAATCTTACCAATTATGTAAATTAGGCTTTAATATTTGTGCATATCAGTTTTAAATAACACTTGTTTATAAAAACGTATAGTTAACGATTTAAATATGTATAAGCAATAATCAATCGTTTTATGTTTATATAAAAATAAATAATATTTAATAGCATGTATTTCCCCCCGAAAATATTAAAAATTGAAAATGGGGCCCGGAATAGTCATCCTTGAAGCATGCTTTATCGTTTCGGAAAAAGTCACAACGCGTAGGAAATCAACTAGATAGAATTTCGTTTATAAGAGAGTGAAAGTTAGCTCGAGATCGAATGAGACCAGATCTGGGAAATTTTGGGAAGGAAATCACTGTAAAACCACTTCCAATCGTTGGAAAAGCGCTTCAGTGGTGGTCAGTGCTGGTTTTAGGGGCTATCGGAGCTGCTAGTGGCAATGAGGAGGGTCATCAGAGTTCTTAGCTAGGGTGCTCGACATAGGAAAATGGGGTGCCTAAGGTGTACTAATGGGCAAAGACAGCGAATCATGGCAACGGACAGTGGTAACCCTTTGTGGTGTGTCGCCAAAATTTTTAGAGAGAGAGAGAGGGAGAGAAAGAGATAGAGAGAGAGTAAAAGAAAGAAAGAGAGAGAGAGAGAGAGAGAGAGAGAGAGAGAGAGAGAAGGTGTGAGGGTGAGGGGATGACTTCTTCTCTAATTTAAAAATAAAAATTGAGGATGTGGCCGGCTAAGAACGTGATAGGTGGCACTCTCTCGAACCATGTGCCACAACCCAATGAAAACCAATATCTCGCATTTTTTTAAAACACTAGTTCAACGTCTATGAAATTACAGTCTGTAATATGTAAGCTATACACCTAGCGAATAGCGTAGCTATGTTAACAAAGTATTTGAAGTGTGATGTTGGGGGATTCCTGATTTCGGTGATTAGACTTGTTTTTGTGAAAGTATCCAAACTTCGTGAGATTGAAATTCCGAGAAAAGAATAAAATACTAGAGTATTTATTGATTCATCAAACGTTATCAAGTCCATCAAATGAGTTTGCAACTAACCTAACAAATTGTTTGAAGATTCGTTAGCAGAATGGCATGTGTTGTGATATTTCGTTTTAATCCACAACGGTGTTTTACTTTTTCGAGTAATATGAATGTGACATCCCCATTCTCACGGTCAGAAAAGACCGATTAGTTTATGCTTCATTTAAAAAAATCAGAGTATACTTTTAAAGAAAAGTGTTGCGGAATTTTGTTCCCAGAAAAACATGATAAATATGTTATCGAAGCATTTCCGAAGAAATGTATTTTATTCATTTTAAAACTTTGGGATGTCAATGTCAATACAGAAACATAAGCATGAACAGAACTTACATTCATTTACACTAGTGATCTACATCTCTTTAATCTCTCGGTGTAGTGTAGCTTTATATCAACACATGTGATACAAATAAACTAAGTGGGTCAGGTTGGGAAACCTGGTGAGTACATAGGGTTCTCACCCCACAATAATATAGTTATAATTTTTAAACATTAAACAATCAACCCAGTTACCCATCCCTATTATCTTCTTCACTCTTAAGGATTTACCTTAAGAATCATCTATCATTCATCTTATCATTCCTAAGGATTCTCCTAAGTAATATGCACGAAGTCCATCTTTGCCTATGGCGCAGCTGCCAATGTTATCTATTAGGCGCAACTGTCAATATCATCATTTAGGCGCAACTGTCAGGATTATGACGTTCTTTACTAGGCGCACCTGCCGATATTATCATTTAGGCGCAACTGCCAGAATTATGATGTTCTTTATTAGGCGCAGCTGCCGATATTATTATTTAGGCGCAACTGCCAGAATTATAATGTTCTCTATTAGGCACAGTTGTCGATATTATCCTTTTTGCACAGCTGCTAGGATGTTTACAGTAAATCATAGTTCAAAAACATCTACAGGTTGTGGCACAACTGCCAATGTTCATCTATATCATCTTTCATCCCTAATCATTTATCCACCCATGTTCTACCCAACATATTTTTAGATATAAAATACATGTATAGTCTAGATCTAAAAAACAAAGTTTAAATCTTTCATCCAGCATAGATCTCAAAGCACAAGATACATATACAACTTAGATTTGAAGAAAAAGTTTAGATCTGAAAAGAAAGAAATTCAGACTTTCATCCAGCATAGATCTCAAGTAAATATGCACAAATAGCACGTAATTTATAAAAAACACTTCATATTTATGTGTAAGATGAAAGTAACTATGCACTCACTTTATAAGGTGGTGATTCGGATAACACTTTGCTTCTTAAAATAATCTTCTTTGACGAAACCAGGAGGTTTGCTTGAAAATCGGGTTCTGCACGGGCAAAGTTTTAAACCGAAAAACTCTTTTTCTCGGAGTCTTCGGACACTTTGGGGCTTGAATATTCTAGTGCTAGGGAGGTTTACTAGGCTTCGGGGTGGGTTAGGGAGGCTAGAGAGAGAGAGAGAGAGAGAGAAAGAGCAGAGAGAGAAAGAAAGTGTAAAATGTGTAAAGGAAGAAGGTTGCCTCGCACCCCCCTTTTATAGGGTCGAGGATTCAGATTACGTTGGGCGTACCCTCGGTGGTACACTGCGCGTAGAGGACAGGTGTCCGGTCTTCTATGGTGATTCGTGGCTAGCTGCGGACAGCTAAAAGAAAGAGAATACAGGGTGTACGCGCTTCGTACGCATGGCATACTTCGGTACGCTTAGCGTACCCTCGCACACGAGGCGTTCCCTTCAGATAAGATTTGAAATGCGTACCTCAAACTTCAAAAAATCATAACTTTCGCATACGAGCTCCATTTTTGACGTTCTTTATATCCACGCGTAGGTAAGACCGTACTCTACAACTTTCGTTTAGACTTCGCCGACTCATTTTGAGATTATTTTTAAAGTTATATTTTTAACAGGCCGGGACAGGAAGGTCCGTTAAAAATTCATAGCTTCTTCATCCGACGTTCGTTTCCGTTTGCCTTTTTATCGTTGAGCTACTATTAACGAGACCTTCGATTCCTGTTTAGGTTGTGTTGGCTGAAAACCGTTAGATCTACTATTCAAACTCTGGGTTGTGTACTGTTAATCTGAAACTTGGAAAAATCATAACTCCCTCATATGAAGTCAGATTGGGGCGTTCTTTTTATGTATGCTCTCGGTTTAGCGAACACTATGACTTTTGTTTAGATTGCTAAGGCTAAAAAACACTTTATCATAAATTCACTTTTTAAGTCACGCAGTGTCGTGCCGGTTCTGTTGTGAAACTTTGACATGTCATAACTTCTTTGTTATAACTCGGATTTCGGTATTCTTTATATCTCCGAAATCCTTGTCATGACCACTACAACTTTCTTCATAGATATCGGGTTTGTCTAAAATTTTATTTTTGACGCTTATTTTTAATATATCTTTACAAACAAGTATATAATCATATAAAATCACATAATTCACATAATATTCAAGTAATTCATCTTTATTACTTTAAAATAAGTTACAATGGTTGACCTTGACAATTACATCAACGAATTAATGCTTAGCCTCGAAACACGGGCATTACAATTCTATCCCCCTTAGGATGATTCTGTCCCATAATCATGCATCAACAAATAGATGTGGATAGCAACTCATCATGTCACCCTCTGTTTCCTAGGTGAGGTTCAGCCCATTTGTTTGTTTCCATTGCACAAGCACTAAGTCGACCATCTTGCTTCGTAACTTTTTTTATCTTATGGTCAATAATTGCCTTTGGTTCTTCGATTAGCCTCTTATTCCCATCCATCCTTAACTCAGAAAATTGGAATTATGTCGAGAACTTCTCCCGTGAACTTCCTTAATTAACACACATGGAAAGTTTTATGAATACCATCTAGTTCTTCTAGTAGTTCTAGCTTGTAAGCTTGGTTCCCAATCCTCTAAAGAACTTTGAACAGTCCAATAAATCTTGGACTCAACTTTCCTCTCTTCCCAAATCTTATAAGTCCCTTCTATGGTGAGGCTTTAAGCAAAACCGAATCTCCAACTATGAATGTCATCGGTCGTCTTTTCTTATCAGCATATCTCTTTTGACGATCCCGAGCTACTAACATCCTTTACCTAATCACCTTTAGCTTTTCAGCAGTCTGATGGATTATCTCGAGGCCAATAAACTGCTTTTCTTCGACTTCAAGCCAATATGACGACGTACGACACTTTTGTCTGTACAAGGCTTGATAAGGTGCCATCTTGATGCTCGAGTGGAAACTATTATTGTAGGAAAATTCTACCAGAGGTAAGTGCTCATCCCAAATACGTTGGAATTCCAGAGTACATGCTCTTAACATATCTTCCAGTGTTTTAATCGTTCTTTCGCTCCGACCAATTAGTTGATTTATAGGTTTCTAGTTTGATAAACATTAAATTAAATATCTATTAATCATAAAAATTAGTAATTGATCATAATTAATAGTATAATTTGTTAAGTTTGAATACCTCATTGCACTATCATAAATGCACCATAGGAAATAGGGATTAGAAGTTTAAGTGAAAGTGCTCTATAAAAATATTCTCTAAAAGTTATTCTATTTGCTAATTTGAGTTTATTCGTAATAAAGTATAAACCCTCCAGATTAATTTTTTTAATTTTTAATTTTTTGTGTTTAATTGATTCAATCTGTTATAAGTAATACCTAATCCCCGAGAGTTCGACACCCTTATTTACCGCAACTATACTATATTTGATTAGGTTCATTACTTGTCTGAGTGTTAGTTAAGAAACACTAGATAAAGGTTTATAAATTTAAAACTTAAAGAATTTTTACTATAAAAATCTCACATCAGGTAGAAAAACATCCTTTTGACTATATATATGATCTTCGACTATGTATAACTATGCATTCAATAAGCGATGCCTCAATATTAGCAAAACCTTTGGTATGGTTGTATGTTATATGATGCATTGATGTGTCATGTTTGAGGGGTTGATGGTGGAACTATGCTAGGTTATGAGCCTAGATACCTAAAGTCGTTGACCGAATGACACAAGGTTGCAAGTCAACTGTTGATGACGAAACGACGCAAGGCTGCGAGTCGAATATTTTAAAAGAATGACGTAAGTTTGCGAGTCAATTGTTGATGTTACTATCGTACTCTTATTTGATACTAGGTTTTTGGAAACTATTTTTTGACGTTTAAGCAAAAGGGTTTTATAATACTTTGAAATGATAATTTTGAATGTGTAATTAGTTTATTTTAAAAGAAATTTTTTGTTTGAAATTTTAGACATTACAGTTATTGAGCTAAAATGTGCCTAAAACAGTACTACAATATCACAACTACATTTGACCTTTAACCACACAAAGAAGCAAAACTATAACTAAGTTGTTATAAGAAAACCATAACCAATGGTCATTTTTGTACGTTGTGCCCACACGATTGGCTACATGTTACATCGTCAAACTTGCAAGAGACGTCCATTCATGGCTTACAACAACAAGAGTTACTAGTTAATTTGGAGAATTTAGAAAATGGTAACCATTTACCCATTTAATTAATTTATACCCTTTTGCTTCTTAACTTTTAACAATATATTAGATTTTGTTTTTTGTAGATTACTATGGAAAGGGGAAAATGTCTAGTGATGATTCGACCATGAATGGAGATTGAAGGAACTTTTTGCCTCTTTTGAATGTAAAATGCATCTTGGTAACGATTTGTTTTAAGACTAGGTTGATATAACATTCAATTCCAGTTTCATTACATCAATGTATTTCCATTTTTTTCAATTATATATCAGTACGTTTTCCATTTAATAACAACATATTTTCTGATTTTTAGTTTTTACAACAATATACTTTCTCTTTTCCTTTTTTTAGCAACCTACTTTCTATTTTTGCTATTATTTTGGACCATTACCCTTAACAAACATTAAACGTTAACACAAATGATTAACAATCTAAAACCATTACTAACAAATACCCAATAACTATTATAATACATTAACCGGTTATAATAGTTATGCTTCGAATAACCAAACCAAGTCACCCATTATATATATATATATATATATATATATATATATATATATATATATATATATATATATATATATATATATATATAGAGAGAGAGAGAGAGAGAGAGAGAGAGAGAGAGAGAGAGAGAGAGAGAGAGAGAGAGAGAGAGAGAGAGAGAGAGAGAGAGAGAGAGAGAGAGAGAGAGAGAGAGAGATGATGGTGAAGGCAATAGGCAATAATGGAGATAAGGAGTATGGTTATTTTTTATTGATATGAAAGGAATAATGATGATTCTCAGTGATAGTATGGAAGGATATGATTAGAAAAAAAAATGCATACTAAAAATATCATATAAAAATGACAAAATAGTCATTTTACATTAGATAGGGATTATAAATGTAAAAAGTTTTCTTAAAAACTATTCGTATTTTTTTTTTTTTTTTTTTTTTTTGCAATAATATAACTTTGTGCCGAATGTTATAAGATCAACCGTTGACCTAAGATGTTCCGAGCAGCCCTCATTCAGAAAGTGAAACAGAGCAAAGAGTCATGAACGATGTTACGGATATGAAAAGCTCACAGCTTATAATCCACAATGCGATGATCGTGACTATGGATAATGAACTCCGTGTCTTTCTTAATGGCGGAATCGTTATTAACAACGATAGAATCATAGCCGTCGGTCAATCCTCAGATATAATCCGTCAATTCTCTTCAAATTCACAGGAAATCATCGATCTCCATGGCCAATTTCTACTTCCTGGTTATTTTCTGTTCACCATAATTATGAGTTAACCTTTTACATAAAATCGAATTGTTGTAAAGACGACTTGCAACCAATTCAAGCAAAATGCTTTTTAAGGTTTTCAACTTTTGTGCGTTTAATTAGATGTCAGTTTAAAGTTGTCCTTATTTAAATTTTAATTAGGTTTGATCAATACACACGTTCATACGTCTCAACAACTAGCTAGAGGGATTGCTGATGACGTCGATTTGCTTACGTGGTTGCACCATCGCATTTGGCCATATGAATCGAACATGACTGAAGAAGATTCATACATCTCCACTTTACTTTGTGGAATCGAACTCATTCACTCTGGTGTAAGCTTGTGGGATTTTAGAATACAACAAAATGATGCCAGATTTTTTTTCCAATTTGAAGTGTTGAAAATTTGGATTAGGTGACATGCTTCGCAGAAGCAGGAGGACAACATGTATCAGGAATGGCAAAGGCAGTAGAATTACTAGGTTTGCGTGCATGTTTGACAGAGTCAATCATGGATTCTGGCGATGGCTTACCATCTTCATGGGGCATTAGGACTGCAGACGAATGTATTCAGGTAAATTTCCAAAACTAGCTATGCACTTGAGAAACACTCACTCGCTACATACTTAATGAATGAATGTGGGGATTTCAGTCCCAAAAGGAATTGCATAAGAAGCACCATGATACTGCAGATGGACGCATCAGAATATGGCTTGGGATAAGACAGATTATGAATTCAACTGATGATTTGCTCCTTCAAACAAGAGATACAGCCAAACAACTGAATACCGGAATCCACATGGTCTCTCCCACTTGAATTTTCAACAGTTTAATTAGATTTTGTCATGTTGGTGAATCTCCTCTGGATCTGGTGTTAATTGTTTGGTTACCCGATAGCATGTTGCAGAGATACCTTCTGAAAATCATGTTGTGATGCAAACACGGGAAGTTGATCATGGAACAGTTACATATTTGGAAAAAATAAACTTTTTGAGAAGCAATTTGCTTGCAGCTCATTCTGTTTGGGTGAATGAAAAGGAGGTAATCCTCAAAATTCTACTTCATTTTTTTTTACTATGAGCATGCATGTTAGTTAGTTATATATATATATATATATATAATGCAGTAGTTTATCAAATTTTTAGATTGGATTTCTTTCTAGTTGTGGGGTTAAGGTGTCCCACTGTCCTGCTGCTGCAATGCGGATGCTTGGATTTGCGCCAATTAGGGAAATGCTTGATGCCAACATTTGTGTATCATTAGGAACAGACGGAGCACCATCAAATAATAGAATGAGCATTGGTATGTTGTATGTATTATTTTTCTCAAACATACAAATAAATTATAAATCATTTCCAATTAAATTTTGGTACTACTACTCTTTTTTTCAGTTGACGAAATGTATATAGCTTCTTTGATCAACAAGGGAAGAGAAGTTTATGCAACTGGCACTACAAACCCTACAATTCTTCCAGCTGAAACACTTCTCAACATGGCAACTCTAAATGGTGCAAAAGCACTACTCTGGGAGAACGATATAGGATCTCTTCAAGTTGGAAAAAAGGTTTTTCTTTTTCCTTTTTGCTTTTGCTGTTGTTGCAATAAAAATGAAAAAAAAAAAAAAAAAAAGATTTTTAATCTTCTTCTTATAGTTATATATGCATTCTTGTTTTCAGGCTGATATGATTGTAATCAATCCTTCCTCTTGGTCTATGGTTCCAATTCATGACTGGTATATATACACAACTTTAATAATATTTCAAATTATGGGTCTGTGTTCTTTTCCAATCAAGTCTTGTAGGGTAACGTGCTCAATCAATATAAAATTTTCTATTGTCTCCTATATATAAAGTCCATCTACATAAAGAAAAAACAAGACGTATATATATGTTATTGATTTCACATGATCCTAATTCTTGTTTCTAATAAGATAATTGCTGCTGTATACATGATGCAGCATTTCCAACCTTGTTTATTGCTTGAGAACTGAAAATATCGTCTCTGTTATGTGCAATGGCCATTGGATCATGAAGAATCAGAAAATCATGAATGTTGATGAGGTACCATGGGCACAATTTTTATACAGTATTTGCGAAAAATAAAGTTTTAATTACTTATGTCAAAAACTATTGGAATTAATTTGTCAACGGGCAGGCTGAAATTATTTCGATGGCAAAGAATGCTGCTGCACAACTTTTGAAGAGGGCAGGAATACAAATTCCAAAAAGGATGAATTTCATATGATCTATAAAAACAATTATGTGGGTCTGTTTTTTCTTATTGTTAACTGTTGGATAAGTTATGTATATGGTAAGTGTTGTATATAAATAAAGCTTGTTTTTTATTAGGCTAATGTCATAAAAACCCTCAAGTTTTCATGGTTTTGTCGGTTTTGCCCAAAGTTGAATTTTATGTCCGTTTTTACCTTAACATTTTCCAAAAAATGTTCGGTTTTACCCTTTTACCGGTGATAACAGGTTATCATTATATTAGTTTCGCAAAAAAACCTTTTAGTTTATAGTTTTTTTACGTTTTTACGCTTAAGTTTATATATATATTTTTTTTACACTTTTACCCTTTGTATTTTCTTTCATATTATATATATTCATGCAGAAAAATTATATTTATATACGAAAAAAGTTTAATTAAATATTGTATTTACATTTTTTTAAGGTTATTATATATATATATATATATATATATATATATATATATATATATATGCGTGTGTGTGTGTGTGTATAGGTTTTTTCTTGGATAAACCATTTAAAATGTAAAAAAAAAAACACAAATTAATATGTTTTTAGAACTACAAGTACATATTTTTATGCATTTAAAAATATACATATCAATAAAAAAACATGTTGAATTATAAACATGTTTATATAAGTATATACATATATTCTTAGAAATGTAAATATGTATTTCGATATATGTTTTTTTTAAGTATAAATATATTTTTAGAAGTATAGATACATATTTATATATAATAATGTAAAAATATGTATTTATACTTCTAAGAACTATATCTATAAAACACATATTCATAATTCTAAAAATATTATTTATCTTTTTAAATGGTATAACCTTGCAAACACACACACACACACACAGATATATATATATATATATATATATATATATATATATATATATATATATATATATATATATATATATAACATTAAAAAAATACAATATTTAATTAAGCATTTTTTCGTATATAAATACGATTTTTCTACATGAATATGTATATTATGAAAAAATACTTAAGGTAAAAGTGTAAAAAATTATAAACTTAAGGGTAAAAACACAAAAAAGGGTAAACTTAAGAGTTTTTTTGCGAATTTAATATAATGGTAACCTGGAAAACCTGTTATCACCTGTAAAAGGGTAAAACTGAACATTTTTTTCGAAAATGTTAGGGTAAAAACAGACATAAAATTCAACTTTAAGCAAAACCGACAAAACCCTGAAAATTTGAGGGTTTTTATGACATTAACCCTTTTTTATTTAGTGAATTGTCTCAATATAAAATAAGGGTTAATTTCGGAAGCTCATTTGTACACAACAATTTTTTTTTATACACAATAGTTTATGCTTTAAAACGTTGTATTGTACTACTTTATAAAACATGAATTGTTGTGTATAGAGAATAACTATTGTGTATGAGTCATTTTTGTTGAGTATTTGAGATATTGAAACTGATATGGCATATTTGGTTATTTAGGGAAGCCTTTTTAGGGTTAATCATTTTATGATTTCCTACGGTGCCTTTACAGTAGAAGTTCTTAATCGAGCTCTTCTAAGACATTGGTTTTATATTAGGCATATATTTTATATTCATGGTAGATATTTATTGTTCCCTATAAATAATCATTAGGTTTACTTTTGGTGTAAGCTTTTTACCAGATTAGGGTTTTTCTCTGTACGTTCATGAGATAATCAATATACAAAAACCCTTTATCAGATTACTTACATATTATGGTGATTGATTCTTGATTGTTCTTGATATTCCGCATTCGTCATCTCGGATTTATTCATAACAAGTGGTATCAGAACGGGTTCTTGTAGATCTCAATGATTTTTTCAAGAATCGATCTTGTTTATGGCGATATTGAATCATGAATCTCACCTTGTTCTTCAAGTTTTGTAAGTTTTCTGAAAAGAAAAAGTCTATATCTCGTTTTTTTTTTTGTTGAAAATCTTGTTCAGATCTGTTTTCTTCAACTCAATATTTCATCTGATTTGTTCTTGAATCGAGTTTTGGAAGAGAGTTAGAAGAAAATTTTGTGTTTGTTTGAATTTTCGTGTTCAGATCTACTATATCTCTCTAAAATCCATCTCATATCTGTTTTCTCTCACTAAAAACCCTTTCAGATCCGTTTTTCTCTCTCTAGAATTCTTATCAGATCTACTTTCTCTCTCTTCAAGTTCTATCATTTGTTGAAGATCTAATGGATCTTTTATTCTGTAACTCCATTTTAAAACTTGGATTAAAGGTCACTAAGCCAATCTATGGTGTAAACAAATCAACTTTTTTCATGTTCTTGGTGATTCTACGTTGAGGAATGTTACTGAGTTATATAATTCTTTTGTTGATAAGAAAATAAATTATTACACACGGGTTGATGAACGTGAATTGCAAAAGAATGAGAGAATAGTAGAACAATTTTGTGTTATATATGAACATTTAGATCGGGAACATAAACAGATGTTGAAGATGAAAAGAGCTGAAAAGGAAAAAGAAGAAGTTCATAATGTTCCTCATGTTTCTGAAGAAAAGATGACTCCAGATGTTCTTGTTGAGGGGGAGTCAAGTGGTTCATGTTTTCCAGAAGAGTTACATTCCGAATTTGGTACTTCAAAAGATGAATCTCAAAGAAATTCATTTGAAATCGTGAAAGTGAAGACATTATGTTATATTGGAACTCAAACAGATCATTCCTTATGTTCTGAAGATGTTTTTGAAGGAATGATTTCTTACAGAAAACCAATGATTCAAGAAATTCAGATATATGAAACTCCTAAGGATTGTGTTCAAAGGTCTTCTAATGTTCAAATTTAGAATAGTGAAAAGGTTGTTCAGATTCACAATTCGTTTATGAAGCCTAGAAATCAGAAAAGGTAGAAGAGGAAGAAGAACAAGAGAAAAATAAAGAAGCTTTGGATGCCCAAGGTACAAGTACCCAATGCTTGTGAGAAGGTTGACAAAGTTGATGTCAAACATGCTCAAAGAATCTCTGATTCTCATTTTTCTTCAGTTAAAAATCTTAGAAGTTGGAAGGAAAAGAAAAGAGATTTTGGTTGGTTTAATGAAAATTTTGTTTTCCAACAAAGAAGCGGGTATTATTTTCAGAGGATAATAGATTTTCTTCAAATAAGTGGGTATGCAAGAAACCAACTTCTATGTTGAACCTTAAATGGGTACCAAAAGTCCCATAAAAGTTTTGTCCTCTTAAAAAAAAAAAAAATAAGGACAAAATTTTGGTGAAATCTGGTGAATATTGGGTCAAAGATATGAAATCTTATTGAAGAAATCAAATTTATTATTTTTTGTGTGTTGAAATTGACAAAAAACTGAAAAAGTTGAAAAAGAGGTGAATAGTGACATTTTCTGATAAAAGTAGGCTGCCACCTGACACATTTCAGCAAAAAGGGTACAAACTGTCAGACTATTGCAACAGAAAGGCCAGATTCGAAGTTATGGAAATATAAGGGTTAGTTTCGCTGTTAAGGGCTTTGGGTACAAAATGCCACTTCATTAAAATGAAAAGGGGTTTTAGTAGAACTTTGATCAATTGCTTAAATTGGTTCCTGTAAATCGACGGTGACGAACTCAAATGAAGAAACGATCCAAACATCCAGAAGCAAAAATCACAATCACATTCGCAGGTTAATGATCAAGAACAACCAAAGGCGAACTCATCATTAAGAAACGAACTTCATCTACTCACAAGCGAAACTCAGGCCTAGAAGCGAAAGTCTCAGTCAAGAAGCGAAACTCAGGATTAACAACCGAACCCACAAAAACCGAACCCGAAACTACTGTTCACAGCCGAAGCATTCGGTCTATTTCGCTTTCGGTCCTTAATTAGCTTTCGGTCCTTAATCTGCGTTCGGTCCTTGATTACTTTCGGTCCATGTCAATTTGAAATCGGGGCCATAAGAGCGAACCTGCGATTCACTTTCGGATCATCAACGATTGGTTGTGGAATTGAAATCTGGTTCACTGTGCTATGGATCTTGGAAACGTGGCTTATGTCAAAACCGGTTGTGTCATTGATAAAGCGAATCTGCAACTGTATTTGAAGAAGCGAACCTGAGTTTTGCTTGCGGTTCATGAAAGAGTCGCTTCACAGTCGACATTGAAGGATTCGCTCCTGTAACTCAAATCTAGATCGGAAATCGGTTGTACGAATTGAAATCGAAGTACTAGCGTTCATGTTCTAGGCTCGATCGGGAGTTCAATTCAGAATCGGAGGTTTAAAAATCAGATTTTTGGGTCCTGTGACGTACAATTGTCGATCAGATGGTCAAAATTGAGAAAGTCAAAATTTGATACGATCGTTTTTTAATTTTGACTTTGAAAAGTCAATGGACTGGTATCATCGGCGTTTAAACGAACTAGTTGACTCGATTCGCGTCTCACAAACAATCAATGTGTTCAGATCGAAAAGGGAACATTTGAATTATGGATTTAATTTGCAGCGAACGTGTCAATCGAGATTCATAGCGAACCGGTGATTGGATTCGTGTTTGAAATCAGATTCGCTTTGGGGTATAATCGATGGACTCGGATTCGTCTCCAGATCCTATGCTTGGATTCGTATCTTTATTCTCGAAACGAATGTATATGTGGGATTGGGTGGAATCGGTGTTTGTGGATTTTGTTTACAAACATTCCTACTGAGTATACGTTACAAGTGCTCTTTTAATCAGGGGGTAAAGTTAAGTGACGAAGAAAGATCATGTTACATTATCGGTCCCTGAATCTTCAGCTACTTTACAGTTTCAGTCCCTGTGTTTGAACAAATTGGCAACTTCAATTTATTTTTAAAGTCAAAGATGCGTGTTTTATAGATCAAACGAAGAAGGGTTAAAGTTTCAACTCCGGTCCCTTTATTTTTAGAGCTTATCCGTTTTTATCCCAGAATCCAAAACTCTTTACCATTTTTTTGGATTTTACCACTTTTACCCCTTCTTTCCAAAATATTTTCATTTCTTATCCTTTTCTTTGGTCTTATTCTTTTCAAACCCTTCTAAAATAATTTCTTCTTATTCTATTCTTTTGTCTAAATTTAAATATCGGAAAATACAAAATTATTTTTTTTGTTATTTTTCGGTTTTAATTTTTTGAAGATTGGGTTTATTCTAAAAGAATTTGTTTCATCATATCTGTCGGGTTTTGAAGATTTTCTTAACTATCCGGATTCTCTCCATGGTATTTGTTGAAGATTCAAGGGGGAGTGATGATTATTCAAGGGGGAGTTCATATTTGGAAGATTATTTCTATTTCTCTCGCTTTGAAGACCCCATGTACTGATGATTCTCACAATTTAGGGGGAGAAATGTCAAGAAGATCGGAAATCGTGATCTTCATCAGTTTCAACATCTAGGGGGAGATTGTTGAGTATTTGAGATATTGAAACTGATATGGCATATTTGGTTATTTAGGGAAGCCTTTTTAGGGTTAATCATTTTATGATTCCCTACGGTGCCTTTACAGTAGAAGTTCTTAATCGAGCTCTTCTAAGGCATTGGTTTTATATTAGGCATTTATTTTATATTTATGGTAGATATTTATTGTTCCCTATAAATAATCATTAGGTTTACTTTTGGTGTAAGTTTTTTACCAGATTAGGGTTTTTCTCTGTACGTTCATTGTAATAACCCGAAATTCTATTCTGTACAAACAATATCACTTCAATAGAAGTTATAACAGTCACAGTAAATTTTTAGACTTTTCCGTATAAGTTTGAGTAATTCAGGGCTTACACTTCAGGAGATATCAGGAGAGTGGATGCACTAGGGTTTTGTGCAACTATGTTATTCCAACACTTTATTATATTAGAGATCATTTCGGGAATAAAATATTTTTTGCCAAAAATATCAGGACTGTAAATAGAATTCTGAAACAATTTCATTCATTATTTACATTTACAACTAGAGAAAAGCCATTTTCTCTCTCTCACGGAACTTCGGGTATTCATCCCAAATCATGAGTATCTCTCCCTAGTAGTGTTATATAGCTTATAATGTGTTAATAACATAGATTACATATCAAAACAACTAGATTTAGGAGTTTACTCCCCAAGGTGTTCTTGGGCGGTAAACTCCCGATATGATGCCTAGCCTTTCCCCCGTGATGTGTTACTACCTTAGGCTTGTATATAAGTGTATTTAAGACAAGAAAACATCAAAGAAACACCAAAGTTTAGGTGTTCACGGCCCAAGAAGATCTTGGACCGTGAACTCCAAAAATGTGACAACCCGAAAATTTCCATTCTAATCAAACCATTTCAATCCAATAGTAGTAGAGAAATTACAGTGAAAATTCAGACTTATGGAATAAGTTTGGCAGTTTTCAGGGTTTTACACCTAAGGAGTTATTAGGAGAGTGTATGCACTAGGATTTTGTGCAACACCGTAATTCCATTACTCTAGGTCATTAGAATCCATTCCGAGAATAGAAATATTTTCTGCCAAAAATCTCAGGACTATAAATAGAATTCTGAACCAAATTGGTTCATTAGTTGGATTCCAATTAGAGAAAAGTCGATTTCTCTCTCACGGATCTTCGGGTTTTCATCCCAGATTGTGAGTCTACTTTCATAGATGTGTTTTAATACTTGTTATATGCTTAATAACATTATTTACATGTCCAAAGTACAAGATCCGGGAGTTTAACGCCCAAGAACGTTCTTGGGGAGTAAACTCCAAAATCAAGCCTAAAGGCCATCTAGTCCCATTTCTGTGTTAGGCATCTAACTAAGGACTTTATGTATGAGCATTAGAGGCTAGAAACAAATCAAAACCATGTAGTTTGAGGAGTTTACGGCCAAGGAACATCTCTTGGGCCGTAAACTCCAAGTAAAGGGCACAAGTGAGTGCCTAATGTTCCCCTAGCCTTAGAACAAAAACCTAGAAGCCTTAAACTCATGCTTATTACCAACAAATCCATTAGAAATCATGGTTAGAAGGGAGTTTACGGCCAAGAAGCTCTTTCGGCCGTAAACTCCATATTTTAGGTGCCAAAATGCCTTCAAACATTCCCTAAGGCTTAGACTTTATTTTTGGCATGTACACCTAAGTGTTTAGGACCTAGAAAACTCATGGAAACAATAAGTGTGGGAGAGTTTACGGCCAAGAGTATTTCTTGGGCCGTAAACTCCTATTAAGGGGTCAAAGGACACCCTAGACACTTCCTTAGGCCAAGAGACTTTTAGGGCAAGTACCTAGATGAGTTTTGGACTAGTTAAAATTCTAAGAACCCCATTTATGAGGGAGTTTACGGCCCAAAAGGTTCCAAGGCCGTAAACTCCATAAAATGGTACATATTTGTGCTATGAACCCTCCTAAAGCCAAGTACTCAAGCCTAGAATTGTTCCTAGTTATTATAGAGACTTGAAAGAACAATAAGAACCCTCCCAAGGGAGTTTACGGCCATAAACTCCAAGGGAAAAGGGTCTTTGGGCCGTAAACTCCCTTTAGGAGTCAATATGGTACCTTAAACTCTTGTTAAGCCTAGAAACAATTCCCCTCTAAGGTTGTAGTAATTCTAAGCTCCATTTCATGACTTGGTTGAGAGTTTACGGCTAGGAGCTTACTCCCCTGGGCCGTAAACTCCAATGTATATGGCCTTTTGACCTTAAACTTCCATTAGGGGCATTGCACTCCTTTGTTGCAACCCATTAGCCTCCTAGCACTTGACCAAAAGTGTTATCCTCGCGCTTAAATGTTATTACTTGTATAATTAGTGTTATAATCACTAATTATTTATATGCATATGTTTATATATGTAATTAGGATCATTGTGTGTGTTTAAGTCTTCACTTGACACCAAGCACTTGTCCGATCCTTCCGTACGATAACAGCCGTTCAATTCCAGTCACTTACTGCAGATGAGTTCATACCCCTTAACTAATGTTTTAAACTATTTTAAATGTTTTATGGGGGGGGATACAAGTAGAATCATGCTACTTATTATGTCAATCACATGTGATTAGTAAGTAGGATCATATTACTTATTACATCAATCACATGTGATTAATATACAACATTCAAAAGATTTGGCTTCTCATTAGCCGTTTTACCAAACCGTTTCCTTCAAATGATTTTTATAAACATTTTATACGTTTCAAACTACTTATTACACTGTACTTCTTACTCTGTTTATCATATTTCAAACTTATTTACAACTGTGTTTCAAACAAATGTTCCTTGTACTTATATTGTTTTATCAAACTTATGCCTTCAAATTGTTTTATAGATTGACATCAAGTCGATCTTTCCTTAAACTAATATTTATGTTTCAAATGTTTTACCAAACTTATTTATGCTTTTATATTATAAATTGCATGCCTCTATATGTATAGTTATATAAGAAATGTTTAAAAGACTTAGGAAGGCTATCCACCCTATTTCCTTTTCGCGCTTAAGATGTGGTCTGGTGGGATATCAGATACTCGTCCGAAGGTCGTTTAAATATTAGTTATATATCATGTGTACATATAAAGTCATAAAAGGTCCTTCCAAATTCTTCTTATGCCCTTGGGTAGCAAGGGTGTACATCCACGTCCATACGTACCACTTAGATTACTAATAAGCTACCATATGGGTAGTTCAGGAAGATACTAGAACCATTACTAGAACGCGATATCATACAATGAGTCAGTTCATTCACGAGTCAATACTTTCTAGAACATTACTGTACATTACATATACAACTATACTAGGACGAGAACATATACAACTATACTAGAATGATTTCATTACTATACTTGCTAGATAGAGAGAACACACATTACAACTAGCACACGTAGAACATTACAGTACACTATTATACTATTACATGATCACACTTACATGAGTACTATTACATGATCACCCTTACATGAGTACAATTACATGATCACACTTACATGAGTACAATTACATGATCACACTTACATAAGTACACTTACATATACATAGAATAGACGTCACTAGGGGCTATAGCACGAAACCAGTTCAGGATATAACTATACTGATGAATCACACCGCAATTGTGATAGTTATATCGAGTATACATGATCATTAGTAATGTGGATGCTCACAGCTTGCATTCATGCAGGGGTCGTGGGTAGGTCCCAAAATCCCTTTGATAGGGGAGCGTATAGTCTGGGATCTAGACATCACATTATACCTTATCCCTCAAATAAGGCAGTTGAGTATCGATGTAGTTATTTATATATATCAAATACTACGGTACTTGGAAGTATTACCCTAGATTTAAGGTAATAGGTACGGTTGTAGTTCGGCACTACACCATAGTACTATATCTTTTCCCATTACATTCACTTCGTGAATTTTTCATACGACGCACGGTAATGTAGAAACTATCTTTTGATAAATAGTAGTCAGACTTGGGAAAATATACACTCTTACAAGAGACACACACAGACACTAGATGCCTTGGTAGAAGGCTGCATAGAGATCAGTTAGGTCTTGGTAGAAGACACCTTCATACTAGTAGGAATCATAGGGATTCCAGGGTTTTTCAAACACTTACAATTCATATACACTTAGAAATTCTTGAAATACATAGACTTAGAAATTCTTACATACAAATTAAGACACTAAAATACTTATGATCTCACCAGCTTCAAAGCTGATACTCGCTTTCAAAATTACTTGTATCCTCAGGTCATCTTAGACAGGTACCGATGCAAGGAGAAAGGAAGATGGAGCTTATTCAAGACTTATCTTTCATTTTGATTTATGCTTTGTGTTTATCAAAATTTGACAGAACACAATTGTATAATAATTATTTTATTAATGCAGTGGATGATGTTGTTGCTTGTTTACTACTTTACATTGTTGTTGATATTATACATGACGTCCTCCGCTCCAGAACGTTTCCGCCGTTCTTGGTTTTGGGGTGTGACAAAAAAACATGGACCAAAGAGTGCTTTTAACACTCCTAACGTCTTGTACAATTACCTAGGTTTACTCCTACATAAATCAAGGACTTTAAAAGATCAAAAACCTCTCTCAAAGAGAGATTATGGCCCTAATATGTGCTTGGGCTGTGAACATCTATTAAGGGCACCAAAGTGTGCCTAAGGCCTTCATTAGCCTTAGATAAATGCCTAGAAACTATCCTACATGTGCATGGGACTTGAAAGCATGAAAACACCCCTTCCATGTGAGTTTACGGCAGTAAACTCCAAAGGAATTGGCCTTGGGGCCGTAAACTCCTCAAAGGAGGTTATTAGTGCCCTAAACCCTTCCAAGAATTAAACCACCAAGTTAAGGAGTTTAGAACTTCAAGTTGGAATACTTCTAGTGCCGTAAACTCCTCAAGTTAGAATACTTCTAGGGATCATTTAGAACTTCAAAACACAAAATGTCACTAAGTCTAGGAGTTCACGGCCGTAAACATAATGGTTTACGACCGTAAACTCCTTGTGTGATGTTTATGGAAGAATAAACTCATGTATAGGGTCCTTTGGAACCCTAAACCCAAGTGCCTTGTGCCACAACAACTTAGATGCAATCCTTAGGGCTTATAACACTTATATAAAGTGTTCATTATGTTCTAGGATGTCTTAACATTATCAATTAGTAATTTAAGACTAATTGAGTGCATATATGTGTGATTATATGTTCATTAGGATCGTAGTGTGTGTACAAGTCCTCACGTGACACCTAACAATCCTACACCGTTCAGTTCATCCAAACCACCATCTACAGGTGAGTTCATACCCCTAAATCAATGTTTTAAATGATTTTAAATGCTTTAATGGGGGGGGGGGAGAGAATACAAGTAGAAAACAACATGTTATTAAATCATCCATATGTATTTTATAACTGTGTTTTTCATTCAGCAGATTTCACATACTACAAAATGTGATGCATGAAATGGTTTTTTATCTTAAAAATACTTTGTTATCAAATGTATTACTTTTGAAATGTTTATTAAAATGACACCAAGTCATTGTTAATTATTGTTCAAAACTCTTAGATGTCTTACAAAACCATTTTCACCTTCTTGAACCAAACTATACTTATACACTTATGTTTCTTATATATATATATATATATATATATATATATATATATATATATATATATATATATATGTATTGATGTTATAGTTTTCATCATTCCTTCAGTTTCCCACACTCTTGTGTAGCAAGGGTGTATAAACCTACTTGAATGACCAATTACCTTTCAGTTAACTATCATAGGGATAGTTAGAAGATACAAAACATTATTCCTATTACAAGGAATCACACAAGAGTCAGTTCATTTATGAGTCTATACCAGTACATTACCTGATACATGAGTACGTCTACATATGCTTACATGATACATGAACACGCTTACATGAATACATTACATGAGTACCATTACATAGATACATTTTCCTGTATACACTTACATGGATACATGTACCTAGAGTTACGAGGATGATTTATTAGTACTTTCTGTGTAAATTGTCCTGTCTATCCCAGTTCAACGGGATATCTAGGCAGGACTAACCATTCCGAATCCCAACTGATTAGCACCAGTGGTTGATGACTATCTACGGAAGTCTACGGTTAATACTTATACTAGGAACATCGATTACGGGACTAACCCTTCCTTCCCCCTTGTTGGGCATGTCAGACCCAACAAATAATGGGGTACGATATACTCCAAAAGAATTCTACTATATTGCACTAAAAGGTAGTACAAGGCAAGCAGGGTCGATCCACAAAGACACGGGATAATTAGTCTATACCTCTTTGCGCAAGGTACTATGGTCACCAACAGTAAAGAGGGGGGTTTAGAATAAAATAATTAAAACAAACACTTAAAAACACAAGTAATCAACTAAAAGAGTGAATTAAATCCAGAAAAGGTAAGGACTCCAACCTCATGTATGACAACTTAGCAATGTGATTCCAAGATAACTTGTTATTTGTTTAATTCTATCTAAGTTGGTACTTGAAAGTGTTAACAAGCTCTAACACTTCCCATTCACCACATTAATTAACCAAAACAAGCTCTTTGATTAACCCTAACCTTACTACCCTAATCTAAACAAGCTCTTAGAATTAGATTATAAGATTGCATGAAGCTTTATGTGAATGTTCCCAAAAACACCCAATACTCCTCATAAGCTCGGGAGTGTAAAAGTGTATGAATAAGATTTACACTAAATTCATTCAATAGAGATCAATTTAATGCTTGTTACTTGTTCAATTTCACAAAACAATTACGGATTTTGTAAAAGAGATAACTGGAGTGACCTAACCCTAATTCAAATGGCCAATAAGAATCACAATTAGGATCAAACATTCCATTGAAGCAAAATCAAATTCATTAGATAGAAATTAAGAACAAACATCAAGTCATATGGTTAGATTCACAACTAGAAAGTCAAAACATGAGTTGGAGAAATTAGGGTTCTAGCCACACATGGCTAGAACAAGATCACAAGTCTAAAAGATGAAATTAAGTGTAATTACAGCTTACAAAAACAAGAATTAATGTTTCCAAATGATTGACGGGCAAACCCTTGCAAAAACCTTCGAATTCTCCTCTCTAATGGTGCTCTGATTGTAACATCCAAAGTTTCAAAACAATTAAAACTTTTCGAAAATCACTCATTTTAATAATGTTGTTACAAAAAGGTTTTCAATACATTATTTAACAGAGTATTTTCCCAGGTTCATATCATAAAACACCAACGCGAGGAACGGTACGATCACGCCTTTGCCTTGCCACAGACTCTTGAGAACCTGAAACATAAAACCACAACTGTAAGCCCGAAAGCTTAGTGAGATACCCCCAGAATACCAACCACATATACGCCTTTCCAGGCCCTGACCTTCCGGTCTATCACACAACATAATCGCCTTCCGGCCCATAAGCATAAAATGCATATATAACATAACAAATAATCATATAGCAGTTCATAGACAACAATCGATCAACAGATCACATATCATAGCATTACTCTAACAAGATACCGGTCTAGCCGGTCACTATCATAACATTACCCTATGAATCAGTCAACATACTAAATGCATACATACGCCTTTCCAGGCCATGACCTTCCGGTCCACATAGTAATGCCTTCCGGCCTGTAACATATATTGCCTTCCGGCCCATAACATATAACAACTGACAACTACCCGGATTTCCATCCGATAAAAGGGTTGGCATTGGTGCCATAAACCCTAGCGATATAGTGAGGATAACTCACCTCGAAACTGCTGACTGAACAGATAGCTCAAGCTGCTCCGATCACTGATACGATCTCCACCTCTGGACAGTCACCAATGCACTGAACTCAAACAATAACAACAATTACCAAAATACCCCTGGAACCACTGGTCAATCCTTGGTCGAAGACAAGGTCAAAGTCAACCCCTGACTGACCCTACTCGCCGAGTCAACCCTAAGACTCGCCGAGTCCCCATGCTCAGAACTTCACTCAACCCGCGACCTAACTCGCCGAGTTCAACGACTCTGAGTCCACTCGCCCTTAACTCACCGATTCCTTAAGACACCCTTTCTACACGTCGAGTATCCCCTTTTTACTCGACGAGTTCCTCCTGGAAGAATCGCGGGGCCACCCCGACTCAACTCGCCGAGTCTGAAGAACAACTCAACGAGTCCCAGTTAATCTTCAAGCTACTCGCCGAGTCTGTTCATCGGACTCGGCGAGTCCATGCCATGCAACCGCTCAAACTGCATCCTAAGGTCAGAACTGCTTCGACCATTCCTAGGTCTGGCCTTCCTAGGTTGATCCATCACGTGAACTCCTCATTTCAGTGCTCATGATACACCATATGATTCATAATTTGCATTTTGACCTAAGGCATAAGGATTCCAATCCAAAACCTTCATCAATTCCCGAAATGCACAGACATGGACATTCTGGACCTCCATAGGTCCCAACACAGGGTTACAATCGTTTAGGGGACTAGGGTAACATTCAATCTATTCACAAAAGGGTTCCATAAACCCTAATTCCATAATCACATCAACATAGCAGAGTATACTCGAATTCTTACCTGGATGATGTATCCTCTGTGTCCCCAATCCTCAGAATGTGACTCCCTTTCTGCTCCTTTAGCCAATCCCTTCTCTTCCTTGCACAACCACTCTTCTATAATCAACAATGGCCTATAATCCTTGCTCCAGATGCACACAATCGATTTAGGGTTCTTCTTAGAAGGCTAAAATGAACAATGACGGCCAATGAGTCCTTTTTATACGTCCCAAACCTGAACGGTTAGGGTTTTCGCTAAACAGCGTAGACTCGCCGAGTCCATATCTGGACTCGTCGAGTCCAGTCGCGATCCCGCGACCAAGTCTGCGATCCTACTCGGCGAGTCTAGGCTCCAACTCGCCGAGTCCCCTCTTAAATCACCCCAAAAACACAATTATATCAATATTTGGAATTCCGGGCTGTTACACTGATATGTTGTGTGTGTGTAAAAATGACCCTCAACCCGTAATATGAAAGATAGGAAAAACTGCCAAAAGTTGGTTTTTGGGTCGAACACGGCCCGTGTTAAAATAGGCTAAACTGACACGGGTCATGTTCAACAACACGCCCCGTGTTGATTTGCACTAAACTGACACGGGTCGTGTTCAGCAACACGCCCCGTGTTGATTTACACTAAACTGACACGCCCCGTGTTCAGCATGGGCAACAGCTCCCATTTTGGTCAAACACGCCCCGTGCCTACTTTTCAGTGTAAATTCAACACGCCCCATGTACCTCTCTGACTCCAATTCCAAACTTGATTTTTCCAACTTTTTCGTTCTTCGTCCGATCATCCCGAAATCTTCACCAATGCTTCCCGACACTTCCCAAAGCGCATTCCAACCTCCGGTTTACCTAAAAAAGACATAAAAGTGTGCAAAAAGGTTGTTCTAAAGATTAACATGAATATGATGAAATGCAAGAAAAAGGAAGAACAATAATGCTAAATAGATGCATGAAATGGGACTAAAAGGCGTGCAAAAAGGTGCACAAATTGCATCTAACAAATCTCCCCAAGCTTAGACCTTTCTTGTCCCCAAGAAAGAACAAGAATCAAACAAAATAGGACGATTTCTAGATGGCAAAAAGAAACATAGAGCAAAAAGGGATAGAAGGGTCCTAAAGGCTAGGAATGAATGCATGCAATGCAAATAATGAAAAAAGGAAAAGAAAAAATATATACAAAAGCACTAAAGAAACAAAATGTATCAAAAAGAAATTTAAGGCACAAGTAAATAATTTATACAAGTACGATCAGACTTTACATCAATATTGCTCCAATCATTAATACCTAGGCAACCATCGTGCTTCCTTCCATATATTACAGACTCCCAATGTGAGGAAGACCCGAAACGGTGTAACCCAATAATCCGACCCTAGTTTTATTAAAACTTTATACCTTACTAAGCTTTATGGGCGAAAATAACGTAGTCCGGATCTCATGTCCTTAAGACTAGATGGCCAAGAATCAGAATCGGCGCATCCTTAAGAACCCGTCATGGCGAATCAGCTTTCGCTGAAACAGTGAGCCCACCCAGAGGGGCCTAGCTCCTATGCTTTCACTTTTTCGAGAGCCACAAGTATCATATCACACAGTTCTTCATTCGCCATATTTGACTTGAATTGGCTTTTGATTTGATTGAACTTTGATTTGTACTTTGTTTTGAATTTGGATTCTTCAATCTTCATTTTTGGAATTTATTGAGATTTCTTCATTTTGGCATTTCAAATTCTGATTTGGGTACTAGATATGATAGTTGTACCCTTCCTTCTTTTTTGACTGTGCGGATATGATACTTAAGCTCTCTGTCACCGCGAGGGTGATGCGTGTCAACAAATAGGTCCGTGTTCTGTGGGTCCAGAGTTGCCGATAAAGATTCTTTTTAAACATTCAGAAGCAAATCATCCTAAAGCTGTTATTACTGCCCAAAAAACGTTTCAATATAAATTCTTTCTATTATCTAAGGCTAGGGTCTCGAATTACGGTGTTTGGGTCCCTTAGTTATGACAGCTGATTCTACGCTTCCGGTAACAATCTGGTCGCTTCAGTATTTTTTTTTTTTCATTTTGATTTTTCGTTTTTCCACTTTATGGAGCACTTGTATGTAAAGAGTGTCATCATCCCGTACATTTTTTTTTGTTTTTTTGTTTTTTTGTTTTTATTTATTTATTTATTTTTTTTTGTTTTTTGTTTTTTTTGAAAATGCATGCATGAATATGAAATGAAAAATTGATAAAATGCAGAAACTTGAAATACAAACTTCTTTTTTTTTTTGAAAACGCATGAATGAACATGAATGAACCTAGTGTACAACTCTACCCCTCCCCAAGCTTGAATATAAGCACCATCCCCGATGCTTGGAGAGGGCGGAACAACCTATCTAATCACTGGAAGGTGGTGAGGGATGGTAGTCGGGTTGGGTAAGAGTCTAAAACAGTCACAAGTGCACACATATTGAATTTTAAAGCAAAATATGAACGATTAAAGATATGGAAAGAATTTACCGAATCGTTCTTGGAGCCTTGTAGTTGGTGGGAACCTCCTCTTCATCCTCCCCAAGCTATCCGTGAAGTATTTTTGGAGCCGGAGATTCATTTTCTAGGCATAAAAATAAGTTAAAACCATTTGGGACATAAAAAAAAATGAAATTTACCAAAGACTAAAAAGTTTTAAAAGAAAGGAAACAAATAACCCCGGGTTGCCTCCCGGTTAGCTGCCCTTGTTTTAAGTCATTGACTCGACTTGGCCCCTGAATGTGCTTTGTTCTAAGTAGGTGGACCTTTACAACACATTAACCTTCTCGCCACTTCCTTCAATTGAAAACTTATCTTCTACCTGATTTTTTTTGAAAGCACCTGCTCACAAAATGCTTGGCATAAACAATTAGTAACACTGTCTGCCCGGCAACGGCGCCAATTTGTTGGGCGTGTCAGACCCAACAAACAATGGGGTACGATATACTCCAAAAGAATCCCACTATATTGCACTAAAAGGTAGTACAAGGCAAGCAGGGTCGATCCACAGAGACACAGGATAATTAGTCTATACCTCTTTGCGCAAGGTACTATGGTCACCAACAGTAAAGAGGGGGGTTTAGAATAAAATAATTAAAACAAACACTTAAAAACACAAGTAATCAACTAAAAGAGTGAATTAAATCCAGAAAAGGTAAGGACTCCAACCTCATGTATGACAACTTAGAAATGTGATTCCAAGATAACATGATATTTGTTTAATTCTATCTAAGTTGGTACTTGAAAGTGTTAACAAGCTCTAACACTTCCCATTCACCACATTAGTTAACCAAAACAAGCTCTTTGATTAACCCTAACCTTACTACCCTAATCTAAACAAGCTCTTAGAATTCGATTATAGATTGCATGAAGCTTTATGTGAATGTTCCCAAAAACACCCAATACTCCTCATAAGCTCGGGAGTGTAAAAGTGTATGAATAAGATTTACACTAAATTCATTCAATAGACATCAATTTAATGCTTGTTACTTGTTCAATTTCACAAAACAATTACGGATTTTGTAAAAGAGATAACTGGAGTGACCTAACCCTAATTCAAATGGCCAATATGAATCACAATTAGAATCAAACATTCAATTGAAGCAAAATCAAATTCATTAGATAGAAATTAAGAACAAACATCAAGTCATATGGTTAGATTCACAACTAGAAAGTCAAAACATGAGTCGGAGAAATTAGAGTTCCAGCCACACATGGCTAGAACAAGATCACAAGTCTAAAAGATGAAATTAAGTGTAATTACAGCTTACAAAAACAAGAATTAATGTTTCCAAATGATTGACGAGCAAACCCTTGCAAAAACCTTTGAATTCTCCTCTCCATTGGTGCTCTGATATGTTGTGTGTGCGTAAAAATGACCCTCAACCCGTAATATGAAAGATAGGAAAAACTGCCAAAAGTTGGTTTTTGGGTCGAACACGGCCCGTGTTAAAATAGGCTAAACTGACACGGGTCATGTTCAGCAACACGCCCCGTGTTGATTTGCACTAAACTGACACGGGTCGTGTTCAGCAACACGCCCCGTGTTGATTTGCACTAAACTGACACGCCCTGTGTTCAGCATGGTCAACAACTCCCATTTTGGTCAAACACGCCCCGTTCCCACTTTTCAGTGTAAATTCAACACGCCCCGTGTACCTCTCTGACTCCAATTCCAAACTTGATTTTTCCAACTTTTTCGTTCTTCGTCCGATAATCCCGAAATCTTCACCAATGCTTCCCGGCACTTCCCAAAGCGCATTCCAACCTCCGGTTTACCTGAAAAAGACATAAAAGTGTGCAAAAAAGGTTGTTCTAAAGATTAACATGAATATGATGAAATGCAAGAAAAAGGAAGAACAATTATGCTAAATAGATGCATGAAATGGGACTAAAAGGCGTGCAAAAAGGTGCACAAATTGCACCTAACACCCCTGCTGCTGCTACAGAGGACAATTAGACAATCTTCGGATGTTCATTAGGTTATACATTTCGCTTACTGCGATGTCGTGTTAGTCCTAGTACCCAAGGATAACACTTACATTAGTACATTTTCCTATTTACTTTATTTTGTGATACATTCACATAAACGAGGAGTTAGACTAAGTACTTTTTGTACTAGTCAATAGAAAGGAAAAACTATCATTTTACTTACAAAACATTTGGGTCTTGGTGGAAGACTACATTTCATAATAATAGACAATAAGGGATTTTATAGGGTTTTTCATACTTATATCAATTGTTTCATTTAAAAGGTTTACATGGCATTCATAACAGCTTTTCAAAACAAGACATTGACACTTAAATACTTATGAATTCACCGGCTTTAAGCTGATACTCTCTTTCAAAATAACTTGTATTCTCAGGTTACCAGTAGACAGGTACGATGGCCAAGTTTTTGAGAAGACGGAGCACATACAAGTCTCGTCTTTTATTTTGATTGTATATTTTTGGTGTCTTATTACAATAAAAGAACACAATGGATGATGTTGTTGCTTATTTACTATTTTACACTGTTGTGATACTATACATGACGTCCTCCACCCCGGAACGTTTCCGCCATTCTTGGTTTTGGGGTGTGACATTCATGAGATAATCAATATACAAAAACCCTTTATCAGATTACTTGCATATTATGGTGATTGATTCTTGATTGTTCTTGATATTCCGCATTCGTCATCTCGGATTTATTCACAACAACTTTCCATTTCAAAAAGACTAAAATTGTTATGTTTTTCCCATATATTTTTTATTACCAATTAAATAAACTATTTTTATAACTTTTCCCATTTTGCCCAATTTCCGGGTTTCAAGGTCACCGTCTGGTAACAGACCCTCTGGTGTTTGATGGCAAGTCGCAATGCATAAATTCTATTGTTATCAATATCAAGACCTATATGTGCTTTTCTTTGGCTTAATTGTTGATCTGAAAAAAAAAACATACCCATACACTAATATATAAGAATTGCTACAGAATTGGATTGTTGTAGATTTGAGAAGACCCGGTCCGCTCATAGAATGATACAGTAGATTTGTGGTGCCACAATCACAAAAGCAACTTTACGATTGCATCCTCATTCCTCGCCAGTAATTCTCTAAAAAAATATAATAAAGCTCTAAAAAAAATATTAATTCAAAAAATTATTTACTAAACAATTTTATTTAGGAAAAATGACACATTAACCCTACAATGTATTGCATATTTGCATAGTTGGTGTCAAGATCTGGGATTTAAACCAATCATTCAAACTTCAGTGTGGTTCCTATTCTGTTTGTGTAGGAGACTACTATTACTTACTTCTATACATTTATATTCGATCTACACCTAATTCGCAATTTCAAAATCCAAATCCAAATCCAAAATGGGAAACAAAGGTAATCTTCTTTCTTGTTAACTCTCCAATCATCTGCAAATACCATTTCAAAGGTTAAACCTCAAGCAACTAGTTATAATACTCAAACAAATCAATGGAATTCAGAAGATTACAGAGAAACCTGGAAAATGGAGCTTCCATTGGGTTCTTCGGATATCTTCTTGACACCTCGTTGATCAACTATCCTTCTTGCCCTTTCCATATTTTTATGAAGTAAAGTATGCAAACTATGTTTTCATGTTAAAAGATCAGTTAATGCTCAATCAGAGTTTCAAATGCGATTAAAAAGAATGAAAATCAGACTCAATTTTAGGAAGGAAGAAAATGAACAAGAAATCAAGTAATCAGGTTTGACAACACCATTATACTTTGCCTTCTCCCTCAACAAAATCTTTACAAACGAAAATGTTTAATCAAATAGCCTTTTTGCCCCAAATGATAATCTCCTAAACACCATAAATCTTCCAATTTCTTTTTATAGTTTATATGTTTATCATAACGATGTCTGACTTAGGCAACCTTGTAAGCACGTCGTTGCGTCCCCTTACTCGTTGCTCTAATAGTTCAAGACCAGGAGCAATGTGAAACCACAATTTGTGTGACCCAAGGTATGCTAAAGAATTAGAAACCTCTTTACTAGTACAAGATGAAAGTAACAGAGAACAGTTTGTTAAGATCAATAAATCTGTGGAATTGAAGAGTTTGAATGATTATCGGAGCGATTGGGTTGCAAATAATGTCGATTTGGGCGTTTCTGAATCGAAATTGTTTCACTCACCCATAGAAATAATGACATTTATGGAGAGAACATCAATCCAACATGAAGGATGGTTCAAATCCGAAGCAGTATGACAAGAACCTGAAGCATTGGCAAAACAAGGACTTTCTCCCTTGTTGTCACTTATTCCCATTCTAACAGTCCTTTTAGACTTTTCAAAGTCCACAAGTGTCCATTTGGCAAAGGGTAACTAGGTTACACCTTCATTTTGTCCAAAGTGACTAATCATACCTGACAAAAATAACTTTATTTTTTCATAAAGCACGAAAAGAAGTTAAGGGACTGAATGGGCAAATGTGCAATACATTGTAGGACTAATATTTAATTCTCCCTTTTATTTATCAAAATACACTAAAAGGGAAAATTGAGAACAATTGAGCCCACCCTTGTATATGTGTCATCTACCTGTATTTCATGCTCCTACAATTGTGAGATTTTAATTCAATCATATTGATATGATATTTTTAAATAAGTTGAATATTGGTGTGTTGGACATGTCGGGTAACTAGTCGAATATTGATTCCATGTTGTAGAATAAGGATTAAGGAACATTTTTAGCAGATATTGACATAAAAGGATGTTACTTTTACTCTATTTGACCATCATCGGGTAAACAAGTGGTTAGCGGACTTTAGATTAATATAATGTGGAGTACATGTTATATCATAAAGGTAGCAGTATTATGCTTATATGGGTTATCAAAAAGTGTGAATTATCAGAGTAAGTAAGTAACCATACAAAGTCTGTAGATACAACATCTCTTTTATCTTCTGTTCTAGTTGTTATTTGTAACAACGTAAATTTCAAAACAAAATTTTCTTTTTGACATGACCATTTTCATATAAAAAGTTTTACAAAATATCCGGTAATAGTTATCAAAACACATCGTATCCCAAGATCAACAAAATCAAATCCTCTCTCTAGTGTGTACGCATCACGCCGGCTCCTTCCCACTGTCCTCGCTAGTACCTGAAACACATAACACAACAACTGTAAGCATAAAAGCTTAGTGAGTTTCCCCAATATACCCTTACATACATATGCCTTTCCAGGCCATACTTCACACGACCTTCCGGTCCATGTGTTTCAGGGGACTTCCGTCCCAGTCCCAGTAGACCTTCCGGTCCTACTCGTGTTGACCTTCCGGTCCATGACTCCCTGACCTTCCGGTCCATGTCATAATGCCTTCCGGCCCATATCATACATAGAATACATATCATATACATAACACATACAAAACATGCAACTCATAGCATACAAGACCTTCCGGTCACACATGGGTACCCTTCTAGGTACAATATAGTGAGAAGACTCACCTCTGATATATCGGTAAGTCTCTGCCTCAGTAGAAATGTGACCTAGCCTCTGCCTAATCACATAAAGCAAATATTCCCATAAATACAACTGCACTCAACCCTAAAAGTCCACAAGGTCAACGATCATCTTTGACCCGACTCGGCGAGTGCACTAGTGCGACTCGGCGAGTCTACACGTGTCAACTGACCCTCTCTTAAACCCTCTCTTGGCACGTTGAGTGTTTCCCCAACTCGATGAGTTCCACCTGGCAAGAATTACGGGGCCACCCCGACTCAACTCGTCGAGTCCCAATAACAACTCGACGAGTTCCAACTCGAACTCAGACACCTGACTCACCCTGACTCACCGAGTCATTCCCCCAACTCGACAAGTCCACTCACTAAGTGAATAACGGGCAACCTTCAAACTACTCGCCGAGTCCCAAGAACAACTCGGCGAGTTCATGCCATGTACAAACTAAAGACGACTTCTGAGGTTAGATCTGCTCCATCAAATCATAGATCTAGCCTCTCCAAGCATGATAATCATGTAAATTTCGAATCTTGACACACAAACAACCTCTATTTGCTCTTATGTGATGTTTTAGCCCCATTTATCACAACCCATGGTCAAAACCCCCAAAGATCTTCATAAAGATTGAAGAGTAAAGCCCTCTGGACCTTAATGGATCCAGATCTAACGCCTCAACGCATATAGGGATGGATTGGCCTCAAAACTAGTCAATAAAGGGTCCAAGAAACCCTAAATCTACATCATCGTCATAACAATAGAAAAGGAGCCGAGATATTACCTCTAAAGTGATGCTCTGAGCTCCAAAAATCGCAGGATGTCCACTTCCCTTGCTTCCTCTTGGCTAAAACCTCATTTTCCTTGTTAAACAAGCTTCAAATGTTAACAATGGCCTTCTCTCTCTTCCCAAAACGCTCAAGTGCTCTAGGGTTTCTCTCAAGGGACTGATAGATGCAAATGACGACCCTAAGGGCCGTTAAATAGGTCCCAAACCCATGAAATTAGGGTTTCATTAAACAGCATGGACTCGCCGAGTCCAGACGCGAATCCGCGTGGACATCCGCGACCATACTCGGCGAGTTTATACTCCAACTCGCTGAGTCCCCTCTCAAAACCCAAAAATAAAGGAATAAGAAATAATACCTGGGAACCCGGATGTTAAAATTCTCCCCCACTAGAATCAGACTTCGCCCTCGAAGTCTCACTCCAAAAACAAGTCTGGATGTTGCTCCCGCATCTCACGCTCCGGCTCCCAAGTCAACTCTGACCCTTTCCGATGCTACCAATGGACCTGCACCAGAGGTATTTCCTTGTTTCTCAAAACCTTGATCTTCCGATCCCTGATCGTCACTGGTCTCTCAGCATAATTCAGGCTCGCATCCACATGTATATCCTCTAATGGCACTACTGTTGACTCGTCGGCTATACACTTCCGCAGCTGCAACACATGGAAAGTGTCATGAATCTGACTTGACTCTGCTGGGAACTCCAAAGGATAGGCTACCCTGCCTACCCTCGCGATCACCCTAAAAGGACCGATATATCGGGGCCCCAACTTTCCCTTCTTCCTGAATCGAATCACTCCTTTCCAAGGAGAGACCTTCAGGAGCACGAAGTCGCCGACCAGAAACTCGAGCTCGGACCGGCGTTTGTCCGCATAACTCTTATGCCGACTCTGAGCGGTCAACAACCTCTGTCTGACATGCTGGATCTGCTCTGTCGTCTGGAGCACAATCTCGGTGCTGCCCATCACACGCTGCCCTACTTCTCCCCAGCAAATGGGGGTTCGACACCTCCTCCCGTACAACAACTCAAAAGGCGGCATGCCAATGCTCGAATGATGGCTATTGTTATAAGAAAACTCCACCAAGGGCAAATACGTGTCCCAACTCCCTCCAAAATCCAATACACATGCCCGAAGCATATCCTTGAGCGTCTGAATCGTCCGCTCACTCTGCCCGTCCGTCTGTGGGTGGTATGCGGTACTGAAATGCAGCCTTGTACCCAACTCCTCGTGAAACTTCTTCCAAAATCTGGAAGTAAATCACATATCTTGGTCTGAAACAATCGAAATCGGAACTCCATGCTGCGATACCACCTCTCAGCAGAAGAGCTCTCACTGATAGCAAGAAAGTGAGCGCTCTTCGTCAACCTGTCCACAATCACCAAAATTGCATCGACAACCCTCGCGGTCCTTGGCAATTTGGTGATGAAATCCATGGTAATCTGTTCCCATTTCCACTCGGGAATCTCTAATGGTTGCAGTTTACCATGTGGACGCTGGTGCTCGGCCTTAACCCTGCAGCAAGTTAAGCATCTCTCTACAAACCATGCGACCTCCCTCTTCATACCGGGCCACCAATAATCCTTCTTCAGGTTTAAATACATCTTTGTGGCCCCGGGATGGATCGAGAATTTCGATCGATGAGCCTCTTCCAATAAGATGGTACACGTTCCGCCCACGGACGGTACCCATATCCGACCCTGAAAGGTCATAAGCCCCCGACTATCGGCAACGAATTCCGATATCAGCCCGACAACTCGCTCTCTCCTCTGGTTTTCTGACCTCATAGCCTCAGCCTGGGCCCCACGGATAGCATCCAACACCGAGGTCATCACTGTCAACCTGAAGCAAATATCTCGAATTGGGGCACCCTCCGCCCTACGGCTCAATGCATCGGCTACCACATTAGCCTTGCCTGGGTGGTACAGGATCTCACAATCATAATCCTGGACCACGTCCAACCACCTTCTCTAACGCATATTCAGGTTGGGCTGATCCATTAAATACTTCAAGCTCTTGTGGTCCGTGTATATCGTACACCGAACCCCATACAGATAATGTCGCCAGATCTTGAGAGCGAGCACTACCGCTCCCAGCTCCATGTCATGAGTGGGATATCTCGACTCATGAGGCTTAAGCTGCCTAGATGCATACGCTATCACATGCCCCCTCTGCATAAGAACCACTCCCAATCCGGATATCGATGTATCACAATATACCACAAAATCCTCCATCCCTTCCGGAAGAGCTAATACTGGGGCCTCGCATAACTTCTGGCGAAGTATCTCAAATGAAGTCTGCTGCTCTGGACCCCATGAAAATGCAACACCCTTCCGGGTCATCTTGGTGAGTAGCATAGCGATCTTGGAGAAATCCTTAATAAATCTCCGATAATAGCCGGCCAATCCCAAAAAGCTCCTGATCTCGGTGGGTGACCTTGGCACCTCCCACCTCATGACTGCCTCAATCTTGGCCGGATCAACCAATATCCCATTCTGGTTGATGAGGTGTCCCAAGAACTGAACCTCTCACAACCAGAACTCACACTTGGAGAATTTGGCATACAGCCTCTCCGATCTCAAGACTCCAAGGATCTCTCTCAAATGCTCCTCATGCTGCTCTCTGGATCTCGAATACACCAATATGTCGTCGATGAACACGATCACCGACCGATCCAACATCGGTCTGCACACCCTGTTCATGAGATCCATGAACACCGCCAATGTGTTGGTGAGTCCAAAAGGCATCACCACGAACTCGTAATGCCCAAAACGAGTCTGGAATGCTGTCTTTGGGACGTCCTCCTCCCCCACCCTCACCTGATGATACCCGGACCTCAAATCAATCTTGGAGAACCAAGATGCTCCCTGCAGCTGATCGAACAAATCATCGATCCTCGACAATGGGTAACTGTTCTTTACCGTCAACTTGTTCAACTCCCGGTAATCAATACACATCCGGTGTGAACCATCCTTCTTCTTGACAAAAAGAATCGGCGCTCCCCAGGGTGAGCTACTTGGCCTAATAAACCCCTTTCCCAGCAGCTCCTGGAGCTGTGAGGATAACTCCTGCATCTCCGGAGGCACAAGGCGATAAGGCGCCTTAGCGATAGGCACAACTCCCGAAACCAACTCAATACTGAACTCTACCTGCCTCTCCGGAGGCACACCTAGCAATTCCTCTGGAAACACATCCGGGAACTCACGCACTATCGGAACCTCCTCAACTGACTTCGAACCCTCTGAAACAACCCTCGCATCCATCACATATGCCACAAATCCTCTACAGCCCTGTTATAGACTCTGTCTCGCTCTGGCAGCCTAACAAAATGCTGACCCCGTACGTGTACCCTCGCCGTACACCATAAGAACTCCCCCACTGGGGTCTTGTATCGTCACCAACTGACGCTCGCAATCTATAACGGCTCCAAATCGGCTCAACCAATCCATGCCCACTATAACACACACATCCCCCATCGCAATCGGGACCAGATCTATCGGGAACTCCATATCGAAGATCTCAAGGGTACACCCTCGAATCACCTCTGATGCATACACTGCTCGCTCATCAGCTATGGAGACTCCCAGAGGTCGACTCAACGCCTCCTGACGGATACTAATGTGCTGACTAAATGCCAAGGAAACAAATGAACGACTCGCACCCGAGTCAAATAACACCAAAGTAGGTACAGAAATCACAAGAAAAGTACCTATGCATATCATCATATAAGCACTACATAATAAGCAAAAGATAAAATACAGAATACATACCAGCCACAACATCGGGCGCCGTGCGAACTTCCTCCGCAGTCAACTGAAAATCTCTCCCACGAGCCTTCGGAGCCTCAGCCTTTACCAGTCGAACCTCGGCAACCCTAGCAGCAGGCGTAGATCCCTGCGCTGATCCCTGGTGTAGCTGAGGGCACTTGGCCTTCCGATGGCCGGTCTGGTTGCAATGGAAGCAAACCATAAATCCCTTGGGGCAATCCCTGGCGATATGCCCCTCCTTGCCACATTTGTAGCAAGAACCCGATCGACAGGCCCCCTCATGACCCTTGCCGCACTTTCCGCAAGTGCGACTCTTCTGGCCTCCATTCCTCGAATCGGCAGACTAGGTCCGCTTGGCTGCCGGCTGAGACTGAGCCGGTCGCCGATCCATCCTCTGAGACTCGGCCTCCTCCTTGGCCTGAGTCTCCAACTCAATCTCCCGCTTCCGGGCATTTGCCTGAAGCTCAACAAATGTCCGGTACGTTGAGTTCGACACGAACTCCCGAATGTCCGTCCTTAGAATACCCAAATACCGGCTCATCCGAGCCTGCTCAGAAGACACCTGTTCAGGGCAGAACATCGCCCTCTCATGAAACTTCCGAGTGACCACAGGAACCGAATCATTACCCTGCTTGAGGGTCAAGAACTCCTGAACCAGTCGTTCCCTCTCCACCGGGGGAATATACTCGTCTCTGAACATGGTGGTGAACCTCTCCCAAGTCACCGCTGAAATCTCCGCAAGAGTGAAGTTCGCTGTCACGAACTTCCACCAATCCTTCGCTCCCAAGCGAAGCTGGTTCAAAGCAAACCGTACCCTTAGATGCTCTGGACATGAACACGTATAGAAGCATCCCTCAATGTCAGCAATCCATCTCATGGCAGCGATCGGATCCTGCGTCCCATCAAACTCGGGTGGCTTCGTGTTGCTGAACTCCCGGAACAACAACGAGTCACCTCCTTGAGGCCTGGCAGCAGCCACAACTGCTGTAGCTGCAGTGGCTGCAGCCTCAGTCACCGCGGCGTACCGCTCGTCAAAAGTCTCCAACAGTGTGGTCTTGATAGACCCAAACATCTCCGGAATCTTGGCCCTGATCGCCGCAGCCACCTCATCGTGGATCATCTGACGAAGCTCCTCGTCACTCACACCGCTCGTCTCAGGTCTGTGGCGTGTCCCAACCATGATGCCCCTCTGAAATACAACATAAATTTATCAGAGACTCGATCGAGCATAATCATACTCGATGACGCCACCCTACTCATCCTCCGTTGTCCAAAAGATTCTTACTTGGAATGCCCACTGATCCGGTGTCTTCAGTAGTACGGGCCCAATACTACTGACCACACCGCATCAATATTCACTCCAAGTGCTCCTCCTTGGATCTTGGATTACGAGTACTCTATTCTCATGAGCTCCTATCTGCTACCTACTCATTCTCAAAGCATCCCAGCAGCAGAAAACTCCTAGGCTAAGGCATCACAAATTAGGCCACTCTAGTCCTAATATGTATACCTAGCCTACTCTAGCATGCATAATGTGACATAACATATCTCATAACACATAACGTAAGGGTACTTTTAGGGAGTCACCGTTCGGGCGCTGGCTGATCGTACACACGGCTCTGCTCTGTTTTTCTCAAGACTCTTTACTCTTTCTAAAAAAAAATATTTTATTATCAAAATTTTCCTCAAATCCTCAGTTTGAGTTTAGATCCACCCGAAGAAGCATCCTAATCCCTCAAACCAAGGCTCTGATACTAACTTGTAACAACGTAAATTTCAAAAAAAAAAAATCTTTTTGACACGACCATTTTCATTTAAAAAGTTTTACAAAATATCCGGTAATAGTTATCAAAACATATCGTATCCCAAGATCACAAAAATCAAATCCTCTCTCTAGTGTGTATGCATCACGTAGGCGCCTTCCCATGGTCCTCGCTAGTACTTGAAACACATAACACAACGCATAAAAGCTTAGTGAGTTTCCCCAAAATACCCTTACACACATATGCCTTTCCAAGCCATACTTCACATGACCTTCCGGTCCATGTGTTTCCGGGGATTTCCGTCCCAGTCCCAGTAGACCTTCCGGTCCTACTCTTGTTGACCTTCCGGTCCATGACTCCCTGACCTTGCGGTCCATGTCATAATGCCTTTTGGCCCATATCATACATAGCATACATATCATATACATAACGCATACAAAACATGCCACTCATAGCATACAAGACCTTCCAGTCACACATAGGTACCCTTCCAGGTACAATATAGTGAGAAGACTCACCTCTGATATCTCGGTAAGTCTCTGCCTCGGTAGAAATGTGACTTAGCCTCCGCCTAATCACATAAAGCAAATATTCCCATAAATACAATTGAACTCAACCCTAAAAGTCGACAAGGTCAACGGTCAACTTTGACCCGACTCGGCGAGTGCACTAGGGCGACTCGACGAATCTACACGTGTCAACTGACTCTCTCTTGAACCCTCTCTTGGCACGTCGAGTGTTTCCCCAACTCGACGAGTTCCACCTAGCAAGAATCGCGGGGCCACCCCGACTCAACTCGCCGAGTCCCAAGAACAACTCGGCGAGTTCCAACTCGAACTCAGACACCTGACTCACCCTGACTCACCGAGTCATTCCCCCAACTCGACAAGTCCACTCACTAAGTGATTAACGGGCAACCTTCAAACTACTCGCCGAGTCCCTAGAACAACTTGGCGAGTTCATGCCATGCACAAACTAAAGACGACTTCTGAGGTTAGATCTGCTCCATCAAATCATAGATCTAGCCTCTCCAAGCATGATAATCACGTAAATTTCGGATCTTGACACACAAACAACCTCTATTTTCTCTTATATGTTGTTTTAGCCCCATTTATCACAACCCGTGGTCAAAACCCCCAAAGATTTTCCTAAAGATTAAAGAGTAAACCCCTCTGGACCTCAATGGATCCAGATCTAACGCCTCAACGCACATAGGGACGGATTGGCCTCAAAACTAGTCAATAAAGGGTCCAAGAAACCCTAAATCCACATCATCGTCATAACAACAGAAAAGGAGCCGAGATATTACCTCTAAAGTGATGCTCTAAGCTCCAAAACTCGCAGGATGTCCACTTCCCTTGCTTCCTCTTGGCTAAAACCTCATTTTCCTTGTTAAACAAGCTTCAAATGTTAATAATGGCCTTCTCTCTCTTCCCAAAACGCTCAAGTGCTCTAGGGTTTCTCTCAAGGGACTGATAGATGCAAATGACGGCCCTAAGGGCCTTTAAATAGGTCCCAAACCCATGAAATTAGGGTTTCATTAAATAGCATGGACTCGCCGAGTCCACCCCTTGGACTCGCCGAGTCCATACGCAAATCCACGTGGACATCCGCGACCATACTCGGCGAGTTTATACTCCAACTCGCCGAGTCCCCTCTCAAAATCCAAAAATAAAGGAATAAGAAATAATACCTGGGAACCCAGATGTTACACTGTTCTAATCGCCAATCATGTTTTTTTTACCTTTGTATCTTGTTTTACAAAAAAGGTATGTTTGTATTAGGTATTATTTGTCTAACCTTTGTACCTTTTACATTATTTTGTTTATACATTTTATCCCATACCTAGAAAGGTGATGAGAATTGTCATGTCTTGTTTTTCTATAAAAGGCTTTTTGTAATATTGGTTTCACTCATCACCAACACAAATATTATCATTGAATACAAGATCTCTTTTATCTTCCAGTCTACTATTTATTGTTTCATATACTCTTTTATATCTTGTTAGTAGGATTTGAAAACAATATGACGAATCAAGTAATGCGGAATATAATGAACAGTTATGTAAGAAAAAGATTTAACTTATTGATTTTTCACTCGCAAATGTTACAATGATATCCTCCAATATCAATGATTATATGAGCATGTAAAGAGAAAACATTAACCAAATACCCTTATAGTTAGCAACATATTAGTCAAAGTGATAATTTACACCAAATTAAAGGAACTTAATAAGCTCTACAAACTACTTTGGTGAACCTACACAAAACTTAATTTTCAGAACACCTTCTTTAAACCAGTCTTCAAAAGTCTTCATAAAAGCTACGAACTTGATGAGGACATATTCTGAACCTTACAATCTCCCCCTTTGTTTCAAGCCAATTAAATTGTGAAATAATTTGATGGCATGCGCTACACTAATAAGGGTGTTCCGAACAACTAACCACCAAGTCAAGTGATTAACAATTTCCTTTCTTTCCCTCTGAGTTTTCATCACAAATAGTGACACGAACAATAATACTCCAAATCATGTTAAGATGAAATCTTTCTTTATCGTCCACATGAATAAAATCTCTAATAGTTATGTTTCTTAGTCATATACACCATTCCCCAACAGTTAAGTACAATTTCTCCATCTTTGTACTTGGATCTATTCTTGTCTTTTTTGTATTGGGGATTAGAACCGTCTTATTGACCTCATTCACCAATTCAACTTAGACAGAGAATTATGAGCATAGTAGAATTGCATGAAGGATCGAATATGCTTGTAAGCAGTTGAGTAGATATTCTTATTGATAGCTGAGATTGCCTTCTGATCTATCACATTAAACATGTTCATAAAACCGATAAAATCTTTATTAATTTTCAGAATCTTGATTAATTTCTTTAAGGCCCATATCTCATTATCATGTTTTCCTAAGACTCCATGAAATTTTATTTTTAATTCATTAAACTCTTCCAAACTTAACTTGTTATCTCTAACAAAAAACTTCTTATAAGTAAATAATAACATCCCAAATTTTTAACCAATTTTTTAAAAATATTAAGATTCAAATAACCAAAAACAACTTTTTGAAAAGTACCATATGTTGAATTAGATGTCTAATCCTATAACTGTAATTGGTATATACTTGAATTAATAGTAGCATAGTCCTTTTGGGTTGCCCTCAAGACTAGTAACTGGGAATGATGATTTTGGAGAATGAGGTTGATTTATTATTTGATTAATAAATTTAAATAAATGATTTATTATTATATTATGAAAATAATATATTATTTAGAAATAGTATTATTTAATTAATATTTAATCAGAAATTAATTGGAATTAATTTGCGGATTAAAAGAATTAATTAAAAGTGTAAGGGCTAACGTGCAATTGTTCAATAGTTGAGCAAGAGGAAGCCTAGAACCCTCCATGAAGGCATGGACGTGTTCTTGGATCTTATGGAGTTCTAGAATGGTCTTTGGTGGATAAACAGGATGGTCGATAATTGTCCGGTTTAAGGATATCTTGAATTAAGGTTTATCTATGGTTTCCTGATTGCACTATATAAAAAGCCTAAACCCTTTAATTTTCGGCCACTTATTATCTTAAAGAGATAGCCAAGAGTTGAAGCCCCTCTCCTCCTTCTCAATCATTCTTTTTGGTTGGTGTTGGGTGTGAACCACTAGAAGCGTGACAATTATGACGCTTGCTCTCAAGGCTTCAACCACACAAGGAATTGAATTGCTATTAATATATAGTAATCAAGGTATGATTATTTTAGCCTTAATTGTGTATTTTGATAATATAGTAGCATGCTAGGGCTTTTCTAATTTCTTTTGTTAAAGTTTTATCTTCAATTAGAGAAAACATAGATCAAATTATTTAGGGTTGCATGTACACATAGGATTGTTTATTTTACATAACACCCATCAGTGGTATTGGAGCGTAGGTTTACTTTTCTATTGAATTCATACAAATTGTGGACTTGAACAAGAAGGAACAAAAAAAATCTTCATTCTGTACCACAAACACGTCGTGGTGTTCTTAAAAAACGGTGTGTTGGCCTCTAACACGACATGGTGATTGTTTACCATGACGTGTTGGACTGTCAGATCCACAAATTTCAGTTTTAAGATATATATCATGAATTGATTTGGATAATTACCTTTAATAACATTTTTTAATTGAATAAAACTGAATATCTAGAAAATGTAATTTGATATCCTTATCTTGAACTCATGATTGGTTTTATTTTTTAATTTAATTAATTGAATATTAATTTTGAAAATTTAAAATATAACCTTAGTGTTTTTTGAAAAGTTTTAAAAATACACACTTATATTATATGTAACATTAAAAGTGTAATATTGCTATATACATATAAGACAAGTCAGTCGAATTGCTAGTATGCCTTATTCACGAAACCGATCTATAAGGGGAGTTTAAGGAAGCGGCTTATAAGATGAGTGTTATTGGATATCCAGTCTTACCCAACGCTCCCTTGATTGGTAGAGGGTTGTTAGCGAACGGGTTTGATAGGACAACTTAATCCTCATTAATAAGTATAATGAATTATAAAGTAACTAAACATTTTTTTTATAAAATTCTCAATCTTAGTTAGTTTAGGAAAAATGTGAACTTGTATGCTAACCCATGAAATTACACATTGCACTTTATGAGTCGTTAGTGGAGCGTGTGTGGTTAACCGACACACTAACAGGGATGAATAAAGAGTGGTAATGGGTGTCTCGAAAATTATCTATGATTAATGGAGTGTGTGTGGCTAACTGACACATAAAAATGAGATGATAAACGACATCGAGAGTACCAAGTTAATTTGCATGGTTATTCACATCTTGTTTGTGATCCTCGGTATCCCAGTCACAAATGGAAGAGCATAATCAAGATTAAACATGCCATTGAAAAGTTCAATGTTTCTCAAAAGATGTAGGAATTTCATTTAAAACTAAATTCGTTAAAATTTCGTTTTTCGATGGTGAATTTGGTAAATCGTCACTTACCTACCTTTATGTAATTTACAGTTAGATTATGACATCCCTTTTCTAAGTTGTAAATTTTTAGTTGGATCCTAGCCTTGATATTTCATTTTGGGTCTTATATTGAGAAATATTCTTATCTAACTGAAACCGTCTATTATAGTCTTTCAGATGTCTACTCCAACTGATGATTCTGGTTCCTTGTCCTCCAACAATAACAACTTCTCTCTGTTAAACATCTACTCAAAGGTGCAACTGGATGGAACCAATTACAATGATTGGATGTGTAACATCAAGATGGTCCTTCGCTTCGAGGACAAAGAATACGTCCGTGAAAAACCTTTGGATAAGATCGATGAAACAAAGGCCACTCCTAAAGAAATGGTCGCCTATAGGAAGCACTATAATGATGCCACAAAGGTTGTGTGCATCATGGTGGTGATGATGACTCCAGAATTGCTAAGGCACAATGAGGATTGCTAGTCGTACAAGATAAAAGAGGACCTTATGGAGAAATATCATAAGCGAACTCATCAAGAAAAGTAAAAGGTAGTAAATTCCCTCATTGCAAGCAAGATGAAGGATGGAGAGTCTGTGAGCAACCACATTTTGAGAATGCAACAATACGTGGATAGGATTATCAAGCTTAATGTGGATTTTAACAAAGAGTTGGCAATCGACATAGTTTTGAATTCTCTGCCAAGTTGTTATGATCAGTTCATTTTGACCTATCATTTGAACAACAACAATGAACCTACTTTGTCACACTTGCACAACCTCCTTCGAACAACCAAACAGGGATGAAGGGAAAAGGTGTTGCCTCATATCCTATAAGTGCACCTATTCTGACCATTAGGAAATGTAAAGGGAGGAAGAGGAAAGGTTCTCCTAAACAAAACCGGAAGGGAAAGTCCCAAGCTAGGTCGTCTAGTACAGGACCTAAAGGAAAATCCAATTCTGATGCCCCATGTCTCTGACCCCAAAGAGGCCACTTGCTTCTATTGCAATGACAAAGGGAGTTACAAATGAATTTGCCCAAAATACTTTCAAGATATCAAGGATAGCTAGGTGAATCCAATATAGGCAGGTATTTACACTATCTTATCTAATAACTCATCATATTCTCATTCTTAGGTCCTTGATACAGGATATGGGTTTCACATTTGTTCTGATTTGCAGGGGCTAAGAAGAAGTGAGGATGTGGAGCATCGAAGGATGAACTTAATCATGGGGAATAATCAATTTTCACTTGTCACCAAGATTGGAATTTATAGCTTTGTGCTTAGTAGTGGGTTAGGTTTTGATTTAATAAATTGTTGCTACTCGTCAGAGATGACACGAAACATCATTTCATTTCATGCTTTATTTAAATAAGGTTTTAGATATTCTTTTAATGATAAGAATGGTTCTATTTCTACGTATAAGAATGGTGCGTTTTTTTGAAGCTTTACCTTGTGATGGTGTGTATAAAACTGTGATGATTGTAGACAATTTAGGAAATAGTATTTTTTTCATATTGATTCGTCTAATGGTATAAAAAAAGTGTGCTTGTGGCATTGTCGTCTTGGACATGTTAACAAGAAATGTGTGGCCTAAATCCACAAGGATGCAGTGTTGGAATCATTTGACTTAAGGTCATATGACACATGCGAGTCTTGTTTATTAGGAAAGATGACAAAATCATCTTTTACTAGTTCTTGTGAAAGAGGTGAAGGATTGTTGGATCTTATCCATACAGATGTGTGTGGGCCCTTCATATCTACCACAAGGGATGCAAATCTATTCTATGTGAATTTTATTGATGATTATAGCAGATATGGCTATATCTACTTAATCAACCATAAGTCGGAAACTTTTGAAAAGTTCAAAGAGTTTAAATAAGAAGTCGAGAATCAATTGGGTAGGAAAATAAAGATGCTTATATTCGATAGAGGCAGTGAGTATCTTAGTATCGAGTTTCACGACTAACTCAAGGACTGTCGAATAGTTTCACAGCTGACACCTCCTAGGACACCACAACTTAGCGGTGTGGTTGAGAGACGTAATCGAACCTTTTTGGACATGGTTCGTTCCATGATGAGTCGATCTTCACTTCCAATCTCGTTCTGGGGGTATGGCTTAAAGACTTGAACCCACATTCTTAATCTTGTCCCACAAAGAAGGTTGCCAAAACACCTTGCGAAATGTGGACAGGGAAGGTTCCCTCATTAGCACATATCAAGGTTTGGGGTGTGAAGCTTTCGTTAGACGAAAGACTCACGACAAGCTTGAACCTCAAAGTGAGAGATGTATTTTCATCGGCTACCAGTAGAAGTCCTTTGGATATTTTCTCTACAGACCTAGTGAAAACATGGTCTTTGTAGCATGAAGAGGAGTCTTTTGAGAGAGAGAGAAAGAGAGAGAGAGAGAGAGGGAGAGAGAGAGAACTCATATGCAAAGTAGACAGCGGGAGCACTACTGATCTTGAAGAAATTCAAGAGTCAAACGATGAATGAACTTTTGAAAATACTATCACTCAACCTAAGGAAGAAATTCTAGTTGAACCTATTGAGGAGTCATCACCTGTTAGGCATTATACTAAAGTTAGAATGTCACCTGAGTTTTATGGTTTCCATATTACTACAGTTGGTGATACGTTTATCAGTGATGGTACACTAGTAAATATGGATGAACTAGTTAACTACAAGGAAGCCATGGAAAGCCCTGAGTTAGCCAAATGAAAAGAGGCAATGGACAACGAGATGAAGTCCATGTATGACAACCAAGTTTGGAATTTGATTGATAATGTACCAGGTCGTAAGATAGTTGGTTGCAAATAGATCATCAAGCAGAAGACCGACATGTGTAACAGCCCGGATTCCCAGGTATTATTCATTCATATATTTTTAGAGATTTGTGAGGAGACTCGACGAGTTGGAGCCTAAACTCGCCGAGTATGATAGCGACTATGGGCACTGGTTCGCGTCTGGACTCGGCGAGTCCACGCTGTTTAATGAAACCCTAATTCCTCGGGTTTGGAGCCTATTTAAGGGCACTTATAGCCTCCCATTGCGGCTACCAGTCCCTTGAGAGAGCCCTAAGAGAGCTGATTCGTTTTGGGAGGGAGGAAGTCACTTTTGGGCCTTTGCATTCCTTGTTTAGCAAGAAGAAGGTGGCAAGAGCAAGGAAGAGGTGAGATTCTAGCAGATCCAGAGTCCAGAGGCTTCATTTTGAGGTAATAGTTCGAACCTCCTTCAGTTTTAGGGTTGATCTTTAGAGTTAGGGTTTTCTAACCTCTTTGGAGAGTGATTATGTGAAGCAAATGGTCCCTCTTCGAGTTTGTGCCTTGGATCTGGACTCAAAGAGGTCCAGAGACCTTAACCCTTGGAGCTTTTTGGGTTATCATGGAGTTATTGGACCTAGGTTGTCACTTTTGGGACCAAATCTCCTTTATATGCCTTGTGGGGGTTGTACAAGCATCAAGTTTCGAACTTTACATGACATTCATGCTTGGGAAGACCAGATGTATGGTTTGGGAAAGTAGATCTGACCTCAGAAGGTCAATAGAGTTTGTGTATGGCATGAACTCGCCGAGTTGTTCTTGAGACTCGGCGAGTAGGGTTGGGGTTTCACGTGGATTGTTCAGCGAGTAGACTCGTCGGGTTGGGGGATGACCTAGTGAGTCAGGGAGAGTCAATAGGGGGCCGAGTCAAGCCTGAACTCACCGAGCTGTTCTTGAGACTTGGCGAGTTGAGTCGTGGTGGCCTCGCGATTCATGACAGGTGGTACTCGTCGAGTTAGGGAAGTATTCGATGTGTCAAGAGAGGACCCGAGGGAGTCAGTGAACACGTATAGACTCGCCGAGTCGCCCTAGTGCACTCGCCGAGTCCAGTCAAAGTTGACCATTGACCATTGACCAGAGTTGACCAGTGTTGACTTGATAGGGTTAGTCAACCTTAGTTGTGAAAGTGTTAATTAGAGATATATTGTGTTATAGGAGGAATATAGCTCGGGGGATCGAGCGCGAGTGATTTCCAAGATTTGTGAGTTATCGAGATACGCGAGGTGAGTCTTCTCACTATACTTTACCTTGAGTAGGTAATCAGAGTTATGTGACAGAGTATTTGTATGCTATATGTATGTTATGTGTTGTACTGCATTATTTCTATGTGAATTATGATGTGCATGTTTATAGAGTTGGAACCGGAAGGTTCACAGAGTTAGAACCAGAGGGTTCACAGAGTAGGGTCCACGGACCCATAGAGTTATAGCCTCGAGTGGCTAATATGTGTTATGTGTGGTATTTTGGGGAACTCACTAAGCTTTGTGCTTACAGTGTTGGTGTTATTTGTTTCAGGTACTAGTGATGACCGTGGGAAGGCGCCGACTTGATCAGTACACACACATGGGATTTTTATGTTATCAGATCTTGGGATTTTTTATATGGCATGGATTGAGTTTCAAACATTGATGTTTTATGAATGTTAAATGATTTGTGTTTTTATAAAATGAGAAAAATTGCTTTGAAATTTACGGTGTTACAAGTTGGTATCAGAGCCTTGGTTTGAGGGATTCGAGTACACCTTCGGGCGTATTTGAACTCAAACTGAGGATTTGAGAAGTACTTTCAAAAAGAGTAAAAGATTTTTGGAAAAACACAGAGCAGAGTTGTGTGTACGATCAGTCCGCGCCTGAACGGTTATTTCCCAAAATACCCTCATGTTATGTGATATTGATATTGATATGATGTATTCCCATGCTAGAGTAGGCTAGGTACTCCTATTAGGACTAGAGTGGCCTGATTTGTGATGCCTTAGCCTAAGGAGAGGTGAGCTGCTATGAGATGCTTGAGAGTGAGTAGGTAGCAGCGAGGGGCTTATGAGAGATCGGTTAGAGAGTGGATTATGCATAATAGAGTACTTGGAACTTGGGATCCGAAGAGGAGGACTTGGGGTGTATTCTGATACGGTGTGGACAGTAGTATTGGGCCCGTACTACTGAAAGCACCGGGGTGGTGTACATCCTAAGCAAGAATCTTTGAAATGCCCGGGGATCAAGGAGGAATGAGTTGTCGAGTGTGAGTATGCTCGAATAAATTCTAATTTATCGTATGTTGTATTTCAGAGGTAGATCATGGTGAGGACACGTCTTATGCCTGAGAGCAGTGGGGCCAGTGATGAGGAGATCCGCCGGATCATCCATGAGGAGGTGGCTGCGGCCATCAGGGCAGAGATACCAGAGATGTTCAGGTCTATTAAGACCATGTTGATTGAGACTTTCGACGAGGGTTATGCCGCTCTTTCTGAGGCTGTTGTTGCAGCGGCCACCGCAGCTATTGCTGCCGCGAGGCCGCAAGGTGGTGATGCGTTGCTGTTCCGAGAGTTCAGCAACACAAAACTGCCGGAGTTTGATGGGACCCAGGACCCGGTGGCAGCTATGAGATGGATTTCTGACATAGAGGGGTGTTTCTTCACTTGCTCATCTCCTGAGCATTTGAGAGTTCGGTTCGTGTTGAACCAACTTCGCTTGGGAGCGAAGGACTGGTGGAAGTTTGTGACGGCACACTTTACGCCTACTGAGCTTGCGGCAGTGACCTGGGAGAGGTTCACTGCCATGTTCCAAGATGAGTACGTTCCCCAGGTGGAGAGGGAGCGTTTGGCCCAGGAGTTTCTGACCCTCAAGCAGGGTACTGAGTCTGTTACGGTGATTACCAGGATGTTCCACGAGAGGGCGATGTTCTACCCTGAGCAAGTGTCCACTGAGCAGGCACGTATGAGCCGATATTTGAGTATTTTGAGGCGAGACATTCAGGAGTTCGTGGCAAACTCCTTGTACTGGACATTTGCCGAGCTTCAGGCAAATGCCCGGAAGAGGGAGATTGAGCTAGAGACTCAGGCCAGGGAGGAGGCGGAGTCTCAGGGGAGGGATCGGCGATCGGCACAGTCCCAGCCGGCAGCCAAGCGGGCTAAGCCCGCTGATCCCAAATCGGGGAGCCAAAAGGGCCGCACTTGTGGAAAGTGCGGTAAGGGTCATGATGGAGTATGTAGAGATGGATCTTGCTACAAATGTGGCAAGGAGGGGCATATGGCCAAGGACTGCCCCAAGGGGTTTGCAGTGTGTTTCCACTGCAACCAGATCAAACACCGGAAGGCGGAGTGTCCGCAGTTTCAGGGATCGGCTCAGGTAGCACCTTAGGGATCTGCCCCTGCCGCCATCAGAGCTACCGAGAGTCGGCCAGTGAAGGCCGAGGCGCCGTGGACACGAGGGAGAGCCTTTCAGTTGACCACAGAGGAGGTCCGCGCAACGCCCGATGTCGTGGCTGGAATGTGTTCTTTCGTGTATTTATTTTTATGACGAGATATTATGCTTATATTATGTTATGCGTAGGTACTTTTCTTGTGAATTTTGTACCTGCCTTGGTGTTATTTGACTCGGGTGCGAGTCGGTCTTTTGTATCTTTGGCTTTTAGTGAGCATATCAGTGTTAGTCGTGAGGCATTGAGTCGGCCTCTGAGAGTTTCCATAGCTGACGAGAGGGTGATATATGCCATGGAGGTTCTCCGGGGGTGCGTGTTCGAGATTTTCGGTGTTGAGTTCCCAATTGATTTGGTGCCTATTGCGATGGGGGATGTCTGTGTCATTGTGGGCATGGACTGGTTGAGCAGATTCGGTGCAGTTATCGACTGCGAGCGATAGCTGGTGACCATACGAGACCTTAGTGGGGGAGTTCTTTCAGTGTACGACGAGGGTACACGATCTGGATCGGCGTTTTGTTCGGCCGCTAGGGTGAGGCAGTGTCTACAGCAGGGCTGTAAGGGTTTTGTGGCATATGTGATGGATACGCGGGTGGATTCCGAGAAGCCGAGGCCAGTTGAGGAGGTTCCGATAGTGCGTGAGTTCCCGGATGTATTTCCAAAGGAGCTTCCAGGTGTACCTACTATGAGGCAAGTGGAGTTCAGTATCGATTTGGTCCCGGGGGCCGCGCCTATCGCTAAGGTGCCTTATCGCCTTGCACCTCCAGAGATGCAAGAGTTATCCTCGCAGCTTCAGGAGCTTTTGGGAAAGGGGTTTATTCGGCCGAGCAGCTCGTCGTGGGGAGCGCCTATCCTGTTTGTCAAGAAGAAGGATGGTTCACACCGGATGTGCATTGATTACCGGGAGTTGAACAAGCTGACGGTCAAGAACCGTTACCCGTTGCCGATGATCGACAATTTGTTCGATCAGTTGCAGGGAGCATCTTAGTTCTCCAAGATCGATTTGAGGTCTGGATATCATCAGGCGAGGGTGCGAGATGAGGACATCCAGAAGACAGCATTCAGGACGCGTTATGGGCATTACGAGTTTGTGGTGATGCCTTTAGGGCTCACCAATGCCCCGGCAGTGTTCATGAATCTCATGAACCAAGTGTGCAGGCCAATGCTGGATCGGTCAGTGATTGTATTCATCGATGACATTTTGGTATATTCGAGATCTAGAGAGCAACATGAGGAGCATTTGAGGGAGATCCTCGGAGTTCTGAGATCCGAGAGGATTTATGCCAAATTCTCCAAGTGTGATTTCTGGTTGCGAGAGGTCTAGTTCCTGGGTCATCTCGTCAACCAGAAAGGGATCAGGAGTTTCCTAGGGTTGGCGGGTTATTATCGAAGATTTATCAAGGATTTCTCTAAGATTATAGTGCCACTCACCAGGTTGACCCGGAAGGGCGTCACTTTTTCATAGGGCCCCGAGCAGCAAGCCTCCTTTGAGACGCTTCACCAAAGGTTATGCGAAGCCCCGGTGTTAGCCCTCCCGGAGGGGATGGAGGACTTTGTGGTATACTGTGATGCATCGATCTTGGGGTTGGGAGCGGTGCTGATGCAGAGAGGGCATGTGATAACATACGCATCGAGGCAGCTGAAACCTCTTGAGACGAGGTATCCCACCCATGATCCAGAGTTGGGGGCAGTGGTGTTCGCCCTCAATATTTGGCGTCACTATCTGTATGGGGTTCGGTGTACGATATACACGGACCATAAGAGCCTGAAGTATTTGATGGATCAGCCCAACCTAAATATGAGGCAGAGGAGGTGGTTGGATGTGGTCAAGGATTATGATTGTGAGATTTTGTACCATCCGGGCAAGGCTAATGTGGTAGGCGACGCCCTGAGTCGCAGGGCGGAGAGCGCCCCATTGCTAAGTGTATGCTTGTGATTGACCGTGATGGCTCTGGTGTTGGACACCATTCGTGGAGCACAGGCTGAGGCCGTGAGATCGGAGAACCAGAAGAGGGAGAGAGTTCTGGGGTTGGTATCGGAGTTCGTTACCGATGGTCGGGGGCTTATGACTTTTCAGGGGAGTATATGGGTACCGTTTGTGGGTGGGGCGCGTACCATTTTGATGGAAGAGGCTCATCGGTCGAAATTCTCGATCCATTTTGGGGCCACTAAGATGTATTTGGACATGAGGAGGGAGTATTGGTGGCCCTGTATGAAGAGGGATGTTGCGTGGTTTGTTGAGAGGTGCTTAACCTGCCGGAGGGTTAAGGCCGAGCACCAGAGACCGCATGGTAAGTTGAAGCCGTTGGAGGTTCCCGAATGGAAGTGGGAACAGATCGCCATGGATTTTATCACCAAATTGCCAAGGACTGCTAGGGGAGTTGATGCAATTTGGGTGATTGTGGACAGGTTGACGAAGAGCGCCCACTTCCTTGCTATTAGTGAGAGCTCCTCCGCAGAGAAGTTAGCATAGATGTACGTGAGGGAGGTGGTATCTCGGCATGTGGTGCCGATCTCGATTGTCTCAGACCGGGATGTACGTTTCACTTCCAGATTCTGGAAGAAGTTTCATGAGGAGTTGGGTACTAGGCTGCATTTTAGTACCGCATATCACCCCCAGACAGACGGACAGAGTGAGCGGACGATTCAGACGCTCAAGGACATGCGCCGGGCATGTGTGTTGGATTTTGTGGGGGAGTTGGGATACGTACTTGCCCTTGGCGGAGTTTTCCTACAACAATAGCCATCATTCGAGCATTGGTATGCCGCCCTTTGAGCTGTTGTATGGGAGGTGGTGTCGGACCCCCATTTGTTGGGGAGAGGTCGGACAGCGTGTGATGGGCAGTACAGAGATCGTGCTTCAGACGACAAAGCAGATCCAGCAGGTCAGGCAGAGGTTGTTGACCGCTCAGAGTCATCAGAAGAGTTATGCGGACAGACGCCAGTCCGAGCTTGAGTTTCAGGTCGGCGACTTTGTGCTTCTGAAGGTCTCTCCTTGGAAATGAGTGATTCGATTCAGGAAGAGGGGCAAGTTGGGGCCCCGATATAGTGGTCCATTCCGGGTGGTCGCGAGGGTAGGCAGGGTAGCCTATCGTTTGGATTTGCCAGCAGAGTTGGGGCAGATTCACGACACTTTCCATGTGTCGCAACTGCGGAAGTGTATAGCCGATGAGTCGGCAGTGGTTCCATTAGAGGATATTCAGGTGGATGCGAGCCTAAATTATGCTGAGAGACCAGTGGCAATCAGAGATCGGAAAGTCAAGGTTCTAAAGAACAAGGAGGTACCCTTGGTTTCGGTTCAGTGGCAGCATCGGAAGGGGTCCGAGATGACTTGGGAGCCGGAGCGTGAGATGTGTGAGCAGCATCCGGAGTTATTTGCAGAGCGAGACTTCGAGGGCGAAGTCTAGTTCTAGTGGGGGAGAATTGTAACAGCCCGGATTCCCAGGTATTATTCATTCTTATATTTTTGGAGATTTATGAGGAAACTCGGCGAGTTGGAGCCCAAACTCGCCGAGTATGATTGCGGCTATGGGCACTGGTTCGCGTCTGGACTCGGCGAGTCCAAAGAGTGGACTCGGCGAGTCCATGCTGTTTAATGAAACCCTAATTCCCTGCGTTTGGAGCCTATTTAAGGGCACTTATAGCTTCCCATTGCGGCTACCAGTCCCTTGAGAGAACCCTAAGAGAGCTGATTCGTTTTGGGAGTGAGGAAGTCACTTTTGGGCCTTTGGATTCCTTGTTTAGCAAGAAGAAGGTGGCAAGAGCAAGGAGGAGGTGAGATTCCAGCAAATCCAGAGTCCAGAGGCTTCATTTTGAGGTAATAGTTCGAACCTCCTTCAGTTTTAGGGTTGATCTTTAGAGTTAGGGTTTTCTAACCCCTTTGGAGAGTGATTATGTGAAGCAAATGGTCCCTCTTCGAGTTTGTGCCTTGGATCTAGACTCAAAGAGGTCCAGAGACCTTAACCCTTGGAGCTTTTTGGGTTATCATGGAGTTATTGGACCTAGGTTGTCAATTTGGTTTCACACCCCAAAACCAAGAACAGCGGAAACGTTCTGGGGCGGAGGACGTCATGTACAGTATCACAACAATGTAAAGTAGTAAACAAGCAACAACATCATCCATTTCATTAATAATAGAATTGTTATACAAGTGTGTTCTGTCAAATTTTGATAAACACTAAAGCATAAATCAAAATGAAAGATGAGTCTTGAACAAGCTCCATCTTCCTTTCTCTTTGCATCGGTACCTGTCTATGATGTCCCGAGGATACAAGTAATTTTGAAAGCGGGTATCAGCTTTGAAGCTGGTGAGATCATAAGTATTTTAGTGTCTTAATTTGTATGTAAGAATATGTATGTAATAATTTGTATGTAAGAATTTTAAAATGTATGTAAATTGTAAGTATTGAAAATGTATGTAAAACAACTGTAAACGTTTGAAAAACTCTAGAAATCCCTATGATTCCTACTATTATAACAAGGAGTCTTCTACCAAGACTTAACTGATCTTTATGTAGCCTTCTACCAAGGCATCTAGTGTCTGGGTGTGTGTCTCTAGTAAGAATGCGTATTTTCCCAAGTCTGACTATCATTAACCAAAAATATAGTTTCTACATTACCGTGCGTCGTGTGAATGTTCATGAAGTGAATGTAATGGGAAAAGAAATAGTACTATGGTGTAGTGTCGAACTACAACTGTACCTATTACCTTAAATCTAGGGTAATACTTCCAAGTACTGTAGTATTTGATATAAATAACTACATCGGTACTCAACTGCCTTATTTGAGGGATAAGGTATAATGTGATGTCTAGATCCCAGACTATACGCTCCCCTATCAAAGGGATTTTGGGACCTACCCACGACCACTGCATGAATGCAAGCCGTGAGCATCCACATTACTATGATCATGTATACTCGATATAACTATCACAATTGCGTTGTGATTCATCAGTATAGTTAGATCCTGAATTGGTTCAGTGCCATAGCACCTAGTGACGTCTGTTCTATGTATATGTAAGCGTACTAATGTAAGTGTGATCATGTAATTGTACTTATGTAAGTGTGATCATGTAATAGTATAGTAGTGTACTGTAATGTTCTACGTGTGCTAGCTATAATGTGTGTTCTCTCTCTATCTAGCATGTATAGTAATGTGCTGTAATGTTCTAGAAAGTATTGACTCATGAATGAACTGACTCATTGTATGATATCGTGCTCTAGTAATAGTTCTAGTATCTTCCTAAACTACCCATATGGTAGCTTACTAGTAATCTAACTGGTACGTATGGACATGGATGTATACCCTTGCTACCTAAGGGCATTGGATGAACTGGAAGGGCCTTTATGACTATATATGTACATATGTTATATAACTAATACTAAAACGACCTTCGGACGAGTACCCGATATCCCACCAGACCACATCCAAATCGAGAAAAAGGAAATAGGGTGGATAGCCTTCCTAAGTCCTTTAAACATTTTTTATATAATTATAAATATATAGGCATGCAATTTATAATATAAAAGCATAAAATAAGATTTGTAAAACCTTTGAACATAAGTATTTTCTAAGAAAAGATCGACTTGATGTCGATCTATAAAACGGTTTTGAAGGCATGGGTTTGATAAAATAGTTTATTATAAAGAAACATTTGTTTGAAACACGATTGTAAATAAGTTTGAAATGTAATATACATAGTAAAATGTATAGTGTAATAAGGAGTTTTAAAACATATAAAATGTTTATGAAAATCATTTGAAGGAAACTGTTTGGTAAAACGGCTAATGAGTAGCCAATCATTCGAATGCTGCTTATTAATAACATGTGATTGATATAATAATTAGCATAATTCTACTTGTATCCCCCCATAAAACATTTAAAAACAGTTTAAAACATTGATTAAGCGGTATGAACTCACCTGCAGTAAGTGACTGGAATTGAACGGACTGTTATCGTAAGGAAGGATCGGACAAGTGCTTGGTGTTAAGTGAAGACTTTAGACACACACAATGATCCTAATTACATATGAAGACATATGTATATAAATAATTAGTGATTAAAACACTAATTATACAAGTATAAACATTTAAACGCGAGGAAAACACTTTTGGTCAAGTGCTAGGAGGCTAATGGGTTGCAACAAAGGAGTGTAATGCCCCTAATGGGAGTTTATGGTCTAATGACCATATGCTTTGGAGTTTACGGCCCAGGGGAGTAAACTCCTGGCCGTAAACTCTCAACTAGGTCTCTAATTGAAGCTTAGAATTAATACAACTCAAGTGGTGAAGGGCTTCTAGTCTTAAACAAGTGTTTGGGCCTCTTTTTAACTCCATTTAGGAGTTCACGGCCTTAGGACCATATTCCCTTGGATTTTACAGCCGTAAACTCCCTTGGGAGGGTGTTTTTGGTGTTTTCAAGCCTCATGCACAAGTGGTATAAGTTCTAGGCTTTTATTCCAAACATATGGAGACTCTTGACACACTTTGGTGCCCCTTTAATGAGTTTACGACCCATGAACCATGTCATGGCTGTAAACTCACTTTGCAAGGTGACTTCTAGGTGTTTAAGGCCCTTGATTTAATGGGAAGAAGTCTTGGTAAAAGTCTAAGGCCTTAGGTGCCGTAAAAGCACCATTTTGAGCATGCTTTTTGGATTTTACGGCCTAAGATACTCTTGGGCCGTGAACTCCTAAACTTGGGTGGTTCTTGCTTGATTTCATGTCCCTAATACACTCCTATACAAGTCCAAGGCAGTAGTATATCACGGGGGACAACCTAGGCTTGGTTTCGGAAGTTTACCGCCCAAGAACACCTTGGGGAGTAAACTCCTAAATGGAATGATTTAGCTATGTAATCTACGTTATGAACACATTTAAGGCTTTCTAACACTACTAGAAAGAGTTACTCACAATTTGGGATAAAAACCCGAAGATCCGTGAGAGAGAATTTTGACTTTTCTCTAAATGGAAATGTAACTAATGAACCAATATGGTTTAGTTTTCTATGTATAGTCCTGGGATTTTTGGCAGAAAATATTTTAATTCCCGGAATGAACTCTAATATCCTAGAGTATTGGAATAACAGTGTTGCACAAAACCCTAGTGCATCCACTCTCCTAATATCTCCTTAAGTGTAAATCCAGAAACTGCCAAACTTATACTCAAAGTCTGAGTTTTCACTGTAACTGTTCTAACTTCTATTGGATTGATATGGTTTGTTCAGAATGGAATTTTTGGGTTGTCACATTTTGGGACCAAATCTCCTTTATATGCCTTGTGGGGGTTGTATAAGCATCAAGTTTTGAACTTTACGTGACATTCATGCTTGGGAAGGCCAGATCTATGGTTTGGGAAAGTAGATCTGACCTCAGAAGGTCAATAGAGTTTGTGCATGGCATGAACTCGCCGAGTTGTTCTTGAGACTCGGCGAGTAGGGTTGGGGTTTCACGTGGATTGTTCAGCGAGTAGACTTGCCAGGTTGGGGGATGACCCAGTGAGTCAGGGAGATTCAATAGGGTGCTGAGTCAAGCCTAAACTCGCCGAGCTGTTCTTGAGACTCGGTGAGTTGAGTCGTGGTGGCCCCGCGATTCATGACAGGTGGAACTCGTCGAGTTAGGGAAGTATTCGACGTGTCAAGAGAGGATCCGAGGGAGTCAGTGAACACGTACAGACTCGCCGAGTCGCCCTAGTGCACTCGTCGAGTCCGGTCAAAGTTGACCATTGACCATTGACCATAGTTGACCAGTGTTGACTTGATAGGGTTAGTCAACCTTAGTTGTGAAAGTGTTAATTAGAGATATATTTTGTTATAGGAGGAATATAGCTCGGGGGATTGAGCGCGAGTGATTTCCGAGATTTGCGAGTTATCGAGTTACGCGAGGTGAGTCTTCTCACTATACTTTACCTTGAGTAGGTAATCAGAGTTATGTGACAGAGTATTTGTATGCTATATGTATGTTATGTGTTGTACTGCATTATTTCTATGTGATTTATGCTGTGCATGTTTATAGAGTTGGAACCGGAAGGTTCACAGAGTTAGAACAAGAGGGTTCACAGAGTGGGGTCCATGGACCCACAGAGTTATAGCCTCAAGTGGCTAATATGTGTTATGTGTGGTATTTTGGGGAACTCACTAAGCTTTGTGCTTACAGTGTTGGTGTTATTTGTTTCTGGTACTAGTGATGACCGTGGGAAGGCGCCGGCTTGATCAGTACACACACATGGGATTTTTATGTTATCAAATCTTGGGATTTTTTATATGGCATGGATTAAGTTTCAAACATTGATGTTTTATGAATGTTAAATGATTTTTGTTTTTATAAAATGCGAAAATTTGTTTTGAAATTTACGGTGTTACAACATGGATGGAAAGGTACACACTTTCAAGGCACGACTGGATGTGAAAGGCTTTACTCAAACCCCAGGGGTTGACTATGACGAGACTTTCTCACCAGTGGCCAATATAAAATCTATTAGGGTAATTTGGCCATAACTGCATTTAATGATTATGAAATTTGGCAAAGTGATGTCAAAACCATTTTCCTTAATGGGAAGTTGGCTGATGATGTTTACATGAGTCAGCTAGAGGGTTTTGTAGATGTGGAGTACCCTGATAGAGTGTGTAAGCTTGATAAATCAATTTGTGGATTGAAACAAGCTTCATGCAGATGGAATCTTTGCTTTAATGAGTAGGTCAAAGAGTTTGGTTCTATAGAAATGTAGATGAATCTTGTGTGTATGTCAAAGTTGGTGGGAGTATAGTAACCTTCCTAGTTTTGTATGTTGATGACATAATTCTTATAGGAAATGACATTCCAACTTTGCAAGAGGTTAAGTCTTGGCTTGGAAAGTATTTCGTTATAAAGGATTTGGGAGTGGCTGCATATATTATGGGGATAAGGATTTTGTGAGACAAGAGCAAAAGGCTAATTGGACTTAGTCAATGTAAATATTTGGATAAGGTACTAAAGCATTTTAGTATGGAGATCTCCAAGAAAGGAGAATTTCATATATAGAGTAATACCAAACTGAGTAAGACTCGGAGTTCAAGTATCATGTAGAGATAGTAGAAATGAATAGAGTTCCATATGCTGATGTGTCTTTTGATTTGACCATGGTTAGTCGTTATCAAGTATGTTGTGACATGTACTCACCCTGATGTGTCTTTTGATTTGACCATGGTTAGTCGTTATCAAGGAAATCCGGGTAGAGCTCATTGGATAGCAGTCAAGAATATTCTTAAGTATCTACGAAGAACTAAGGACTGGGTCCTTGTGCTTGGTGGTGGTGACAACTTAAGAGTAACTGGGTATAGTGACACCAACTTTCAGACATACAGAGACAACTTCCATTCTCAATCTAGCTGGGTGTTTACCCTTACTGGAGGATCGGTAACTTGGAAAAGTTCCAAACTGATGACAGTGCCCGATTCTACCTATGAATCAAAGTACATAGCAACGAGCGAAGCATCAAAGGAGGCAATTTGGTTAAAGAATTTCATTAGAGATCTTGGAATTATTCTATCTATCAAGGAACCGATGGAGATTTTCTATGATAATGAAGGAGCAGTTGCCTTAAAAAAGGAACCAAGAGATCATGGAAGATCAAGACATATCGACAGAAAATACCATTTCATCAGACATAGAGTATGTAACATCCGATTCTAGGTACGTATTTAATTCAAGAAAAATTCTTGTTTTACTTTGAGACTCGACGAGTTGGAGGCCCAACTCATCGAGTAGACTCACCTTTCTTCGTGGGTTTAAGAGACCTACTCGACGAGTCGGGAGATTGACTCGACGAGCAAGTGCTGTTTGAGTAAAACCCTAAATTTGAGGGTGTGCACCCTATTTAAACAACTTATTTCCTCCTATATCAGCCTCCATCGTCCCTCACACTTCCATAAGACCTTAAACTGAAACCCTAGCCTTGTTGGAGTGATCTTAAGCCATTTTTGTGCATTTTTGGTGGCCGTGAAGCTTGAGAAGAAGAAAGGAGCTTGGGAGTTCAAGTTGAAGCTAGAAGATCCAAAGATTGTGTTCCATTTCCAACTCATTTAAGGTAAAAAGCTTTAATGTTGACCTTCCATGAGTTCAATCAACTTTAGGGCTTGGATTTTGGTATCTTTAGGGCATTTCTAAGCTATTCTCGGGTTGTGGGGTGTAATTTGGAGATATGGCTTCAGATCTTGGACTTTGTAAGGTTCTCATGGCATAAAGGTGCCAACTCTATGGCCATGAGAGCCCAATGCATCTTGTAGGTCTTATTTTTGGTCCTTTTGAGCTTAAAGACCTACGCATGGACGTAACGTTCGTAACTTTTTGTGTTATATTGACCCTAGGAGGTCAGATCTACCCTTTGGATGAGATAAGCTCAACAGAAATCAGGTTTGTGGACATGGACTTTACGGGACTCGGCGAGTCGTTCTTGGGACTCGGCGAGTCAAGCGTTTTCCCCAATCTTTTGTTTCGGAGGAATTGAGTCTAAAAGGGGGACTCAACAAAAATGGATGAGAGTATAGACTTGGAAACCATGGGACTTGACGAGTGTATGAACAACTCGGTGAGTCCAAGGCAATATCCCAAACCATGATGATGGACTCGACGAGTTGTTTATATAACTCGGCGAGTCATAGACTGAACACATTCTTATGAGGGAGATGAACTCGACGAGTTCAAGGGGAACTCGGCGATTCGGTGGAAAATGGTCCCGATTTTATGGTTGAACGAGGACCCGTCGAGTTGTTGCTAGACTCAACGAGTGGAGTTGGTAGGCCAAGTCAAGTCGACTGGATGTTGAGACTCAATGAGTTGGTAGGCCAAGTCAAGTCGACTGGACGTTGAGTTTGACCAGGATTTGGGTTGACCCCTTGTGAGGGTTGTGAGTACGAATTGATAACTTAGTAGAGTTGTCGTGTAGGGATTGAGGAGTTAAGGAAAGTCGATTTTCAGGCAGCGGATAGTGCAGACACTACGCGACATTGAGGTGAGTTACCTTCCAGTAGAAGTGGGTCTAAGGTACCAAGGCCGACCCACTAGTAGTTGATTATAGCTGAGATGATTGTCTTTGTGATAATTGTCTGGTTTTCTATTACTTGATGTGTTCTATGTGCCAGCATGTCATGTTCTATGTGATAGTGGTATTAGGAGGGGAATAGTCCCCCGATCGGTTGTTAGGATTGATGGGTAGGTCGGACACCCCATATGTGTCTGATAGCATCTTTATGATATGTTTTTATGTGATACTAGTAGGGGTGAAATAGTCCCCGTGACCGGGTGAGATAGACCGGAGGAAAGGTAGGCACCCCATAATGTCCTGACATGGGTAGTCAACACCCTAGAATTGTTGGATAAGGTGTCTAAGTCCATAACTTATTTGGTACATACTTGACCCGACCCGACATGGTCCATTTGGGTTGCACTTCACCCAAACGATTTATGGATAATTTTATGAGAATTATATACTTACGATTTATTAATATATTATAAGTTATAATATATTAATATGGAGTCATGTTATTTAATTAGTTTTAGTCTTAAATTAATTATGAATTAATTTAGAGATTAAAAGGAAGACTAATTAAATTGTGGGCTATTGTTTTATATGGTGTGGGCTAATACTCATTAGTTAATGGGCTAGGCTTATATGGAAGTCCATGGATGATCCATTGAGCTTTTAACCCATGGATTCTTGGAAAAGGAAAGGTCATGGGTTATTAGGGTTTCACCCTAATCATGTACACTATATAAGAATGCTTATGTTGCATGAAATAGCCACTAGTGTCACTAGTGTGTGTGCTTGTGTGTGGCCGATTTTATAGTGTGTATACACTCTCTCAAAGTTTTCCAAGAGTTTGTGGTGATTTGTGATTCCATTTGAGGCATTCACACTATTGGTGCTTGGCCCTCAAACTCCTTAAGAATCAAACTCATCAAAAAGGTATGTAATCTCATCTAATTCTTTTATGTTTAAAAGTACCCCATGCCATGTTAGATAGGTTATGAACCTTGGAAAATTATTATTTTGCATGTATTTAGACAAACATAGATCCAAGGTTTATTAGGGTTGCATGCACACTTAGGAAGTGTTAGATTGCTCAAAACCCAAAAGTGGTATCAGAGCCTAGGCTTGCTTGTTTGAATACTTGATGCAAATTGCTGAAAATCGAAGATTTTATGCTGTCTGCACAGCTGACTCGCCGAGTCCATGAAGGGACTTGACGAGTCCAAGGCAAAACTCATCCAACTCGGCGAGTTGGTTCATGCACTCGACGAGTTGGACCCCCAGACAGCATATCTTCGAGTTTTGGTGCTAGAATTGGTCTAGAATCATTACCTTAAACTGTTTTGGACTCATAAAACCTATTTTTTGATGTGGTAATGATGATGGTGGACCAATTTCAAAGTTATAATCAAAATTTCAATTTTATATGTGTTCATATGATTCTTGAAATTGTTAATGTGGATGTTCATGTTCATATGAGTTTTGTTAGATCATAGGAATTATTTGCAAATTGTTTGTTAGTTAATTCTTGATCTTAATGTGTTTTAATGGAATTATTAATTTGTCCTCAAGTTATGCAATTCCAAGAGGTTTTCTTTTAAATGTTTTTTAAGAAGTTGTAGGTTACATTTTCTTGAAGAGTTTTTCCCATAAATGTTTTATGGACTCCATAACTTGTCCTCAAGTTATGGATTTCCAAGAGACTCTTCATTAAAAGCTTTAAAACACTTAATTAAAACTCATAAGTAATGAATATCCAAAAGTTTATGAATTGTTCAAAACTTGCCCTCAAGTTTTGGAATTTGTAAAGTCTCACACAAACTTTAATTCCATACCCTAGAAGTTTTAAAAGTTAAAATTCTACCCTTATACTATTATAAGATTAATGGTTAATTATTATATATATGTATAAGAACAAGTCGTTTTACCGTTCGTAGGCCTCATTCACGAAGCCGGTCTATAAGGTGGGTATAAGGTTGTTGCCTATAAAATGGCGACTTAATGGGTGTCCACTCTCACCCACCGCTTGCTTGACTGGTGGAGGGTCGTTAGCCAAACGGGTAGGACAACGACTTTAAATTCTCATTAAAAGTATAATGATTATTATAAAGTAACTAAATATTTTTATTTAATTCCCAATCTTAGTTACTTTAGGAAAAATGTGAATTTGGTGCTAGCCCATGGAATTCACACTTTATACGTTACCAAGTCGTTGGTGGAGCGTGTGTGGTTAACCGGCACACTAACTTGGACTAGTAAGGATCACGAAGGGTGACTTAATGTTTGTCATAGATCAATGGAGCGTGTGTGGTTAACCGGCACATTGATTGGGTGATAATATTAAGGGTACCAAGTGAATTGGTATGGTTATTCACACCTTGATTTGTGATCCTCGACATCCCAGTCACAAAATTTGAGAGGGCACACTCGAGATTGAAACATGCCATTGAAAAGTTCAATGAATCTCAAAAGATCTAGGAATTTCAAATCCAATTAAAACCTAATAAATTATTTCGTTTTTTCATGGTGGAAATTGGTGAATCGTCATTCGCCTACCTTCAAATATTTTATAGCTTGGATTACGACATCCCTCTTCCAAATTATAAAATATTGTGTTGGGTCCTAGCCTTAATATTTCATATTGGGTGTTATATTAAGGACTTTGAATCAACTAACTTGATTTTCTCCCATTATAGATGTCTGGTTCAGACAACTATGATCTTCCCAAATCTCTTGAAGATGGTGTCCCTCAACATCATGCTTCACTTCCTCCACCTCCTCAAATTATTCTCCCTCACCCACAAGTTCTTGAAAAGTTTAAAGTCACTCAATCCCTATTGGCAAGCATAGTCTATGTGTGCTCACATCTTGGAGATAAAGTCACATATTGACAAGCCGGGAGAGTTGGGTTTCAAAGTCTCGTGAAAGTTGGATGTTCAATCACTTTCTTAGTAACATAGTGAGTCTCTTTGGGACTACTATGAGACATACTATGACATGACCCTTAATGATGTTATCTATTTGCTTGGTGTTGTGGAATCAGCAATGATTTGGAACACTAGTAAAGCAAATTTGATTAAAAGAACAACTTCCCAAGTCTTAAATGGACATTGACAATGGTAGCATTGGATATCTAGAAAAAGATTTCTCTTCCCAATGGAAAGGGATCAGCCATAGTCAACTCGGTTGACCAAATGGTAAAGAGAAAGGCTAAGTCTGAGATAGTCTCATGTGCCATTACCAAAGGGTCCATGTGTTTTATTTCCAAAGGGAGGGACACTGATTGCGAAGCTGCCATATTTACCTGAAAGATCATAAGATTGATCAAGTCAAGAAGTTTGACTTTACTTCAGTTAAAGTCCACTGACTAACTCTATTAAGTTTCTATTTGGAGATTCTTATTACATAATGTGAATGGGTCACATGTTGATGTTTTTAAGAATCAAAGAAAAAATAGGAAGTTTAAAGTAAGTATATGTTGATTCTGATTGCAAAGGTGGGTTTCGATCGCATGGTTCGGTAATCAGAATTTTGAGATGTTGCTTAAGAGTTATAATATATTGCTTATGAATAGATAACAACAAGATTTTCATGTGGATTGTAAGGATAAGTTTTTCCGCAAAGTTTTAAAATAAAAGAAAAAAAAAGGTTTTAATTTTATTTATTTTAAAAATATCCTTACAATGGTATCTGTGGAAAATTGTTGCTTATATGTTTCTAGTAATAGCAATATTGGAAAGTGGATTTGATTCCTTCATTTGTGGTAGTGTCTGAATTTACCAAATGAAGAAAGTTTTTTCATCACCCAAGTTTCAATTGGACAGAAACTTGGAATCATACAAGTTGTATTGTATGATGAATGAGAATTTTCATCTTTGAAAATTAAGACTAATTCTTTGATCACATGTATATGTGAGTTAATTGAAGGACTAAGGAATTAGGTACACTGGGTGTGCACTGGTCAAGGTCCACCACAAAGATTGATTTGTCGTGATTTACTAAAGATTAGTAAATATGATTATACTTATGAGGTTAAGTATAATTCTATAACATTGGAAAGGTTACAATGTATGACAAAACAAATGAGAAGAATCAAATTAGGCAGAAAGATAAAAGTTTCTCAAATCTGAAAGGATGGGAGAGTACTTTAGTATCGTATTTCATGATCATCTTAATGATTATGAAACCATATCACAAATTCATACTCTAAGGACGTCTTTAGTGCATTGTTATGGCTAAGAAGAGAGGTCATGAATTGTTGGATTTGTTAAGATTGAGAAGATGAGTCATACTTCGTTCCAAAACAATTCTTAGAGTCATACTCCAAGATTGTAACCTTGAGTGACATAAAGGAACATTTATTAACACTAGTCAAATGTAAGAGTAAAATGTTTTCTACTCTTGTACATTTGAGATTGGTAAGTTGTGATGTCTTGGATGAGACAAAGACCAACTAATACCAATTGTGTGAAGTGTTAGTCTTGATAAGAATCCGCACTGTCCCTTGAATATTTGTTTTGTCAAGGAATGGTTCTTGACTGGGGAAACTTATATGTCAAGGGGACAGTGGGAGCCTTAAAGATCCTAAAAGAGTTTCAAGATTTAATCAAGAGTAAAACCTGTAATTTATCGCTAACACACGACTTTAGGTTTGCAACCTATCGTGTTGACATAATTCTTATTTCTGTACCTACTTCAAATTAGTTGAATTTGCATGTGAGTTATCAGAGTTCAACTTGGAAGAATTGGTGGGCCTTGTGCTACCAAGGTGACAAGAAACTAAGACTGAATAAGTTTAATCCATGAAAGGCTGAATTTGTCACTAACCTTATCTTGTGATTATGGTTTTGACAAATTCACATGGATAGGAACTCATACACTATAAAATCTAAGTGTCATAAGGTTTCTCTCCGATTCATGAAAATGATGGTGAGGAAACGTTTTCACTAAGTAGATTTTACGTAGATATCAATTGTGTTATTTGCATTTTCAAAAGTCATTAGTGGAGCGCGTGTGGTTAACCGGCACACTAACATGGAATTATGAGAAATGGCAAATGCCTAAGAAATTGAGACTATGATTACGGCATCGCTTTTCATAGTTCTGAAAATTGTTTAGACACACATGTGAGCTATCTAAGAAAGGATGTATGAATCTAAATTTCAGAAGTCCAGCAGATTTCTGGAAATATGTCAGAGCTACTGGGAGCATAAGTGTTATGTTGATAATCATCATGTTAGTGGGAACATGATTATTATGTTTAGTGTTGCGAGTTAGCAATGTTAATTATAGAAAACAAAGTTTCAATTCGTGAAGTTGCAGGGGTTGAAAAGTTGTTTTGCTATAATTAAGGGAAAAGAAATTATACTTCGTTTCAATTCTATAGCTTAGATTGAGATTTTAATCATCTTTAGTCAAGAATATATATATATATAAATATATATATATATATATATATATATATATATATATATATATATATATATATATATATATGAATTTTATGTTGGAATGGTTCAACTTGAAAAAAAATTCTATATATATATATTGCGTTTTCAAAATTCGATTATGATTACGGCATCCCTCTTCATAATTAAATTTTGAAAATATGGCAAATAAGAAATATTGTAGCAAAAGACTGGTCTAGTATCATGTCTTTATGTCAAACATCATGAATCGTGTCCCATATGCTTCGAATATAGGATCGATTGCATGTGCTATAATATTCATCTTTTCTAAATTTTCCAAATGTTTAAGGCATTGAGAAGGGAAAAGTCTAGAACTGGATATGACTAAAGTGATTAAGCAATTGTTGAGGACAATCTGAGGTTCGCCAAAGATTGGTTGCTCAGGGAAAGTTGGAAGTATGATGTAAGTTGTCAGAGAGGACCATATTGACATATTCTGAAAAGAAGTAACTCTTGTTCGGAAGTGATAGTCAAAATGGGACTATGGAAATGTCTCCATAGGTGGAAGTTATTCAATCTATGTAAGATTAGAAAACCTTAATGCAAGAATGATGTTCAAAGCAATATACTTTGAATATGAGACTTCCGTTCCATAGAAGTTGACCTTCTTTGGATTACTCTGTAATGACTGGTGACAAGGTTTTGGTGACCTTGTGCATAATCATTATGAGAGGATCAGTGCATATAAGTTTAAAATCTAACAAATTTTTGGTAAATGGTAGGAATTAGGAATTCATACATTTACAATAAGGATTTGGGATTGTGAAATGAGTATCATTGGAATCATGTTCAATTGATCTACATCACAATGTAAGGATCATAGACAAACATAGTGTGCATACTTGGAGTATGGCATAACTATTGTTTAGAAAAACAAAGTATACATGCTAGGAGCATGGGTCGACTGTTGTTTTTACTCAAGTCTTAAGTTGATTGTTTGAAACATTATACAATGAATAATGTGTAATCAATATGGTGATAAATAAAAGGTGGTTCTATTTATATTCAAAAGGGTTCTGAGACCATATTGGATTCGATTATTATTGTGTTTCACTTTGCATGTTTTGACTTCCAAAATAGCTAGGTTATTCTTTCCGAATGACTAAGTTATTTAAACACTCCACAGTCGTTCATATGTTGGAAGTAGGTATGAATCAAGACTGTCATGAATCGAGTTTGTAGATGGCTAAATGGGTTTAGTCATAACAATGGTTGCTACAACATTCATGAGTGGTCATAAGTTATGAGTATTTGAATAAACCCACGCTCACTTGTATCACTTCATGGAATTTATCTCGAGTGATCGTGAGACGGTAATATCATATAAATCTTCAAACCTAGAGATATGAGTTGTTACCTATGAGTTGGTTGTGCATTGATTGCACGTAAACGCATCAGTAAGTTGATGTTATAAAACGTACCTTTGCGTACAATTCAACAAGTAGTAGAACAAGCATATGAGTCGAAGTTTATCTGTTCCTTCTAGAAATAGAAGCGATATTTGGGCCCCTCGATGATTTTGTTGTGACCTATGTACCGGCCGGTCAGAACTAAATTGATGTGTTCGATTAAGTTCATTGTCAAACAAATCGAAAATCGGGAAACAAACTGCTAGACAATAAGTACGACGTTGTTCCATGTATTTGTCCGGCTGATATCATGAGAACAGAGGATTATATGATCACTTATCTAAAATGGCGTTTCATAGTTCAACATAGTTTTCGAGAGCTACGATTGCTGGTTGGTTCCTGAAGCAACATACGCAAATATAGTTATTAGACTTATCCAAGTGGGAGTCTGTTGGATAAGGTGTCTAAGTCCATAACTTATTTGGTACATACTTGACCCGACCCGGCATGGTCCATTTGGGTTGCACTTCACCCAAACGATTTATGGATAATTTTATGAGAATTGTATACTTATGATTTATTAATATATTATAAGTTATAATATATTAATATGGAGTCATGTTATTTAATTAGTTTTAGTCTTAAATTAATTATGAATTAATTTAGAGATTAAAAGGAAGACTAATTAAATTGTGGGCTATTGTTTTATATGGTGTGGGCTAATACTGATTAGTTAATGGGCTAGGCTTATATGGAAGTCCATGGATGATCCATGGAGCTTTTAACCCAGGGATCCTTGGAAAACGAAAGGTCATGGGTTATTAGGGTTTCACCCTAATCATGTACACTATATAAGCATGCTTATGTTGCATGAAATAGCCACTAGTGTCACTAGTCTGTGTGCTTGTGTGTGGATGATTTTATAGTGTGTATACACTCTCTCAAAGTTTTCCAAGAGTTTGTGGTGATTTGTGATTCCATTTGAGGCATTCACACTATTGGTGTTTGGCCCTCAAACTCCTTAAGAATCAAACTCATCAAAAAGGTATGTAATCTCATCTAATTATTTTATGTTTAAAAGTACCTCATGCCATGTTAGATAGGTTATGAACCTTGGAAAATTATTATTTTGCATGTATTTAGACAAACATAGATCCAAGGTTTATTAGGGTTGCATGCACACTTAGGAAGTGTTAGATTGCTCAAAACCCAACAAGAATGGCTTGAGACGGGTAGTCAACACCCCAAAATGGCTTGACATGGGTAGGTCGGGCATCCCAGAATTGCCCGACAGGATGTATGATTGTATAGTATGTGGTATGATGGGGTAACTCACTAAGATTTGTGCTTACAGTTTTAATTTGGTTTCAGCTACCTCCTCAGCCAAGGGGAAAGAGTCGGTGGCGTAGCAGCGCATCACACACACACACATGATTTCCGCAATGAGATTTCTAGGATTGTACTCTGATTTATATTACTATTCGATGTTTTGATTTGAGACATGTTCATGATACTTGATGGATTGATAGGATATTGACAATTTTTTCAGTAAACTATTTTATAAATTACTTATTTACAAACGGAATTTTTGGACTCGAAATTTGGGATGTTACAGAGTAGAAGAAGTACACCTTGTCGTGAAAAGGGTATCGTTAGAAGAGAATCTTGCAGATCCCCTCACTAAGGGTCTTAGTAGGGTCAAGCACATTCAACATGCTAGGAGAATTGGTCTGAAGGATGATGTTAGTTTTAGTAGTTAGATAGTTAGTTTCAAAACATTTAACGAAATAAATGTAATTGACTTTCGGTGATAAATAATGTAGATTTATTTATGAGTTGGATTACTACCTTACGTCTATTATTTATTTTTTGTTTCATTTTTACTTCCCTAATAATTAGATTATTCAAACATCCTCAGTCGATCATGCTTTTGGAAGTAAGTAATGAATAAAGACTGTTATGAATCGATTGTAGATTGTCTAAAGAGTTTTAGGCATAGCAATGGTATTGCTGCAATGTTCATGAGTGCTTTGAAATGGAGAATTTACGTATTGGATTAACCCACGCTCAGAGAATTACTTCATGGAATTTATCACTAGTTATTCTGAGATGATAATATCTTATAATCTTTAAACGGAGATATATAAGTTGTTTACAAGTTGACTGTACATTGATAATACATAAACGCATCAGTAACTTGATGATATAAAATGTATTGTTGTGTGTAATTTAACGAGTAAATAGTGAAAGCATATAAGTCAAAGTTTATATGTTCCTTTTTGCCCTTAGGGGGAAAAAGCGATATCTTTGGGCCCCTCGATGATTTGGTGTTGACTCATAGTGTCGGGCCCGACTAGGACAAAATTAACATGTTCAATTAGTAGTTCTTTGTCATTACAAATCAGAAATCGGGAAACAAAGTATTGGACAATGAAATTGATTCTATTCCATGTCTCGTGTCTAAATGATATCTTGTAGAATGGAAGATTATATGATCACTTATCTTAGGAAACGCAAACGACTAGGTTAAAGTTCGACAACGGGTTTGATAGCTACAATTTGCTAGTAAATTTTTGAAGGATAGACTGGTAACTATAGTTATTAGACTTATCCAAGTGGGAGACTGTTGGATTAGGTGTCTATACCCATAACTATAATTGGTATATAATTGAATTGATTATTTGATTAATAAATTCAAATAAATGATTTATTATTATATTATGAAAAAATATATTAATTAGAAATAGTAATATTTAATAAATATTTAATCAGAAATTAATTGGAATTAATTTTGGGATTATAAGAATTAATTAAAAGTGTAGGGATTGAAGTGTAATTGTTCAATAGTTGAGCAAGAGGCAATCTAGAACCCTCCATGAAGGCATGGACGGTTTCTTGGAGCCTAAGGATTTCTAGCATGGTCTTTGGTGGATAAACAGGAATGTGGATAACTGCCCGGTTTAAGGAAATCTTGAATTAGGGTTTATCTAGGGTTTCCAGACTGCACTATATAAACAACCTAAACCCTCTACTGTTCGGCCACTTATTTTCTTAAAGAAGTAGCCAAAAATTTAAGCCCCTCTCCTCCTACTCAATCACTCTTCTTTGATTGTGTTTGGGTGTGAACCACTAGAGGCATGACAATTGTGACGCTTGCTCTTAAGGCTTCAACCACACAAGGAATTGAATTGCTATTACTATGTAATAATCAAGGTATGATTATTCTAGCCCTAGTTTTGTATTTCGATAATATAGTAGAATGCTAAGGTTTTTTCTATTTTGTTGTTCAAGTTGTATGTTCAATTAGAGAAAACATAGATCAAATTATTTATGGTTGCATGCACACATAGGATTATGTTTTGCATAACACCCATCATCATAAACATCTCTTTGTTTCATTCATCATAAAAAAATAGAATCAAATCAGAATTTATCAGAAGTCCCAAAAACATAGTCAGTCAGATGCGAGTACAGTCCTGACGCGCCCTTCCCTTTCTCACAAGAACAAGCTGATTTAAAAAAAAAATAGCGAGTAAGTACAAAGCTTAGTGAGTTCTCTATTATACGACATATTCCACTACACATACAACACATAACCTTACAAATGGTATAGTCTAACTATATTCTTACAATAAATGAATGCTATAATCCAAGTATAGTATCACATACCAATGTTATAGTTCAATTATTGTCTTTCATATAGAGGTTATAGTCCAACTACAGCCTAATCAGTCACACATACATCCTATCATACAAAGGACATACAATGTCACCTATAGTATAATGAGAAAAATCTCATAAGCTAGAAGTGTAAGTCTTACATGTGTGACTCCTCGGATACACCAACAAGCACAAACCACTTAAATTTACCATTAGATGAATCTTAGTAACTATTATCAATTAGAGGTCCAACCTCAGTCCAATACTTCATGTCCACTAAATTTTGACTAAAAGTTAAGCTAATAAAAAAGTAAATGGTCAATTTTCAACAATAAAAGAGTTAATGTATAGTGATCGACGTGACCATGCATCACGACCAGCTACTGGTTGCGTCGTAACCACTAAAATTGAAAATAGTCGCAAACCAGACTAAACTTCGTGTCGCGACCAATCCTTAGTCATGTTGTGCTTCCTAGAAAGAACAACCACTTCTTATTAAGTGCTTAATCAATTAATTCACGGGCTATAACTTTCCAAAAACCATCTACGGAGGTTCTTAATGGATAAATATCCAAAATTTATCTATATACAAGCCCAAACATTATAAACACCAACCCAACATTGCAAATAAAGCCAAAAAGGCTAGGGATTTCTTGGATGTATCAAAGAGGGCTCATCCGATATCTCTTTTCATTTCTTTAAGTCCAGAAAAGGTCCTTCAAACAACTTGGTTAACTTGCAGTTTCCCAAATTCTAAGGAATATCAAACAAGTGGGACGAATATGCACCAAAACACTCTAAAAGTCTAGATTTAAGATAAAAACTCACAAAGGTTGAAAATCTATTATTTACGAAGTTTGAAAATATGACTAGAAGACTAGAAATTCTTTGGATCTAACTTCTTGTTACACCAACACTCTTGCTTTTACTTCACACTTCTCACAAAGAACATGAACACTTAAGGAAAAATGGATGGGGGCTAGGGTTGGCTTGTTGTTGGGTTTCTTGAGTGATGGAAGTTGATAAGAGAGAAACATAGAGGTTAGTGGCTTTAAATATGGTCCAAAACCCAAATTTGGAAATTATCTTGTAGATATAAATGTCAACTAGTTTCTCAAATGAGGAACTCTTTTGAATCGCTATAAGGAGAGCAATCATAGTAAATTTCTCAAAATTTAACCAAAATAGCATCCACATTTATGGGAGTCTTTGGTAACTTAGTAATTAAATCCATGGTAATATGCTCCCACTTCCATATTAGAATCTCCAGTATTTGAATCTCCACATATCTATCTACGACTTGCTTCATATAAGGCCATCAATAATCCTCTTGCATATCTCTATACATCTAACTCTCCTGGCTTTCCGAAAAGTCAAACACTCCCAGGCGCTACCCGACCGATTAGAGGGCGCCTAACAATTAATCCTTGCCTACAGAATAACTAAAATAGTAGAAAATGATGAAATTTTAACACTTTGAACAAGTTCAATATCAATAGAAACCATTTGAAGAATGATTAATTTTGTATTAATCATATTAACCTATTTTATTAAGATATTAGTAGTATTTACGAACTCTAGTATGATATTAGTCATACTTAATTTTTGAAAATTTAACGAGTTAGCAATTAATGGTCCCCGATTAATTATCAGATTAATCCCTGCATAACCAATTCATCCCTTAACTCTAGTCCACCGACTAGCTAACGTCAAACGTTTTTTACAATGTTGATATATATATATATATATATATATATATATATATATACAAACACACACACACACACACACACACTGTAAACTATATAAAACAACACATTGTTTTTCAAAGACAACTTTTGGTGACAAAAAATGCATGTAAACTTTTGTCACTTAAAACTAACAATTATAAAGTTGCCATAGAAAAGATGTATTAATTTTCTTCCAAAAAAACCACCTACTTTTTTCCAAAACAAAGATAATAACAAATCATTAAATAATCTAACCAAGGTTACAAAGATGACTCTGATACCAATTGTTGGGTTTTATTTAAAAAAAATCCTTGTTGTAGTTTCAAACTTGACGTAAATAGCAAAGGAAGCATTTTTAGATTTGAATAAAGTAAATCCATTTTAACCACCAATGATTACTTTGCAAAGCTTACAAATATTCAAATTAGGGCTTATCATGGAGATCTACCCACTACAAATAGGGACCCTTGGATAGCAATTTCGAATCCTAGCATACACATGCAAGAATTCAGATTTATCTCTTCCTCTTTTCTCCTAGTTTCATTCCTAGAGTTCTAGGCTTTTGGGTGTGAGCCATTAGAGGAATCTACACTGTTTTTACTTGCTTTCAAAGGAAGAATTGAAGATTCAAGGTTCACTATGTTCGATTATAGTGAAATATATCTTTTCTAATCACTTTTACTTTCACAAAAGGGTAGATTACATGATTGTTTCATAGTGTTGATATAATGTGAAAATACCATATATCTCTAAGTCGCATGTGCCCACAAATTATTTTATGTTTTCTGCTGTGTAGATTTAATATTTTTAACCTAGAAACCCTACAAGTGGTATTAGAGCCTATGATTTTCTAATGTATGTGTATATATATGTGGTATTAGAGCCTATGATTTTCTAATACATGTGTATATATGAAACTTCAACCAAACATGAAGAAACAAAAAAAAAGGTATGCTGAGTCGCACCATGTTGTGGCACTCTACTTTCCACGAAGTGGTGGAGCCTCCAACAGAATTTAAGGAATTTCTTTCCATTTTCGAATTATAAGATAATTATTAGTTTTTAATGGTTATTTTAATTTCTTAAAATTTGAACATTTGAACTAGGTAATTAGATAACCCTAATTTTGAAAAAAAAAAAAAATAAGTAAAAGAGTTAATATTTTTTTTAAACGACAAATCTGACCTACTCCTAAACTATTCCTTAAATCTACCAATATCCACGATGAGACTTGAACCCTCAACCTCATGGAGGAAGGACAACACCAGATACCGCTGGGCTAGAAGCCCATTGGTAATTAATATTACTTAACTAAAAGATTAATTAAGATAACTATTTAATTCTCAAAACATTTGATATCATTAATTAGTTTTTTAATTAAAATCTATTTACTAAGTCTTAAATGGTTTAAATATTAATTAGTTAAAAGTTAATTAAATTAATAAGATCTAAACCTTGTATTGTTGAAAGTTTAATAATACAGCCTTACATATGTTTATAAAAGTATATAATAGTATATGCAAAAGAATAATAATTCTCCAGTAGAATCAAGACAAGGCTTTATTCTTGAATCCATATTATAAGAGAGCTATAAGGAAACAACCTATAAAATGACAATTGAATGAGTGTCTTTTTCACTCACCGCTTCTTTGTGTGGTGGTTTGTCGTTATCTGAAAGGGTTATAAAAGGATGTAAATCTCATTAAAAGTATTACATAAAGTACTAGGACATAAAAAATCCCACTCTCGTTACTTAGGAAAAATATGAACTTGTAAGCTAATTCATGAAAACACACACCACTTCTTTCTTAGTTGTTAGTGGAGTGTGCGTGGTTAACCGACACACTAATTTAGGACTTCAAAGTGGAAATCATAAGATAGCTCGAGTTTATGATTATTGATGGAGCGTGTGTGGTTAAACGACGCATAAATGTGAGATCATAAATGAGAACAAGTGTGTCACGTGGGTTTGGATGATTATTTACATCATCTTTGTGAGACTCGGTATCCCAGTCGTAAAAGTAAGAGCATAATCCAAGGTTAAATATACTATTGATATTTCAAGGAATCTCAAAAGATCTAGGAGTTTCATTGTGATTGAAATTGGTAAAATGTACTACATACCTAAAATAGATTCCCAATTTGATTACGACATCCCTCTTCTTATTACGAATTAAAAATATAAATCATAAACTTAAGTATATTAAATTTGGATTTAAGTATATTAAGGATTGAATTCAATTAAGAAATTTTTTCTTTTATAAAGATGTCTAAAAATGGTGATCTTCATGCTCCTCCTATGGCTCAAGGTTCAAACTTCACTCTTCTGCCAATTATGTCGAAAAAAAGCTTAGTGGTCTAAACTACATGGACCGGATGCATTTGAAAATGAATCTACGTTATGAGAAAAAGGAATACATTCTCTAGAACCAAATTCCCAAAATTGACATGGAAACTGTTATTCCCGAAGAAATTGTTGCTAATGCTAAACATGTCGACCATGCTACAAAGGTGTGACAACCCGAAATTTTTATTTGTATAAACTCCGCAATTAAGCAATCCAAAAAGAGAAATTAAATATCCTCCTACATTTTGTTCATACTTTTCCTCCTACCATATCAAATGTTGACATGTGTCACATTTAATTAGACATTTAATGAAATTAATAATCATTTAATCCACTTGTCAATATTTGATATGGTAGGAGGAAAAGTAGTAACAAATTATAGGAGGATATTTAATTTCTCATCCAAAAATTAGCCAAATTTATTTCAAAACATTTTTGGCCGGATTTAATCACGCTGGAATAATTGAAATAATATTCGTCAAGCGAACCAAAAATAAGAAAGTATAAATTTAGAGTTGTCGTGTTTAACGTAAGTCGCGAAACTCCAAAAAGTTGGAGTTTATGGGTGAAAACTCGGAGTTTACGACCGCAAACCCCCGAGAGTATAAATATGAAACTTAGTCATTTTCTCTCATTTTTCCAACTTCCACCTCAAGAACACTCAAGAAATCCTCTCAAGTATCATATTTCTTTTCCGTCAAATCCGCTAAAACGTAAGTGTTTCTTGCCTAGATTCGTTCATGTAACACTTAATCTAGTGTTTTTACATCATTTCAACCATGGACTTTGATTTTTGCTTAGATCTTCAAGTGTTCTTCAAGAACATTAAGAACACCAAGAACACACTAGTGTTCTTGGCGAAAAATCAATCAATCAAGCTCCTAGAACGTAAGTACACTTGCCCTAGCTTCTTGTGTGCTTAGTATGATCTTGTTTACACTCGAAAATCATCATTTCCCCATGTTCATACGGGTTTACAGTTTGGGGAGGCCTCCCAACACCGTAAACACCTCCAAAGGGTGTTTAAGTGCCCTTAACACCTTCCTATGCTCGTATAAGTGACTAGAACCTCGCATGCATGACCTAGAACCACCAAGACACAAGAAAAATGGAAAACATGAGTTTGTAGCCGTAAAATCATGTGTTTACAACCGTAAACTCCCCAAGGAGTGATCCAAGGACCGTAAACTCTATAAAGTGTCCATTTTGAGCCCTAGTCACTTCCATAGCCCTTGATTCGAGTCTAGCATAATTCCTTGAGTGCGATAAGACCTTTAAACACCCTATGGAACCACTACCATGAATTTATGGCCGTAAACTCATGGGGGTTATGGTCCATAAACCGTAAACACCCCTAAGGGCCACCTTTGAAGAGTAAACTCCAATGTGAGTCCATACACTCTTCATATGCAACCTTTGGTACTCCTAGCACTTATATTAAAGTGTTTTCATGTATTAGAATGTCTTTACATGCATAATTAGTTATTAAATGACTAATTTGATACTTAAATGTATCATTACATGTTAAATCGGATTCACATGTGTGGTTAAGTCCTCAATTGACACATAGCATCCTATATCATTCGTCTATCCGAATCACCCCCGTCAGGTGAGTTCATACCCATGAATCAACCTTTTAAATGATTTTAAATGCTTTTATGGGGGGAATACAAGTTGATCTATAGAGTTATTAGATCAATCACATGTGATTAATAACTGTATAGCAAAATAGATTTTGCTTGTTAAGCTGTTTTATTCAGCTAAAGGCCTTTGACTCTCGTTTTCAAATCTTGTTTAAGGCATGATTATCTCTTTTTAGATTATTAAAGATTTTCCAAAGATTTTCAAAGTTGGTTTTATAAACTGACATCAAGTCATAAGTTCTTATTGATAGATTTTCCAAAGGTTTTACCAAAAGTTCTTTTATACTTGTATATTGTAAATTGCATGCGTATATATGTATAGTTATATAAGCAATGTTTGAAGGACTTAGGAAGGCTAACTTCGCCTAAATTCCTTTTCCTTTTTTGGATGTGGTTTAGAGTATCGATTATCCGTCTGAAGGTCGTCTAAACATTGGTTATATATGATGTATACATATGTAGTCATAAAAGTTATCTCAGCCAGTTCATCTCCGTTGGGTAGCAAATGCATCCTTCCATTATTCATATGTCTAGAACACCAGTAACTATTATAGGAATAGTTAGGAGATTCTATTTACTCCCGCTCACTCTCTCACTCTCTATATCACTCTCTCTCTCTCTCTCACCCTCACTCTCTCAGTCTCTCTCTCTCTAGTATGAAGAATTACTCAGGAGTCATTTCATTCGTGAGTCTATACTATTATTATAATACTTTAAATAGAATGTGACACACTATTTCCCGATACGACGCTTCATAGTGCCATCGCCGTGCAACCAGAGCCTCCTGGAGGGAGAGCGGACATCATGTGTATAGATCTACACGGGACAGTTATGTAATCGTAAGCTGGAATAAATGTAACCTGATCAACTACATTTATTCGAGACACGACTAACGTGTGCTTGGGAGTGATAGTGATGTTGCAAAAAGTCTAAAACATACCAAATAGGAATGCTAGAGCCAAACATAAAGTTTAAAAATACTATAGGAGTATTTTATGATACTAAAAGATTTGCAAAAAACCCAGAATCATGTTCAGAAGTTAAGAATCAAACAAGTAATTAAAATACCATAGGGGTATTTTAGGAACCATAAATAACCTTGTGTGAAAAACTAAAAAGATCCTTATTGATATACCTATGATTATAGAATGTATACTCCCGAGGTTATATATAGTGAGGATCTCATAGGCTAAGAATGTATGGTTTCGCTCTACTTCCTTTTCCTTGTTTGGATGTGGATATAGAGTAGTACCACATATTCGAAGGCCTATCGGATCTAAGTTATATATGATTTGTATACACTGTGGAAATTGTAGCAGGACTCGATATGGATCACCCAGTGAAATGTTTTAATATTCTCTTAGGATTCTTTAGACATTTCCATTCTCGCACGAAACCCTTTAGAAAACCTTATCCACTTTAGTGATCGGCAGAGGTGTCGATTCAGACCCAGAAGAGGTTCATTGAGAAGGTTTCCAATTTGGAAATTTATGAACAGGGTTGAGACTACTGAAGCCCCATGTACCTATACCTTTTAGGGACATCGGTGGGGAATTCGCTTGAATATCCGAGATTCCAGTCATCCATCGCGAAGTGATGACACTCAGGGTCAGGATCAGAAGTAAGGCGGAGTAGAGATTCAGTAAGTCTTCAAGAGAAGAGAACCCTAGGTAAATACCCGAAGAAAACCAACGCCTATTCCAGTTAGGGATAAGAGGTGGACAGAGGAAGCCAATGCATGGAACCCGAGAAGTGTCCTTTCCTCTTTATCGTCATGTTAATAAATCCATAAAATAATACAATTTAGTGAGTTAGTGATTACACAACTCACACTATGTGCCAGACAAAGCGTCTTTCTCGTCGCAAGTAATACGAATAGATCGGATCTCAAAACCTCGATTGAGAGTGTTTAGCCATAAGTTTTCATGAGCCTTTTCTTCTATGATCTATGTTCCGAACTTCTCTCAAATCTTTTCAAAACCTGGGAGTGAACCTCTCTAGTATAAAGATAACAGAGTAGGAACGACCCCCGTTTTATGGCTTTCCGATACATTCACTCCTACCCCGTTACCCAGACTGCATCATAGGGATGTAGGTAGACACTCAGATAACCATAACTCGAGGCGCAGGAAGAATTCATGCCTATCATAGTAAAGGAAGTTACGTCTAGGATTAACCACCGTCTCTCACCAGCTTGTATTCATTTTTCGTGTAGGAAAAACCATGCCTCCAAAGAAACGTAACCAAACCGCTAGTAAGAAAACCGAGCCTTCAATTCGATGAAGCTACGTTCCGAGCTGCAGTTTCAGCAGCCGTAGCAGCTGTCATGGCTCACCTGAATGCTAACAATGCCGATGTTAGTAGGAGCCCTATTAGGAATGCCGATCACAACAATGGATAGTAGCCACCAGCACCGGTGTGCAAAGCCACCCAAGAACCCCAACCAAATCCACTGAAGAGAAAGTTTAAGAACAAGGAGGGAAGTACCTCGACTCAAGGAGCTTCTGAAGGGCAACGAGCTAAAGTGGTCAATGCCTCTGTCAACACTTCCGCCTCGACTCCAAGAAGACCATACTTAGGAAACCTTCCCCGTTGTAGCAAGTGTAGCTACCATCATCATGGTATCTGTCGGGAACTCTTTTGTGTTAGGTGCAACATGAAGGGGCAAATCACTCGCTTCTGTAGAACCCCGGTTGAGTTCATTGCATCAATCACCATGTGGGGACTAGTCCAGTGTGCCACCTATGCGGTGAAACTGGGCACTTCAAGAGGGACTGCCCAACTGAAAGAAATGACAAAGGCGCAGAAGGACTCTAACCCTAATACCTAAGGAAGCATAAATGAAACCGGTAGAATTTTGGTACGTCTCTTAATCCTGAGTAGTTAACCGAAAACATTAAATGATTAATTCTAATTGTAATTACACCCTCGTGTTGGCGAAAGTCGCAGCACTGTTGTAACACTCAAAAACCCATCAGGTAAAGCTATGATGGCGAAGTATATACGTTAAGGTCATTTATAATTAATATTGATAGACCTCGAGTGAGTGATGCTGCCTTATCTCCTGTTCCTCATTTGGTTGTGGATTTAGGGCGGAGTCGCTCAGTCAACAGTCCTTGTAACCTTAATTATACATAACTGGTGTATACTAGGCGATTATAGAAAGGCCTCGTGAGAAATCCATTCATGGAAATTACATTATTCCGAAACATCAGGACCCCCTCGTTTGGTTGTGGATTTAGGGCGGAGTCGCTCAGTCAACAGTCCTTGTAACCTTAATTATAGATAACTGGTGTATACTAGGCGATTATAGAAAGGCCTCGTTAGAAATCCATTCATGGAAATTACATTATTCCGAAACATCAGGACCCTTATAGTTCCGTGTCAATTCTATCGGTCCAAGTATCCGCGATGGAGATACCATGGACAAAACCCGAGACGCTGAAAACTTGTGTGTCCTGTTCAGCACATGGTCCTATCGATCTTCATTCCATATCACGTCGATGTTGGTTAATTTCGACACTACCGTCAATCATGGTTTGACTTGGTGCGACCATGTGAAAATTCCTAGTGCTGTGTATAAAAAACTTTCACCATAGCCTATGCGTCAAATAAAGATTCTTCCGAACCTAATAAGAAAACCTAATGCGAACCGTCAGTCGTCTCTCTTGTCCAAACCTTCCGAAGTACCCAGGAGAAGGGTACCACGTGCCGTTAACCAACCTCTCCTTAGACAGATAGAACCCGAAGTGAAAGGCACTACAAGTATCCCAGAAGCCAATAACCGCGCGAAGCCTACTCGGTAGATCCTTCCGAAAGACCCTTAGTACCTCTTAGCCAGATTTGTGAATCAATAGAAAGAACTCATGGGATTAACTTGCTACTACTGAGTATATTCATTAGAGCGGTATATAATTTAGATCAATAAGATTTAAGATGTGTGCTTCCTCCGTACCCCCTATTCCCTGTTTGGTTATGGGTCTGGGGTGGGGCCACACAACTGAACAGCCAGTCGATCTCAATTATATACGACTTGCATACACCGAGTATTAGTAATTAAGCTGAGTATGAGGATTACCATGAACCTTATAATAAGACCCTTCATCCTATCCCATAGAAAAGTAGCTTGAGTTAAGAGAACCACTACGGTTTGAGCTACTAAAATGACCAGAAATCTGAAATCTGTTGTCATCCCGGTTAAGCCAACATAGTAGCTAACACCCTCGGTTAGGAAAAGTGACTCAAGTCGTAAGAATCAAAACATTGACTACGATCATCCATTCATGCTTAATCCCATAAATTAAGCATCTCGGTAGTGAGTCCCAAAAACCTGAAAACTGTGGCAGGTCAAACTCTGAGAGAAATGGATGAGAAGAAAATCAGAGGTTCCGAGTGACGGGACCCTGTACTCTCCAGTTTTAATCTAGATCGAGGAAACTCTGAAACACCAGAAGAGTAGTTGTAGAAGATACTCGCACTGCTCAGGTACTTCGTCCATCCCGTTACAGACGAGTAGTGCTTAGGACACATCGCCTCCTCATGCGAGAGAAGTCACCAGCACCCTTTAGATGATTGACCGCATTCATCAGAGTGAATACTAGATTGCCAAGAACCACATGATAACCATCACGACCGAGAGTACTCGAGGATAGTAAGCGATAAGTTGTGTCAAGTTATATAACCCAGGTTGTAAAGAGATTATAGACTCGACACCGGTCTAGGTGCTAGGTGAGGGGTTATTCAGGAACACGCGCTTCCTATGAACTGTAAAGAGACCCGACACCTTATTTGGCACGTCCTAGGAATTTTTTGGGCTGTTAGGTGTTCCAAAGAATACTATCTCTAAAGAAATGGTAGAACCACCTCCTGAAATAGTCCAACACCTCAAAAAATCTCTAAGGGCTAAGTTAGCCCTGATCTGAGACTGTTATCCGTGAAACAACGAAGCGAGTAAAAGAATGATTCTTTCTAGTTAGGAATCATACTGTAAAAGCATCCATTGACGATGATGAAAATTAAAAACATTCTAAACATTGCCAGGTAAAACCCTATCTGACCGACTTTGAGAGTTTCCATTAGAAACATCTCGAGAACCAAAAGTGCAGGTCCATTTTTGCACTAAATCGAGATAGATGTCCTATAACCAGTAGAGGCCAGTACGTAGCCAATACATCCGATGATCCAAAAAACCTCCGAAAGCCAACCATTAAGAAGTACGAATCCGAAAAACGATCCGAGCCTTCTAAGAACCAAACCGGAGAATACACCCTCCCCAGTGTGAAGGAACTTTTGGAACTTCAGAATGGCGATCACATCAAGTGATGATCTAATCATGTAAGTACATTATGTTCTAAGTACTGAAAATTCTATATTCCCAAGAGTGTAGGACCATCCGAGATTCTTGATAAGAATTGGTCCAACCCTCGTCAGACCACAAGTTCTGTTGGAATTCCATAGATTCCACCCAAACCTATCCACGTCTTAGACTTGAAAAAGTGCTTGTTCGACGCGACTCTCGAAATCCTACTTGTCAAGATCAAAATCAATGGGAACCCAACATTGCATAGAAGAACCTGTAGGAAGTTACGAACCAAGAGATCAAGCGAGCATAACGAATCCACATCCCGTTAAGTGAAGGTTCGCTGGAACGCCAAGCGAAGACCGGATTGTTAATGCCTATTTCCTTGCCTAAACTCTAATTTCGTGACGAAATTCCCTCTAATGGTGGGATGATGTGACAACACTAAATTTTTAATTGTATAAACTATGCAATTAAGCAATCCAAAAATTAGCCAATTTTATTTCAAAACATTTTTAGCCGGATTTAATCTCATTGGAATATTTTAAATAATATTCTTCAAGCAAACCAAAAATAAGGAAGTATAAATTTAGAGTTGCCGTATTTAACGTAAGTCGCGAAACTCCAAAAATTTGGAGTTTACGGGTGAAAACTTAGAGTCTACGACCGCAAACTCCCGAGAGTATAAATATGAAACTTAGTCATTTTCTCTCATTTTTCCAACTTCCACCTCAAGAACACTCAAGAAATCCTCTCATGTATCATATTTCTTTTCCGTCAAATCCGCCAAACCGTAAGTGTTTCTTGCCTAGATTCGTTCATGTAACACTTAATCTAGCGTTTTTACATCATTTCATCCATGGATTTTGATTTTTGCTTAGATCTTCAAGTGTTCTTCAAGAACACAGAGAACACCAAGAAAACACTAGTGTTCTTGGCGAAAAATTGATCAATCAAGCTCCTAGAACGTAAGTACACTTGCCCTAGCTTCTTGTGTGCTTATTATGATCTTGTTTACACTCAAAAATCATCATTTCCCCATGTTCATATGGGTTTACAGTTTGGGGAGGCCTCCCAACACCGTAAACACCTCCAAAGGGTGTTTAAGTTCCCTTAACACCTTCCTATGCTCGTATAAGTGACTAGAACCTTGCATGCATGACCTAGAACCACCAAGACACAAGAAAAATGGATAAACATGAGTTTACGGCCGTAAACTCATGTGTTTGCGACCGTAAACTCCCCAAGGAGTCGTCCAAGGACCGTAACCTCTATAAAGTGTTTATTTTGATCCCTAGTCACTTCCATAGCCCTTGATTCGAGTCTAGCATAATTCCTTGAGTGAGATAAGACCTTTAAACAGCCCATGGCACCACTACCATGAGTTTACGGCCGTAAACTCATGGGGGTTATGGTCCAGAAACCGTAAACACCCATAAGGGCCACCATTTGAAGATTAAACTCCAATGTGAGTCCATACACTCTTCATATGCAACCTTTGGTACTCCTAGCGCTTGTAGTAAAGTGTTTTCATGCATTAGAATGTCTTTACATGCATAATTAGTTATTAAATGACTAATTTGATACTTAAATGTATCATTACATGTTAAATCGGATTCGCGTGTGTGGTTAAGTCCTCAATTGACACATAGCATCCTATATCGTCCGTCCATCCAAATCACCCCCGTCAGGTGAGTTCATACCCCTGAATCAACCTTTTAAATGATTTTAAATGCTTTTATGGGGGGAATACAAGTTGATCTATAGAGTTATTAGATCAATCACGCATGATTAATAACTGTATAGGAAAATAGATTTTGCTTGTTAAGCTGCTTTATTCAGCTAAAGGCTTTTGACTCTGATTTTCAAATCTCGTTTAAGGCATGAATATCTCTTTTTAGATTATTAAAGATTTTCCAAAGATTTTCAAAGCTGGTTTTATAAACTGACATCAAGTCATAAGTTCTTATTGATAGATTTTCCAAAGGTTTTACCAAAAGTTCTTTTATGCTTGTATGTTGTAAAGTGCATGCCTATATATGTATAGTTATATAAGCAATGTTTGAAGGACTTAGGAAGGCTAACTTCACTTAAATTCCTTTTCCTTTTTTGGATGTGGTTTAGAGTATCGGTTATCCGTCTGAAGGTCGTCTAAACATTGGTTATATATTATGTATACATATGTTGTCATAAAAGTTCTCTCAGCCAGTTCATCTCCGTTGGGTAGCAAATGCATCCTTCCATTATTCATATGTCTAGAACACCAGTAACTATTATAGGAATAGTTAGGAGATTCTAGTTACTCCCTCTCACTCTCTCACTCTCTCTCACTCCCTCCCTCTCTCTCTCACTCTCTCTCTCTCTCTCTCTCTCTCTCTGTCTCTCTCATCCTCCCTCTCTCGGTCGCTTTCTCTCTCTAGTTCGAAGAATTACTCAGGAGTCAGTTCATTCGTGAGTCTATACTATTATTATAATACTTTAAATAGAATATGACACACTATTTCCCTATACGACGCTTCATAGTGCCATCACCGTGTAACTAGAGTCTCCTGGAGGGAGAGCGAACATCATGTATATAGATCTATACGGGACAGACACTCCCGCATCCTAACTGCTAGCTACAGTCCGAGCCGGTAAGGCCCATGGGTGACATAATTTTACTAACTCTACGCCTGACCTAGAGGGTCATCAAGGATTCGATCGTCAATCAGCATGGTTACATACGAGTTCACATTCAACCCTTTTATTCCCTTTTAGACTGAGCCAGGCGTATCGTTCATTCGGTACCCTCCTGGAGTCTATGTTTTATTCACGTTTTAGACTGAGCCAGGCATATTGTTCATTCGATACCCTCCTAGAGTCTATGTTTTATTCACTTTTAGACTTTGCGAGGCATCCCGCCTGGAGTCTATGTTTTATTTACTTTTAGACTTTGCGAGGCCTCCTGCCTGGAGTCTATGTTTTATTTATTTTAGGCTTTGCTAGGCGTCCCACTTGGAGTCTATGTTTTATTTACTTTTAGCTAGCAGTATTACTGCTGAGGTATAATATTATTTTCCCTTATTACTTTTACTTGTGATTTTTCTCACAATTCCTTTAAAAGTAAAAACTATATTTTGATAATGATAGTATTTTTTTTGGAAATTACTCCTTAAAACATAAAACTGTCAGGTCTTGTTAGAAGACTGCTTTTGATAAAGATACTTCTCGATTTAAACATAGAACGATTGAGTCTTGGTAGAAGACTGCTTTTATTTAGAAAATATAGGATTTTCTGGAAAGAACTCTAATACTCTGTAGACTATAAACTACCATCTTTCATGAGGTTATTTGGAGTAAAAATGTGTATTTATACTAATGTCATTAAATACTTATGAACTCACCAGCATTATAAAAATGCTGATACTCGCTTTCAAAATAACTTGTATTCTCAGGTCATCGATAGACAGGTACACACCGGGAGCTTTTGCAAAGTCATCCTAGAACCAAGCTGCATCTATGTTATGTTTTGTATTTACTTTGATGTTGCTATGAAATGTAACCTATGTAAAATTATTACTATTAATGCAATGATTGTTGTACTTTGATTACTATACTACATATGTTGTGATACTTGACAAGAAGTCCTCCACCCCAGAACGTTTCGCCGTTCTCGGTTTTGGGGTGTGACAAAAGGTTCCTTGTATCATGATAGCCACTATGTCGCCAAAACTCCAAAATTACTATGAGGACTGCTAGCCATATGAAATCAACTTGGTACTTGGTGAAGTGTTTCACAAGAGAGAAAGACAAGAACACTATGAATTTGTCAAGGATCTAATGGGGTGTAAGCTGCAGGAAGGAGAATCTGTGTGTGCTCATGTGTAGATGATGCAGAGACTCTTTTCTTTTCGTTGTTCACCTTTTAATTTTTAATTATTAGTTTATCTTGAATAAAAATGCTTTTGATGATTTTTATTTTTGTTGCAAGAAATTTGCAGCTAAGAAATTGATGATGCGAAAAAATGCAAGTGTTGGGTATACATTTGACATGGAGCAAACCAAGGAGTATATTGAGCTTTCAGTTCTATATATACAAGTAAACTGATATGATGGACTGGTCGAGAAATTAGCTACTTCCATACTAGTCGATTCAATTAGCGATGAAGAATTAAGAGTTTTCATGAAGACGCGATGTTAGCCTACCTACCTCGAGACGTGACTTTTTATTACATCACGACAACTTTCATGACATTTGAAGACAGCGAAACACCAATTCTCACTGTGTCGTGACGAAGACTTTTTCGTGAGTTCAAGATTTTACGGGGACCATATCATGGTCTATCATTTGCCATGACGTGGCAACTTCCCAGTCAGATTTTTGAGTTACAAAGATTAGTTGGCTGCCTACCTTTATGCCATGAGCTAAAAATCGTTGCAAGGATGTTCAGTTCCAAAAGTGTTCCAGCAGACAAAATCAACCTTTATATCAACAAGCAACCTACGTCAATCATCCGATCCCGCGACTACATAACCAGTGCGAGTTTGTTCATTTTCTCTCTCTTATATTTTACATGCTTTAATTGTTATTTTATACAATGATAGCATTTTATAATTTAAGTGTGGAGCAGGGGATCAAATAAAAGGAAAATAGCATGTTGGATTAATATATATATATATATATATATATATATATATATATATATATATATATATATATGCTAGATTTAAACAAAAAAACCTACAAAACAGAGACTTGAAAAAATGATCTAAATAAGAAAATTTTAGAAAATTTAAAATTTTGCATGTGTTAGAACTAATTTTGCTAGTATTGTTTGGGATAATTTGATGGGAATTTAAAGGTTTATTTAAGCTATTATGTTATAGTATATTTGTGGCTTCCCAGTTCTAGTGAAATAATGAGACAAAAATGCAAACTTGTGTAGTTTGAGGGACCTGATATGTTTTTTATCGTGTACTTGAAACGTATCTCGGAAAGCTTATGTAGTCATTTCACTTTTGACTAATACCTTTAACCAATAAAGGTTGAGGTTTAGTTTCCTTGCATAAGCATATGTTTTTCTTTTAAGTTTTTAGTTTGAGAGAAAAAAATGAGAGATATGGTCAAAAGAAAAAAAACGAAAAAGTTTTGAGAAAAAAAGAAAAAGAAATTGTCAAAAGTTGTTGAGTGAATAAAATTTTGCAAAGTATGAAGATCTTGAAGAAGTGAAGAACAATGCAAATTGTTAAGGGATTATTTGATTTGTAATATTTCATTCTAGGTTGTTTTATCATAAATATGCTTGGAAACTTAACAAAAATTACCTTGAGGTTAAGAGTTTTTTTGAGGATGTATTTAACTGGATGCAGAAATAAGGGTTGTTCAAAATAAACGGGGAACGTTTTTGAAGATAATGAGTATTTGGGACATGGAAAGTTATTAGGGTCTAGACATAAATATATGCATTGATGCGAGATATAATTTGCGAATTCAAATTGGATTATTGTATGTGATGTTGGTGGGAAAAGTTTTGATATAGCATAATAACAATCTAGTTTGCTTGAGGACAATGAAAAAATAAGTCTAGGGTATTTTGATATGACCTTATTTAACTATTTTAGGACATTATATTAATATATTTGATTAAAATGTTATATTTTTATATATAAGATACTTAATATGATGGAAAATAGTTAATTATAGTAGGAGTTGGGCTGCAAAAGGAGAACGGAGCTGAAAAAGACACAAAAAGGATGTTGCTGGCAGATTGAACCGACATTAGTGTTTTGACTATATCTCATGACTTTTAACTCTGATTGAAGTGATTCAAAATGATCTAAAAACTATAAAAAAATTTCGAACAACTTTCGTGTTTTGGCAACAGTCTGATTCCCAATTACCACGTCGTGGAAAAGTCATCTCCACGGCATGGCAAATCTAGTTTTTACGTGGGCGTGAAGTTTCAATCTACTATGGCATGGCAAGTACCAAAAAATCTATAAAAACATGAGATTTCAACCCTAATTCGGATGCATAATTTGGGGGGCTATAGGTGCGACTTTTACTTCATTTTGAAGTCCATAAACCCTCTAAGGGTCAATTTTGAATCAAGAGATTCGATTGGAGCAAGGATTTGAACATTCAAGCACTATTTTATCGATATTCCACTTCAGGTTTGCTTGATGATCATGTCTAGCAATCTTTAGGTGATGTTTTTCTTCTTTAGTTTACGAAATGTTGTGTAAAAACCTTTACTTTCACTAGATATTAATGAACACCTGTTGATATTCTTTGATTTTTATTATTTATGAATTAATTGAGTTTGGTTTTTTACTTGTGTTTGATAGATTAACAACCTAATATATTAAAGTTCTGATTTTTATCTCTTATCTGCAAACTATGTGTAGTTAGATGACAATTCCAATTGCATGAACTTGATATTTAGCTATTTATGATCATTAAATATTTAGATCTAGTGATTGAACAAATCCTAGGGTTAGGTTATATTAATTAGTTACTTTAACTGTTTTAGAGAGCATTAATTATTCATATTTTGTGCTTGTATTGATTGTTTTGATCATAGATTTAGTGTTCAACTAATCTTTAAAATCAATTTAGTGTTCAACTAGTGGTTGACCATTGCATAGTAGTTCATGATTTGGTAAACACTAGGATTCAGAACATGATAACTAGTAATATTACAATTTGGTAATCAACTCACTAATCCATTGCACTTCTAATAAATCAAACATAGAAACTTGGGGGATTCAAATTCTAGTGGAAGTACTTCTTATATATTGTTTCTAATTAGTTATTTACTTTTGATTGTTTTAGCTAAATCAAGTTTTGTTGTTTTGAACAAAAAGCACCTTTTACTTTACTGTTATTAATTTAGTTGACATTTGAATTATGTGATCTAAGCCATTCATGTTCCCTGTGTTCGAAACCCTTTCTTACCTTAAACAATATTACTTCACGACTAGGTACACTGCCTATTTGTCTTTAAGACTAGTTGAGATTAGATACGACTTTATAAATTTAAAACTAGCGTATAAATAAACACATCACTACTCAACTCATCGCTGACGTGCCAGACTTGTCCATGTAAACGGGTCTTTTGATCAATTAGGAAGGACAATTTGTCCATGTCCATATTTTATGGGGGTGTAGTGCTTGTTGGTGAAACTATTGAATTATACTACGATCGTCTTAATGAGCTAATTTACAAGTGAAGCCGATATGCAATCACCAAGTCAACAATGGAGTTTAATCTCACCTTTGTTATGGAACTTCGTAAGGAATGGCGAAACGTGAGTTTAATGGTGAAGACTAAACAAAGTTTTGATAACTTTTTGTTGAATGATCTATACAATCTGTTGAAAACTCATGAATCCGAAGTTAATGAAATTACGGAAGAAGCGAAGATTAGTTTAAGAGGTTCGCTAACTTTAGTTTCAAAAGTAATTGGAAGGGAAGTAGACAGAGAAACTATTGAGAAGGAAGGTTCGGATGATGAGGGTTTGATTGTAAATTCCGATGATGAGGCTATTGCATTTTGTAACACCCGGATTCGCAGGTATATTAATTATTCCTTTATTTTTGGAGGTTGAGAGGGGACTTGGCGGGTTGGTGTTTAGACTCGTCGAGTATGGTCGCGGATTCGTATCAGGGTTCACACCTGGACTCGACGAGTTCATGAGTGGACTCGGCGAGTCCACGCTGTTTAATGAAACCCTAGTTTCCTGGGTTTGGGACCTATTTAAAGGCCCTTAGGGCCGTCATTTGCGGCTACCAAACCCCAGAGTGAAACCCTAAGAGATCTAGAGCGTTTGTGAGGAAGGAGAGGCCATTATTGATCATTTTGTTGGTGTATTTTGCAAGAAAGAGGTGACCAAGGCAAGAGGAGGCTGAAGGAGGTGCGATTTTGGTGACTTCAGAGTTCATAGACTTCATATTGAGGTATTTTTTCGGACCTTCTTCAGATTTGGTGTTGATTCTTAGAGTCAGGGTTTTCTAACCCCTTTAGAGGATGGATATGTGGAGCAATTGGTCCCTTCTCGAGTTTATGCTTTGGATCTGGACCCAAAGAGGTCCAGAGACCTTAGCCCTTGGAGCTTTATGAGTTATTTTGGGAGCCATGAACTTAAAATGTTATTTTTGTGGCTAAATCACCAAGTTAGACCATCTAGATGTTACATGAGTGTCAAGGTCTGAACTTTACGTGATTATCATGCTTGGGAAGGTCAGATCTATGGATTAAAGGAACAGATCTGACCTCAGGAGGTCTATGGAGTTTGTGCATGGCATTAACTCGCCGAGTCCAAAGATTAGACTCAGTGAGTAGGGTGAGGGTTTCCCGTAAATCACTCAGTGAGTAGACTTGCCGAGTTGGGAAATAACTCAGTGAGTCAGAGAGAGTTAGGGGACCGGAGTTCAAGGCGGAACTCGCTGAGTTGTTCTTGAGACTCGGCGAGTTGAGTCGGGGTGGCCCCGCGAGTAACGGCAGGTGTGACTCGTCGAGTAATGGGAGGAACTCAACGTGCCAAGCGGGACTAAAAGAGTTAGTAGACACGTGTAGACTCGCCGAGTCGCCCAAGTGCACTCGACGTGTCTGGTCAAAGTTTGACCGTTTACTTTTGTTGACTTTTAGGTTTGGTCAACAATGTGGCCTTTGAGCTGATAGAGGGGTAAAATGGTCTTTCGCCTAGAGAGGGTTGAGTCTAGTCCCGAGAGTTATATTTATGAGAATATTTACTTTGTGTGATTAGGCGGAGGCTAGATCATATTTCTACCGAGTCAGAGATATACCGAGACATCTGAGGCGAGTCTTCTCACTATACTTTACCTAGTGTGGTAACAGAGTTATGTGACAGAGTATTCTAGAGTTATATGCCAATGTATTTGCATGATATTATGTGTTGTGATTTATTGTGATATGTGATATGCATGATTCAGAGTTTACAGAGTTAGGACCAGTGGGTCCACAGAGTTATGGGACCAAGAGGGTCCAACAGAGATATTCAACCAGAGGGTCAACAGAGTTACAGCCTTAAGTGGCTAATATGTGTTTATGTGATATTTTGGGGAACTCACTTAGCATTTATGCTTACAGTGTTATGTGTGGTGTTTCAGGTACTAGCGATGATCGCGGGAAGGCGTCCGCATGACTCGTACACACGTACACTAGAGTTCATATGTTTTGATCTTGGGGTTTTGTATTGAGATAATGATGATACAATGTTTTAAAATGTGGGTGTGAATGAAATTATATGGTCTTTAAAATGCGAAAAGTTGTTTAAATTTTTACGGTGTTACAAGTTGGTATCAGAGACTTAGTTTGAGGGATTCGGATGCATCTTAGGGCGTATCTAAACTCAAACTGAGGATTTGAGGAAAATTGTGATAATAAAGTAAAATTTTTGAAAAGAGAAAAAAGAGTTTTGAGACAAACAAAGCAGAGTCGTGTGTACGATCAGCCAATGCCCGAACGGTGATTTCCCAAAATACCCTTACAATAAGTGCTATCAGATATGTTATGTTATGCTATATGACGAATTATGATATGCATGCTAGAGTAGACTAGGTATTTTTATTAGGACTAGAGTGGCCTGATATATGATGCCTTAGTCTAGGGGCTTGTGCTGCTAGAAATGTTTGAGAGTGTTTAGATAGCAGCAAGGTGCTTATGAGATATCTGCTTGTGAGTAGCACATGATTAAGAGAGTAGAGTGCTTGGAAATTTGTGACTCTGGGAGGAGGACTTGGAATGAATGCTGAGTCGGTGTGGTCATTAGTATTGGGCCTGTACTACCGAAGACACCGGGTCAGTGCTCAACCCAAGTAGGAATCCTTAGGGTACCAGGAACCAAGTAGGATTCGGGGTATCGAGTGTGTGCACGCTCGAGCAAGTCTTTGATATCTTGTATTGTATTTCAGAGAGGTATCATGGTGGGAACACGCCACAGACCAGGGACTAGTGGAGGGGGTGTGAGCGACGAGGAGCTCCGCCAGATGATCCATGATGAGGTGGCTACTGCCATCCGCGGTGAGATTCCAGAGATGTTCGGGTCTATCAAGACCACCCTGATAGAGAAATTTGACGAGAGATACGTTGCTCTTTCTGATGTTACTGTTGCTGCGGCCACTACAGTTGTAGTTGTGGCTAGACCGCAGGGTGGTGATGCGTTGCTGTTCCAGGAGTTCAGCAACATGAAACCACCGGAGTTTGATGGGACCCAGGACCCGATTGCAGAGATGAGGTGGATTTCAGACATTGAGGGGTGTTTATTTACTTGCTCATCTCCTGAGCATTTGAGAGTCCGGTTCGCGTTGAACCAGCTTTACTTGGGAGCGAACGACTGGTGGAAGTTTGTGACGGTGCATTATACACCTGCTGAGCTTGCTACAGTGACCTGGGAGAGGTTCACTGCTATGTTTCAAGACGAGTATGTTCCCCAGGTGGAGACGGAGCATTTAGCCCAGGAGTTTTTGACCCTCAAGCAGGGTACTGAGTCTGTTATAGTGATTACGAGGATGTTCCATGAGTGGGCGATGTTCTGCCGAGAGCATGTGTCCTCCTAGCAGGCACGTATGAGCCGATATCTGAGCATTTTGAAGAGGGATATACAGGAGTTCGTGGCGAACTCGACGTACCGGACATTTGTTGAGCTTCAAGAAAATGCCCGGAAGAGGGAGATAGAGTTGGAGACTCATGCTAGGGAGGAGGCTGAGTCTCAGGGGAGGGATCGGCGACCGGTGCAGTCTCAGCCGGCAGCCAAGCGGGCTGATTCGAGATCTGGGAGTCAGAAGGGCCGTACTTGTGGTAAGTGCGGCAAGAGCCACGATGGGGTGTGCAAAGCAGGATCTTGCTACAAATGTGGCAAGGAGGGGCATATGGCCAAGGATTTCCCCAAGGGGTTTGCAGTGTGTTTCCACTGCAACCAGACTGGACACCGCAAGGTAGAGTGTTCACAATTGTGAGGGACAGCTCAGGGAGCACCTCAGGGATCTGCCCCTACTGCTATCAGAGCTGTTGAGAGCCGGCCAGTGAAGGCCGAGGTACCGAAGGCACGAGGGAGAGCCTTTCAGTTGACTGCGGAGGAGGTCCGCGCTGCGCCTGACATTGTGGCTGGTACGTATCCTTTCTTGTATTTATTTTGATGATTGGGATATAGTGTTGATTTTATGTTATGCGTAGGTACTTTTCTTGTGCGTTTTGTACCTGCCTTGGTGTTATTTGACTCGGGTGCGAGTCGGTATTTTGTATCTTTGGCTTTTAGTAAGCACATCAGTATTAGTCGAGAGGCGTTGAGTCAACCTATGAGAGTTTCCATAGATGACGAGAGGACGGTGTATGCCACCGAGGTAATCTGAGGATGTGTACTCGATATTTTCGGCGTTGAGTTTTCCGATTGATTTGGTTCCTATTGCGATGGGGGATGTCTGTGTCATCGTGGGCATGGACTGGTTGAGCAAAGTGGGAGCGGTTATCGACTGTGAGAGACAGCTGGTGACCATACGAGACCCCAGTGGGGGATTTCTTACGGTGTACGGCGAGGGTACACGTGCTGGGTCAGCATTTTGTTCGGCCGCCAGAGCGAGACAGAGTCTACAATAGGGCTGTAGGGGATTTGTAGCATATGTGATGGATGCGAGGGTTGATTCAGAGAGACTGAGGTCAGTTCATGAGGTCCTGATAGTGTTGATGGGTTTAGGTCATAAGACATCCTATGTGCTCATACAAACCCTAATGCTTGGATCTAGGTTTCTCTATTGTACATGGTTTCAATCCAAGACTATAAACCCTAATTCTAGCATATGGAAATCAATATTAACATATAATTAGGTTTAAGATATTACCTTGATTGTTATGTAACAATAAGAATCCCAATTCCTCCTTTGAATTGACTTTGGAAGGCTGAGAGTCACAAGTGTCACTCCTCTAATGGTTCATAAGCAAGAGGATGAAGAGGAGAGAGGATGGAGGCTGCCAAAACCATGCGAAAACCCTAGAAGGTTGCTTCTCCACGTTTTTGAGCCTTAAGGGTTCTATATATAGTGAGGCTATTAGGGTTATCTAACAAGGAAACCCTAATTTGGTTGCTTAAGCCCTAAGCAACCCATGGAGCCCTTTCTTAAAGCCTTGGACGACTTCATATAGGCTTCCCCCATAGAATTCGTCCACCTTATAATTAAAGGCAATCCATAGCCCAAATTGCAATTATCTTATAATTACAATTCCAGTCCCTTAAGTTTAGTTAATCTCTTTTAGTCACAAAACTAATTACTCATTAATTCTTGAGTAATATTAGTTAAACAATATGATTTCTCCTTTAATATATTATTCCCATAATATATTAATAAATCATATTTAATCCTTTCTCTCCATAATTCATCCTATCAAGTTGCTTTGGTGAAGGCAACCCAAAAGGACCATGCACCATCGGGTCAAGTACATACTAAAATAGTTATGGACTTAGACACTAATCCAACAGTCTCCCACTTGGATAAGTCTAACAACTATTCTACATATGACTTCGGATCCCGATCTGCAATCGTAGCTTTCCAAAGCCGCTGTCAACTTTGATCATATCAAATACGCGTTTCCTTAGATAAGGGATCATATATTCCTCCATTCTAGATATCATATGAGATATGATTTCAAATCATTCTCTTTGTACTACTTCTCGATTTCTGATTTATGACGACTAACTAATTGAACAAATCAAATTAGCCTTAGCCCGGCCGAGCATTTACGTTTGTCATCACTACACCATCGAGGGGCCCGAAGATATCGCTTTTATCCTACTTTGGATAAAAGGAACGGATAAACTTTGATACAATGCTTGCTTGCACTCACTAACCAAATCACACACAACAATATGTTTTATAACACCAAGTTACTAGTGCGTTTACATATTATCAATGTGCAACCGATTTGCAAGATACACCTCACACATCTCGGTTTCAAGAATATAAGATGTTATCGTCTCACCAATCACTCGTGATACAATCCATGGAGTGATCCAAGTGAGCGTGGGTTTAATCCAACGCTCAAATACATATTCATAAGTACTCATGGACGTTGCAGCAAACATTTGCTCATATCTAATGCTCTTTAGACAATCCACACACCAATTCACGTCAGTCTTTATTCATACCTACTTCCAACGTATGAATGACTGTGGCCCGTTCGAATAATTTGATTATTCTTAATAAACTCAATTATTCTGGAAGTCAAAACATGCAAAGGTGAAACACAAGAATAATACTAATCCCATATGGCCTCAACCCTTTGAGCATAAATAAAACACATTTTATTTATCACCATATTGATTACTCATTATTTGTCGTTTCGGGTAATCAACTTCTTACTTGAATTACAACAATTGTCCCATGCTCCTAGCATGCACACAATGTTTACCTATGGTTCTTACTTTGTGAAATAGATCACATTGAACACATTTCCAATCATTCTCATTTCACAACTCCAAATCCTTTTTCATAAGTGAAAGAATATCAAATTCTTGCTCCTTATAGATTATGCTAGATTCTAACATTTTATGCAATGATCCTTTCGTGATATCACTGCACCAAAGTCACAACGACTATTGCCAATGATATTACAAAGTCCTCTATCGGAGATTGTTACAAGACAATTCCTTAGATATGATGTATCTCACTCAAAGTACATTCCTTTGAACATCCTTTTGCATAAAAGTTTCTAATCTAGACATAGATTTTCAATATTCAATTCCCAATATGGACATGCTTCCATATTTTCCATGTGACAACTCATTCTTAATAGAATATTTTCTATTCATAATAATGTCGACATGGTCCATCCAATACCATGCTTCCAACTACTCACAAGCGACCAATCCTCGTCGAACTTTGGATTGTCCTTTGATAGTTGTTTAATTATTTTAGTCAAAACCGATTCTAGTCCTTTTTCCCTCTAAATGCGCTAGACATTTGGAAAATTTTAGAATGGTTAAACATTAAAGCATTTGCAATCGGTCCTATACCCGAAGCGTATGGGACACGACGCATAATGTTTTATTTGCTATGTTCTCAAAATTCGAATTGTGAAGAGGAATGCCGTAATCATAATCGAAATTTTAAGAACACACTATGTACCTTTGACTAAGTTTATTAACATTTCTCAACCTAATCCTTTAGATTTGAAATGAAGCATAATATTCTCTCCCTTAATTATAGCAAAACAACCTTTCAACTCTTACAACTTTGCAAAATATGACTCTTGTTTTCTATAATTAATATTGGTAACCTTGAAATACTTTCCTTAATAATAATACAATCATAACTTTTATGCTCCCACTATCATGATGATTATTATAAAACATAACACTTATGCTCCCACTAGCTTCGACATGTATTTATAAACATCTTAACTTTCAGAAAAACAATGCTTATTGAATTTCTTAAGTTCATGTTTCTAATACTTAGTGTTTTGATAATCTTTTATCAAGGCTTCTTGAACTTATACACCTTTGCCTTCGATAGTTCATATGTGTGTCTAAACAATTAAGACTAATTGCCAAACCTCACAATTCAAATTATGGAAAGGGATACCGTAACCATAATCGAATTCGAGAATGCAATTTTACAATCACTATCTTCTTAAAATCTCTCTTAGTGAAAGCATTTCCTCACAGTCATTTTCATGAAGGAGGAAATCTTACGACACTTAGATTTAAACGGTGTATATGTTCCTATCCATGTAATTTGTTAAAACCAAGTTTACGACAAATTCAAACTCATATGGATCGAACTTTCTTAATCTTGATTTCTTGCCTTATGGTAGCACAGCTGCCCACCATGTCTTCCAAGTAGTTAAGCAGCTCACCTTTTCTTATCAATGTACCTTTCATTGATTAAGGTGCTTTGCCTTTTATGCATTCAAAATGAGAACTCATAGGACTCACATGCATAATTAACCCGATTGGATTGGCACAAAAACAAAATAATGTCAACATGATAGGTTGTAAACCTCAACTCGTGTGCTAGTGATGATCGTTAAGGTTTATTTGATTTGTTCTTGAAACCTTTCAAGACCATTAAGGCTCCTACTGACTCCTTGACATATAAGATTCTTTTGTCAATAAACATTTCTTGACAAACAAATATTCAAGAGTTAGTGTAGCTTTTATCAAAACACTTCATAAATTGGTCCTAGTCGGTCTTTGTCTTATCCAAGACATCACGACTTTCCACAATTGATGAATGTTATAAACCTTCTTAATACTTTTCACTCAATGTCTCAATCTTAACTTTAAGACTTGGTATTGGAACGAAGTATGATTGACTTCTTTATTTAACCATTTCTTCAATCCTTGATTCCTCTTCTTAAACATACAATTGTACGAAGACTCACATAGAGGATCAATTGAGATATGGTTCTTAATCATTAAGACCTATCATAAAGCATAATAGCTACTCTCCCTTCTTCTTAGAATGGAGAAACTTTTATCTTTCTGCCTACTTGATTCTTCTTATTCGTTTTGCTATTGATTTGAACTTTTTCAATCAATTCAGAATTACACTTAATCTTGTAAGTATAATCATATTTACTAAAGCTTTAATAAATCATGACGAATATCATTGTTACTTTTATGGTGGATTTGATCAAAACGCAAATTTGTGTACTCGATCTCCTAGTCCTTCACTAGAAGGTTCCTTCTCCACGTTTTTGAGCCTTAAGGGTTCTATATATAGTGAGGCTATTAGGGTTATCTAACAAGGAAACCCTAATTTGGTTGCTTAAGCCCTAAGCAACCCATGGAGCCCTTTCTTAAAGCCTTGGACGACTTCATATGGGCTTCCCCCATAGAATTCGTCCACCTTATAATAAAAGGCAATCCATGGCCCAAATTGCAATTATCTTATAATTACAATTCTAGTCCCTTAAGTTTAATTAATCTCTTTTAGTCACAAAACTAATTACTAATTAATTCTTGACTAATATTAATTAAACAATATGATTTCATCTTTAATATATTATTCCCATAATATATTAATAAATCATATATAATCCTTTTTCTCCATAATTCATCCTATCAAGTTGCTTTGGTGAAGGCAACCCAAAAGGACCATGCACCATCGAGTCAAGTACATACTAAAATAGTTATGGACTTAGACACTAATCCAACAAGTGCATGAGTTTCCGGATGTATTTCCTGAGGAGTTGCCGGGTGTGCCTCCGGAGAGGCAGGTAGAGTTCAGTATCGATTTCGTTTCAGGGGCTGCGCCTCGCCAATGCGCCTTATCGCCTTGCACCACCAGAGATGCAGGAGTTATCCTCGAAGCTCCAGGAGCTGCTGGGGAAGGGGTTTATTCAGCCGAGCAGTTCGCCATGGGGAGCGCCTATCCTTTTTGTGAAGAAGAAGGCTAGTTCACACTAGATGTGCATTGATTACCTGGAGTTGAACAAGCTAACGGTCAACAACCCTTACCCGTTGTCGAGGATCGACGATTTGTTCGATCAGTTGCAGGGCGCATCTTGGTTCTCCAAGATCAATTTGAGGTCTGGGTATCATCAGGTGAGGGTGCGAGATGAGGACATCCAGAAGACAGCATTCAGGACTCGTTATGGGCATTACGAGTTCGTGGTGATGCGTTTCGGACTCACCAACGGTGTTCATGGATCTCATGAACAGAGTGTGCAGACCGATGTTGGATTGCTCGATGATCGTGTTCATCGACGACATATTGGTGTATTCGAGATCCAAAGAGCAGCATGGGGAGCATTTGAGAGAGATCCTCAGAGTTCTGAGATCGGAGAGGCTTTATGCCAAATTCTCCAAGTGTGATTTTTGGTTGCGAGAGGTCCAGTTCCTAGGGCACCTCGTGAACCAGAAAGGGATATTGGTCGACCCAGCCAAGATTGAGGCAGTGATGAGTTGGGAGGTGCCGAGGTCACCTACCGAGACCAGGAGTTTCCTAGGGTTGGATGGTTATTATCGGAGATTTATTAGGGATTTCTCTAAGATCGTCATGCCACTCACCAAGTTGACCCGGAAGGGTGTTGCTTTTTCATGGGGCCCAGAGCAGCAGGCCTCCTTCGAGACACTTCGCCTGAGTTTATGCGAAGCTCTGGTGTTAGCCCTTCCGGAGGGGATGGAGGACTTCGTAGTGTATTGTCACGTGTCGATATCTGGGCTAGGAGAGGTGCTTATGCAGAGGGGTCATGTGATAACATACACCTCGAGGCAGCTGAAGCCTCATGAGACGAGGTATCCCACCCATGATCTGGAGTTGGGGGCGGTGGTGTTCGCCCTCAAGATCTGGCGTCACTATCTATATGGGGTTCGATGTACCATATACACAGACCACAAGAGCCTGAAGTATCTAATGGATCAGCCCAACCTGAATATGCATCAGAGGAAATGGTTGGATGTGGTGAAGGATTACGATTGTGAGATCCTGTACCACCCGGGCAAGGCTAATGTTGTAGCCGATGCACTGAGTCGTAGGGCGGAGGGCGCCTCGATGCAAGATGTTTGTTTGAGATTGACAGTGATGACTCCGGTGTTGGACACTATTCTTGGGGCCCAGGCTGAGGTCGTGAGGCCAGAAAGCCAGAAGAGAGAGCGAGTTGTCGGGCTGGTATCGGATTTCGTTACCGATAGATGGGGGCTTATGACATTTCAGGGTCGGATATAGGTACCATTTGTAGGCAGGACGCGTACCATTTTGATAGAACAGGCTCATAGATGGAAGTTCTCGATCCATCTCGGGGCCACTAAAATGTATTTGGACCTAAAGAGGGAGTATTGGTGGCCTAGTATGAAGAGGGATGTCGCATGGTTTGTGGAGAGATGCTTGACCTGTCGTAGGGTTTAGGCCGAGCACCAGCGTCCACATGGTAAGCTGCAGCCGTTAGAGATTCCCGAGTGGAAATGGGAGCAGATTACCTTGGATTTCATCACCAAATTGCCAAGGACTGCGAGAGGTGTCGATGCAATTTGGGTGATTATGGACAGGTTGACGAAGAGCGCTCATTTCCTTGCTATCAGTGAGATCTCTTCCGCGAAGAGGTTGGCAGAGATGTACGTAAGAGAGGTGGTATCGCGGCATGGAGTGCCGATCTCGATTGTCTCAGATCGAGATGTATGTTTCACTTCCAGAATATGGAAGAAGTTTCATGAGGAATTGGGTACGAGACTGCATTTTAGTACTGCATACCACCCACAGACTGACGGGCAGAGTGAGTGGACGATTCAGATGCTCGAGGGCATGCTCCGGGCATGTGTGTTGAATTTCGGCAGGAGTTGGGACACGTACTTGCCATTGGCAGAGTTTTCCTACAATAATAGCCATTATTCGAGCATTGGTATGCCACCCTTTGAGCTGTTGTACGGGAGGAGGTGTCAGACCCCCATTTGCTGGGGAGAGGTAGGGCAGCGTGTGATGGGTAGTACTGAAATCGTGCTTCAAATGACAGAGCAGATTCAGCAGGTCAGGCAGAGGTTGTTGACCGCTCAGAGTCGTCAGAAGAGTTATGCGGACAGGCGTCGATCCGAGCTCGAGTTTCAGGTCGCGACTTCGTGCTCCTGAAGGTCTCTCCTTGGAAAGGAGTGATTCGATTTGGGAAGAGGGGCAAGTTGGGGCCCCGATATATTGGTCCTTTCAGGGTGATCACGAGGGTAGGTAGGGTAGCCTACCATTTGGAGTTACCTGCAGAGTTGGGTCAGATCCATGACACTTTCAACGTGTCGTAGTTGAGAAAGTGTATAGCCGATGAGTCGACAATGGTACCATTAGAAGATATTCAGGTGGACGCGAGCCTGAACTATATTGAGAGACCGGTGGCGATTAGGGATCGTAAGATCAAGGTTTTGAGGAACAAAGAGGTGCCTCTGGTGCAGGTCCAATGGCAGCATCAGAAAGGGTTAGAGTTGATTTGGGAGTCGTAGCGTGAGATGCGGGAGCAACATCCAGAGTTGTTTTCAGAGTGAGACTTCGAGGGCGAAGTCTAATTCTAGTGGGGGAGAATTGTAACACCAGGATTCCCAGGTATATTAATTATTCCTATATTTTTGGAGGTTGAGAGGGGACTCGGTGAGTTGGTGTTTAGACTCGCCGAGTATGGTCGTTGATTCGTATCCGGGTTCACAATTGGACTCAACGAGTTCATGAGTGGACTCGGCGAGTCCACGCTGTTTAATGAAACCCTAGTTTCCTGGGTTTGGGACCTATTTAAAGGCCCTTAGGGCCATCATTTGCGGCTACCAAACCCCAGAGAGAAACCCTAAGAGATCTAAAGTGTTTGTGAGGAAGGAGAGGCCATTCTTGAACATTTTGTTGGTGTATTTTGCAAGAAAGAGGTGACCAAGGCAAGAGGAGGCTGAAGGAGGCGCGGTTCTGGTGACTTCAGAGTCATGGTCTTTATATTGAGGTATTTTTTCAGACCTTTTTCAGATTTGGTGTTGATTCTAAGAGTTAGGGATTTCTAACCCCTTTAGAGGATGGATATGTGGAGCAATTGGTCCCTTCTCGAGTTTATGCTTTGGATCTGGACCCAAAGAGGTCCAAAGACCTTAGCCCTTGGAGCTTTATGAGTTATTTTGGGAGCCACGAACTTAAAATGTTATTTTTGGGGCTAAATCACCAAGTTAGACCATCTAGCTATTATATGAGTGTCAAGGTCTGAACTTTACGTGATTATCATGCTTGGGAAGGTCAGATCTATGGATTAAAGGAACAGATCTGACCTCAGGAGGTCTATGGAGTTTTTGCATGTCATTAACTCGCCGAGTCCAAAGATCAGACTCGGCGAGTAGGGTGAGGGTTTCCCGTAAATCACTCAGTGAGTAGACTTGCCGAGTTGGGAAATAACTCAGTGAGTCAGAGAGAGTTAGGGGACCGGAGTTCAAGGCGGAACTTGCCGAGTTGTTCTTGAGACTCAGCGAGTTGAGTCGGGGTGGCCCCACGATTAATTCCAGGTGCAACTCGTCGAGTAAGGGGAGGAACTCGACATGCCAAGCGGGACTAAAAGAGTTAGTAGACACGTATAGACTCGCTGAGTCGCCCAAGTGCACTCGACGAGTCGGGTCAAAGTTTGACCGTTGACTTTTAGGGTTTGGTCAACAATGTGGCCTTTGAGCTGATATAGGGGTAAAATGGTCTTTCGCCTAGAGAGGGTTGAGTCTAGTCCCGAGAGTTATATTTATGAGAGTATTTACTTTGTGTTATTAGGTGGTGGCTAGATCATATTTCTACCGAGTCAGAGATATACCGAGACATCTGAGGTGAGTCTTCTCACTATACTTTACCTAGTGTGGTAACAGAGTGATGTGATAGAGTATTCTAGAGTTATATGCCAGTGTATTTGCATGACATTATGTGTTGTGATTTATTGTGATATGTGATATGCATGATTTAGAGTTTACAGAGTTAGGACCAGTGGGTCCATAGAGTTATGGGACCAAGAGGGTCCCACAGAGATATTCAACCAAAGGGTCAAAAGAGTTACAACCTTAAGTGGCTGATATGTGTTTATGTGGTATTTAGGGAACTCACTAAGCATTTATGCTTACAGTTTTATGTGTGGTGTTTCAGGTACCAGCGATGATCGCGGGAAGGCGCCGGCATGACTCGTACACACGCACACTGGAGTTCATATGTTTTGATCTTGGGTTTTTGTATTGAGATAATGATGATACAATGTTTTAAAATGTGGGTGTGAATGAAACTATTGTTGGATTAGTGTCTAAGTCCATAACTATTTTGGTATGTACTTGACCCGATGGTGCATGGTCCTTTTGGGTTGCGTTCACCAAAGCAACTTGATAGGATGAATAATGGAGAGAAAGGATTAAATATGATTTATTAATATATTATGAGAATAATATATTAAAGGAGAAATCATATTGTTTAATTAATATTAGTCAAGAATTAAGTTTGTGACTAAAAGAGATTAATTAAACTTAAGGGACTAGAACTGTCAATTGTATGATAGTTGAATATTGAGCTACTGGACTCTATATTAAAGGGTGGATGAATTCTATGGGGAAACCTATTAGAAATCGTCCAAAGGCCTTTAAGGAAGGAGCCCATGGGTTGCTTAGGGCTTAAGCATCCAAATTAGGGTTTCCTTCTTAGATAACCCTAATAGCCTCACTATTTAAGCAACCCTTATGCCCCAAAAACGTGGACAAGCTTCCTTCTAGGGTTTCCACACGTTTTGGGCAGCCTCCTTCTCTTCTCCTCTTCATCCTCTTGCTCTTGGTGTTTGTGAGCCATTAGAAGAGTGACATTTGTGACTCTAAGCTTTCTAAACTCATTACAAGAAGGAATTGTGATTGTTATTGCTATATAACAATCAAGGTATGATCTAAACCCTTATTTATATGTTATATTGATTATCATATGCTAGATCTAGGGTTTATATTCTTGGATGAATTGCATGTACAATAGAGAAACCTAGATCCAAGCATTAGGGTCTGTATGAGCACATAGGATGTTCTTATTGCCAAAACCCATCAGTGGCATCAAAGCCTAGATTGGTTTCTATTGTATTGATGCATATTTGATCGAAATCAGCACTGAAAATTGAAATTTTTGGGTTCTGAGTGTGTGACTCGCCGAGTCACTTGGTGCACTCGCCGAGTCAGCTGTACTCGACGAGTCCAGGTCCAGACTCGACGAGTCAAATCGTCTGACAGCTCGTTTTCGTGATTTTCTTCTTGTTTTGGCTTTGGATAATTACCATAAACATGTTTTTGTTATAAAATCTGAATTTTATCAATATTTGGTGAATATCCTTACCTAAAGAGAAGATAATTGTCAAAATTTAGATAATCATTTGTTTTATTAGATAATATTTGATTATTTGTAATTTACATTTGAATTATCTTGTATGAAAAGTTTCAATTTTCCCCTTTAGGTTTTATAGTTTAAATTTGAACTTAAAAGTTTTGTTTTAAAATTTAAATAGTTGAAACCCTAATGTTTTGAAAAGGTTTCAAAACTTGCCCTCAAGTTTTGGAATTTCAATTTTGATTAAAAGTTTAATTTTGATGTATATTTAAATTCTAAACCCTAATGTTTTGAAATGTTTCAAAACTTGCCCTCAATTTTTGGAAGTTAAAACTTGATTAAAAGTTTAATTTAGGAATGTTAAATTTTAAAACCTTAGTATTGTTTTGAAAAGTTCAAATCACACCTTTATGGTTTTAGTAATTAATTAAGGTGTATAATTAAAAGAGGTTTAATAAATCCATAAAGTTTTGGTTTACAATTTAATTGAATTAAAAGTATAATTGTTAAATTTAACCACCTAGTATTTTAAGAGTGTAAAATACAGTCTATACTATATATAACATTAAAAGTCTAACATTATATATATATATATATATATATATATATATATATATATATATATATATATATATATATATATGAGTAAAAGTCAGTCTTACCGTTAGTAGGTCTCATTCACGAAGCTGGTCTATAAGGGGTGTTTAAGGAAATTGCCTATAAAATGTCGATTGAATGGGTATCCACTCTTACCCACCGCACTCTTGACTAGTGGAGGGTCGTTAGCCGAACAGGTAGGATAGGACAAAACATTTGTCATACCCCCAAACCAGAACGGCGGAAACGTTCAGGGGCGGAGGACGTCATATACAGTATCATAACAGTTCATAGAAAGGAAAGTATACACCACCATACATATATAAAGGTTTTTAAAAAAAATGTTTACATCATTGTATTCATTACATGCTCAAAAATAAATGCATAAACATCTTTCAAAAAAAAAAAATTAACGCCAGCGCGTTAATCCCCAAAAGTCGATTTCCAAACCTGCTTAACGGTTCCCTGAGAATACAAGTTATTTCAATGAAAAAGTGTCAACAATTAAGTTGGTGAGTTCATATGCGATTTAGAAACATTGAATGCCATTCCAAAATGAGTGTATAATTTTCCAAGAAAATCCCTTATTTTCCTAATAGTTGTTTGGTTTGTATACAGGAAAAACCCTTATTTTTCCTAACATAACTGACGTGCTTAAAAGTTGTGGCATAGTTTTATATAATAAAGCTATACGAAGATCGCACTCATTAGAAGAAGAATAGTTTTAATAGCTATTCGTTCATCAAACAGAAGTACTATAATAGTTGTGTATCCGATGAGTTTTATAACCATAGTAAACGTAATATGCCTGTAGCGACGTTCTTCAGGCGTCGTAGCGTTATGACAAACTGTCACCCCAAAGGACGGACTGTAGCTAACAATCAGGGCGCGGGATCATGACTTCCCGTATAGATCTATACACATTTGACACGTTCTCCGAACAGGAGACTCTGGTTATAGACAGGACTTGTAGCGATACCTTCTAATAAAAAGGCAGTATTTGAAGATGTACATGTCTCATGGATACTCAACTAAGTCTGTATTAAAGTAATAGTTTTGTATGCAAAGTTTATCCTTTTTCACAATGTTTGAAAAAACATAAATCATAAGTTTTTAGAATGTATAAAATGGTTTAGCAACGAAGGATACTTTGGAATTACTAAATACTTTGTATAAATCTAGTGCATGCAAAGTATGACAAGAGTTTTCACATAGTAGTACTAAATCATAAGTGATTCATTTGATAAAAACGAGTATGTGAAATTTTATGAATTACACGATAATAACCGTATGTTTACTTGTATTCCAAAACCCTAAAAGAGTATAAAAGCATTTAAAATTTTATGAATTACACGATAATAACCGTATGTTTACTTGTATTCCAAAACCCTAAAAGAGTATAAAAGCATTTAAAATGTATTTAAAGTGTGTTGAAGGGGGTATGAACTCACTTGAAAGTTTGAAGATAGCGAGATGGAAAACCGGGCACAGTTTCGTCTCCGGAAACGGATTTTTCTCGGGATTCTCGGGCATCTCGGGAGAAAAATCGACCTCCGGGACTTGAGCAAAATGATCAGGGCTTCGGGGTAGTGCGGGCACGGAAATCGAGGCAATATCGTGAGAGAAGTCAGAGAAATGGGGTAAATTTTCCGGAACCCTCGCATCTCTATTTATAGGGGCTGAGAGGCCTCGGTACGCGGGGCGTACGGGCGTACGCAGCGCGTAGCTTTCCACGCTTTCCAAAGCGTATCATTCCCTTCCAGGGTGAGACCTTCAGTAGTACACGGTCGCCAATATGGAATTCCAAGGGTTTACGTCTTTTGTCGACATAGCTCTTTTGCCTATCCCTTGAGGACTTCAGTCGTTCTCGTATTTGCACGATCTTTTCGGTCGTTTCTCTGATGATCTCCGGACCAGTGAGGGTGCTATTAGGGACTAGACCTTTTGCCAATTGCATGTCGCCCACTTCCGTCCAGCACAGGGGTGATCTGCACTCACGGCCGTAAAGGGCTTCAAATGGAGCAGCCTTGATACTAGTATGATAACTATTGTTATAAGAGAACTCGACCAAAGGTAAGTGAACATCCCATGCCTTACCAAAGTCGATTACACATGCTAGCAACATGTCTTCCAAGGTTTGGATCGTCCTCTCACTCTATCCGTCAGTTTGTGGGTGGTATGCTGTACTCATTTCCATCCTTGTTCCCATGGATTTTTGCAGTGATTGCCAGAATCTGGAAGTGAATCTATTGTCTCTATCTGAGATGATGGACATCGGTACTCCATGAAGTCGTACGATCTCCCGGATGTAGGTTCTTTATAGTTTTTCCATCCTATCAGTTTCCTTGATCGGTAAGAAATGAGCGGACTTGGTTAATCTGTCGACGATCACCCAAATAGTATCTTGGCCACCCTGAGTTTTAGGCAGTTTCGTTATAAAGTCAATAGAAATCTGCCCCCATTTCCACTCAGGTATTTCAGGTTGTTGGAGTAGACCTGAGGGTTTCTAGTGTTCTATTTTTATTTTGGCGCAAGTCAAACACTTGTTCACATAGGAAGCAATCTCTGCTTTCATGTTTGGCCACCAGTAGAGTTGCTTGAGATCTAGATACATCTTGTCCGACCCTGGGTGTACGGAGTATGGAGTCATGTGTGCCTCGCTCATAACTACCTCTCTGAATCCACCAAACATGGGTGTCCAGATCCGGTTCATGAGGTAGCGTGCTCCGTCACTCGTGATTTCTAAGTTCTTGTCCATTCCCCTAAGGGCCTCACCTGTCACGTTTTCGGGTTTCAAGGCCTCTATTTGAGCTTCCTTGAGTTGCGCTGATAGGTGCGAATGGATCGACATGGCTATTGACTTCACTCTTCGGCCAGAGTACTCCTTTCGACTAAGTGCATCGGCCACGAAGTTTGCCTTTCCCGGATGATAGCGAATCTCACATTCATAGTCATTGAGCAATTCGACCCAACGTCGTTGTCTCATGTTTAGCTCCTTCTGGTCGAAGATGTGTTGGAGGCTCTTGTGGTCTGTAAAGATAGTGCACTTGGTACCGTATAGGTAGTGCCTCCAGATTTTAAGAGCAAAGATCACCGCTCCAAGTTCTAAGTCATGAGTGGTGTAATTGACCTCATGCGTTTTTAGTTGTCGTGAGGCATATGCAATAACCTTTCCCCTCTGCATTAGTACACAACCCAGTCCTTGCTTCGAAGCATCGCAATACACAACAAAATCTTCGGTTCCCTCCGGAAGAGAAATGATAGGTGCACTGCAATGGGCTCGTTTCAAAGTCTGAAATGCAGCATCTTGCTTTTCTCCCCAGTTGTAGGTCACACCTTTCTGGGTTAAAGCGGTAAGAGGCTTTGCGATGCTGGAGAAATTCTGGATGAACCTTCGATAATAACCAGCAAGACCTAGAAATTGGCGAATTTCGGTTGGTGTAGTTGGTGCAGACCAGTTTTCGATAGCCTTGATCTTTGAGGGGTCCACATGGATTCCTTCTTTGCTGACCACGTGGCCGAGGAAGTCCACCTTTCTAATCCAAAACTCACATTTTGAGAATTTTGCATAAAGTCTCTCAGTCTGTAACGTCTCTAAAACTTGTCTCAGTTGTTGACTATGTTCTTCTTTATTCTTTGAATAAATGAGTATGTCGTCTATGAATACTATCACAAATTTATCCAAGAATGGACGACATACCCGATTCATTAGATCCATGAATACGGCCGAGGCATTGGTTAGTCCGAACGACATTACTACGAACTCATAATGTCCGTATCTTGTTCGGAAGGCCGTCTTGGGAACATCACTCTCCAGGACTCGCAGCTGGTGATATCCTGACCTCAGATCGATCTTGGAGAAGTAGTTGGCTCCTTGGAGTTGATCGAATAAGTCGTCGATTCGGGGTAGGGGGTATCGGTTCTTGATGGTAAGTTTGCTGAGTTCTCGGTAGTCGATGCACATCCTGAATGATCCATCCTTCTTTTTCACGAACAACACAGGTGCTCCCCATGGCGAGAAGCTCGACCTGATGAATCCTTTTCCAAGTAGTTCATTCAGTTGGCTGGATAGCTCCTGCATCTCTGCCGGGGCTAATCGATAGGGTGCTTTGGCTACTGGGGTAGCTCCGGGAACCAGATCGATTCTGAACTCGACTTGTCTTGCGGGTGGTATTCCTGGAAGGTCCTCGGGAAAAACGTCGGGAAAATCGCATACGTCGGGCACATCCTTGACGTCCTGGACTTCGCGCTTCACATCCACAACATGTGCCAAAAACGCGTGACACTCCTTGCGTAGGTACTTCTGAGCTTGGATACTTGAGATGATATGAAGAGTGGTACTAGGTTTGTCGCCCAAGACAAGGAAAGTTTCGCCAGTTGGCAGATTAAGGCGAACGGCCTTATCGTAACATAAAATGTCTGCATGATGTGAACTCAGCCAATCCATGCCAATGATGACATCGAAACTCTTAATTGAGACTGGCATGAGGTTGATTGGAAAGGGATTATCGTTTAGAGTTAGGGTGCAGTTTAAATATATCTCCTTAGTGCCCTTGGTTTTCCCGTTGGCCATTTCTACTATGAATGGTTCACTTAATGATTGTGGTATTGGTTTTAGCATGCCTTTAAAGTCGTGACTCACAAAACTCCTTTCCGCTCCACTATCAAACAAAATGCATGCATACGAGTTAGCGAGAAGAAACATACCCATAACAACAGTAGGGTCCGCAACGGCTTCATCTTGTCCCATTGCAAAAACTCGGCCCCTTCCGCCGGTATTCTTGTTGTTTGCCTTCGGGCAGTCCCTGCGGTAGTGCCCCGTGTCTCCGCACTCAAAGCAGGCACGGCTTACTCCGGTATTAGTAGTGGGAGCGGATTGTTGGGTTGGCTCTTTGCAATAGCGGGCTGTATGACCCTTCTTATTGCACCTGGTGCATTGAAGGTCATGGCAGAGACCGTGGTGGTGGAAGTTGCACTGGTTACATTTCGGAAGTTTTCCATTGTATGAACTTGTGGGAGCAGTGGTTGTAGGTACAGTAATAGCGTGGGTCGCTACCACTTGTTGTTTCTTGGGGTTCTCCTGGAGGGCTTGACCCCTCCTCTTGTTCCAAGGTCTACTCTGGCCCTGAGCCTCCTTAGGTGGATTTGCGGTTGCTGCAATGGTACCCTGTTTTACTCCGTGGTCGATAAGTCGCTGAGCCAGGCGCTTAGCGTTGTTGTGGGTAATAGGGTTGGAAGCTAGGACATGCCCTTGAATCTGGGGTGACAACCCCCAAATGTACCTTTCGACCTTCTTTGATTCTGGGTTGACCATGGTAGGGCACACAGCAGCGAGGTCATTGAACCTAGCTGTGTAGGTGATTAGATCAGACCCAGTCATTTTCAGATTCCAGAGTTCCTGCTCAAGCTTTTGCACTTCGCCTCTTGGGCAGAATTCTTCCAGTAGTAGAACCTTTAGATCTTCCCAACTCATGGCGTTAGCGACAGGGAGCGTCACTGAATTCACATGGCTTTTCCACCAAGTGAGGGCTCGATCTATGAAGGTGCAAGCAGCGAACTTAACCTTGCTTGTTTCTTGGCACGAGCAGATCTCGAAGACTGTTTCGGTCTTTTCGAACCATTGCATTAGTGCAATGACTCCTCCACTGCCATTAAAAGTCTTTGATTTTGAGTTGGAGAATTCCTTGTAAGTACATTCCCTTACATGACCCTGGCCGGTGCCACGATTGGGATGATTCGTGCTGCTTCCTGTACCTCCATTTGCAGTGGAGTTTATTTGCGAGAGAGCTGCTGTTACTGCTGCTGTGATAGCAGCCGGGACCATGGCCGGATCATATGTTAGTGGTGGAGGTGGTGGTGGGGTTGCGTTTGTACGTGCTGATCTACGAGGAGGCATTGCGCTGCCAAGAAAAAAAAATGAGAGATTATAAGTTTTGGTGGTTGCGATTTGAATGATATTGAGTTAACTTCCCTTAATAGTTTAAGAATTTGGTTTAGCCAACACAGGGTTTTGAGCTTGATTCATAAATAACGTTTGAATAGATGTACTTATGAATTGAACGGACTACACGTAATTAAAACAAGAAGGAGATATGCCCTATATATATTAAACATATAGTTGTGTTACATCCGAGTTTAGACAAAACTTTTTGACCTTTCTAAAGGTCTCCGATTACAGAAAGTTTTAAAGCAAATTATATTCTTATCCGAAGTCCTAATTTATAACAAAATTTGAAATCCTGGCAAGCACTATTTGCGACGTAGGTTGCGCTTGGAGCTTGACTCCGCATCTGACTGCTTTGATTCCATTAGACGCCTATCAAAAGCGGCTTGTTGCTCCCTTAACTCGGCTAGGGCTGCAATCATTTGTGCCTGAAATGCCTCAGTTTGGAGTTGGGCATGGTCCTGAACCCCATCCAACCTACGGATGTCAGAAGTGTGAACCTGTACTTCTACGTTGATCTCGCGGATCCGGTTGGCTTGAACTCCGGATTGATAGCATTGGTTGGCTAGTTTTCCAACCATGACCGGAAGTGCTCGGTCTGCCGATCCCCCGCCTCTGACATCATAAAAGTCCCGGCACATGCCGTAGGGAGGGCGTAAGCTTTGTTGTCGGCTCCAATGGTGGAGGTGACATCCCCACACAGGAGTGGGTCCTTGGAAGTTCCTCACATGGACAGGAGGTTGTGGGGCCGGTGGATTGATAACCTCTGGTTCTGAATCTGTACCAGAGTCATCTCCCTCATCCATTTCTATCGGCTCTTCGTCTTCTTCGGGATCTTCTTTGACCCATCCTCCATTACCTTGGTTGGGGTAGTAGGGTCATTGGGGTGGTGGAATCCAGCCATTGAGTCTGTACGAGAAAAGGGTTAAGAATTTACTATAAGCTAGAGTACATGAACTTTACCCTTAAGTTTAATGGTTGATGACAACACAAAAACTCTCTTAGTATTATGTAATGATGTGCTTTTGGTAAGTTTTTAAAATTGTTGTCCACTATAGACACTCCTCGGCACATGTTAGTCGACCCTCGGACAAATATAGTTGATCAGACTATATTCTTCCCAGTTCCGATTACATGTCCCAAGGCGTACCTGTACTGCACCACTTATTTATAATACTTCTAAAATTATCCGATATGAAACTGTTATTAGTATGAAATGAGTGCATGCCTATTTTAAAAAAGTAATTAAATTTAATTTCAAAAGTATGACTCTACTCAGAGTGTTTTTGCCCAGTTGAGTTTATAGTTGTATACCAAAAAGAAATGGTTTTGATATACTTAATTCCCTATAAACAAAGCTCTGATACCAATCTGTCACACCCCCAAACCAGAACGGCGGAAACGTTCGGGGGCGGAGGACGTCATATTCAGTATCATAACAGTTCATGGAAAGGAAAGTACAAACCACCATACATATATAAAGGTTTTTAAAAAAAAATGTTTACATCATTGTATTCATTACATGCTCAAAAATAAATGCATAAATATCTTTCAAAAAAAAAAATTAACGCCAGCGCGTTAATCCCCACAAGTCGATTTCCAAACCTGCTTAACGGTTCCCTGAGAATACAAGTTATTTCAAAGAAAAAGTGTCAACAATTAAGTTGGTGAGTTCATATGCAATTTAGAAACATTGAATGCCATTCCAAAATGAGTGTATAATTTTCCAAGAAAATCCCTTATTTTCCTAATAGTTGTTTGGTTTGTATACAGGAAAAACCCTTATTTTTCCTAACATAACTGACGTGCTTAAAAGTTGTGGCATAGTTTTATATAATAAAGCTATACGAAGATCGCACTCATTAGAAGAAGAATAGTTTTAATAGCTATTCGTTCATCAAACAGAAGTACTATAATAGTTATGTATCCGATGAGTTTTATAACCATACTAAACATAATATGCATGTAGCGACGTTCTTCAGGCGTCGTAGCGTTATGACAAACTGTCACCCTAAAGGACGGACTGTAGCTAACAGTCAGGGCACGGGATCATGACTTCCCGTATAGATCTACACACATTTGACACGTTCTCCGAACGGGAGACTCTGGTTATAGACAGGACTTGTAGCGATACCTTCTAATAAAAAGGCAGTACTTGAAGATGTACATGTCTCATGGATTCTCAACTAAGTCTGTATTAAAGTAATAATTTTGTATGCAAAGTTTATCCTTTTTCACAATGTTTGACAAAACATAAATCATAAGTTTTTAGAATGTATAAAACGGTTTAGCAACGAAGGATACTTTGGAATTACTAAACACTTTGTATAAATCTAGTGCATGCAAAGTATGACAAGAGTTTTCACATAGTAGTACTAAATCATAAGTGATTCATTTGATAAAAACGAGTACGTGAAATTTTATAAATTACACGATAATAAACATATGTTTACTTGTATTCCAAAACCCTAAAAGAGTACAAAAGCATTTAAAATGTATTTAAAGTGTGTTGAAGGGGGTATGAACTCACTTGAAAGTTTGAAGATAGTGAGATGGAAAACCGGGCAGAGTTTCGTCTCGGGAAACGGATTTTTCTCGAGATTCTTGGGAATCTCGGGAGAAAAATCGACCTCCGGGACTTGAGCAAAATGATCAGGGCTTCGGGGTAGTGCGGGCACAGAAATCGAGGCAATGTCATGAGAGAAGTGAGAGAAATGGGGTAAATTTTCGGGGTAGGGGCTGAGAGGCCTCGGTACGCATGGCGTACGGGCGTACGCAGCGCGTACCCGTGCGTCATGCATGAGCGAGTCCTCGACTGCCCCGGAGCTCGAATGGGACGGATTCGCATAGGCTCGCATAGGGGCGACGTGTACGGACCAAGACCAAGGCCCTTGCGTACGCGGGGCGTACGAGGCTACGCAGCGCGTAACCCGGATGAGGACGCTGACTCCTCCTTCGTATATTACTAGAATTTTGATTTAAATTTATTTATAATTTATTTAATAAACTTCAAAAAATCATATCTTCTTCATACGATCTCCGTTTTCGATGGTCTTTATATCCACGCGTAGTTGAGACTATGCTCTACAACTTTCGTTTAGACTTCGTTGGCAAATTATGAAATTATTTTTATTATTTATTTATTAAAATGACGTGATTAAGGAATTTCTTTAAAAATTCATAACTTCTTTATCTGACGTTGGTTTTTGCCAGACTTTTTACTGCTGAAATACCATTGTCGAGACCTTCGATTCTCGTTTAGGTCATTCCGGCCAAAAGTCGCTCGATCTCCGATTCGAGTTTTTAGCTGTCTGCTGCTAAGCCAAACTTGGAAAAATCTTAACTTCAATATACGAAGCCGGATTTGGGCATCCTTTTTACGTACGATCCCGGTTTAATGATATTAAACATAGCAGGAATTTAAATAGATACTTTTGTTGGATAAGGTGTCTAAGTCCATAACTTATTTGGTATATACTTGACCCGACCCGGCATGGTCCATTTGGGTTGCATTTCATCCAAACTATTTATGGATAATTTTATGAGAGTTATACACATATGTTTATTAATATATTATAAGTTATAATATATTAATATGAAGTCATGTTATTTAATTAGTCTTAGTCTTAAATTAATTATGAATTAATTTAGAGATTGAAAGGAAGACTAATTAGATTGTGAGCTATTGGTTTTATATAGTGTAAGCTAACACTCATTTGTTAATGGGCTAAGCTAATATGGAAGCCCATGGATGATCCATGGAGCTTTTAACCCATGGATCCTTCGAAAAGGAAAGGTCATGGGTTATTAGGGTTTCACCCTAATCATGTACACTATATAAGCATGCTTATGTTGCATGAAATAGCCGCTAGTGGCACTAGTTGTGTGAGACTTTGTGTGTGGCCGATTTTATAGTGTGTATACACTCTCTCAAAGTTTTCCAAGAGTTTGTGGTGATTTGTGATTCCATTTGAGGCATTCACACTATTGGTGCTTGGCCCTCAAACTCCTTAGGAATCAAACTCATCATCATAAGGTATGTAATCTCATCTAAATCTTTTATATTAAAAGTACCCCATGCCATGTTAGATAGGTTATGAACCTTGGAAAATTATTATTTTGCATGTATTTAGACAAACATAGATCCAAGGTTTATTAGGGTTGCATGCACACTTAGGAAGTGTTAGATTGCTCAAAACCCAACAGTGGTATCAGAGCCTAGGCTTGTTTTCTTGAATACTTGATGCAAATTGCTGAAAATCGAAGTTTATATGATGTCTGCACAACTGACTCGCCGAGTCCATGAAGGGACTCGACGAGTCCAAGGCAAAACTCATCCAACTCGGCGAGTTGGTTCATGCACTCGACGAGTTGGACCCCCAGACAGCATATCTTCGAGTTTTGGTGCTGGAATTGGTCTAGAATCTTTACCTTAAACTGTTTTGGACTCATAAAACCTGTTTTTGATGTGGTAATGATGATGGTGGACCAATTTCAAAGTTATAATCAAAATTTCAATTTTATATGTGTTCATATGATTCTTGAAATTGTTGATGTGGATGTTCATGTTCATATGAGTTTTGTTAGATCATAGGAATTATTTGCAAATTGTTTGTTAGTTAATTCTTGATCTTAATGTGTTTTAATGGAATTCTTAATTTGTCCTCAAGTTATGGAATTCCAAGAGTCTTTCTTTTAAATGTTTTTTTAAGAAGTTGTACGTTACATTTTCTTGAAGAGTTTTTCCCAGAAATGCTTTTATGGACTTCATAACTTGTCCTCAAGTTATGGATTTCCAAGTGACTCTTCATTAAAAGTTTTAAACACTTAATTAAAACTCATAAGTTATGAATATCCAAAAGTTTATGAATTGTTCAAAACTTGCCCCCAAGCTTTGGAATTTGTAAAGTCTCACACAAACTTTAATTCCATACCCTAGAAGTTTTAAAAGTTAAAGTTCTACACTTATACTATTTATAACATTAATGGTTAATTATATATATAAGAACAAGTCATTTTACCGTTAGTAGGCCTCATTCACGAAGTCGGTCTATAAGGTGGGTATAAGGTTGTTGCCTATAAAATGACGACTTAATGGGTGTCCACTCTCACCCACCGCTTGCTTGATCGGTGGAGGGTCGTTAGCCGAACGGGTAGGACAATGACTTTAAATGCTCATTAAAAGTATAATGAATATTATAAAGTAACTAAATATTTTTTATTTAATTCCCAATCTTAGTTACTTTAGGAAAAAATGTGAATTTGGTGCTAGCCCATGGAATTCACACTTTATACCTTACCAAGTCGTTGGTGGAGCGTGTGTGGTTAACCGGCACACTAACTTGGACTAGTAAGGATCACGAAGGGTGACTTAATGTTTGTCACAGATCAATGGAGCGTGTGTGGTTAACCGGCACATTGATTGGGTGATAATATTAAGGGTACCAAGTGAATTGGTATGGTTATTCACACCTTGTTTTGTGATCCTCGGCATCCCAGTCACAAAACTTGAGAGGGCACACTCGAGATTGAAACATGCCATTGAAAAGTTCAATGAATCTCAAAAGATCTAGGAATTTCAAATCCAATTAAAACCTAATAAATATTTCGTTTTTCATGGTGGAAATTGGTGAATTGTCATTCGCCTACCTTCAAATATTTTATAGCTTGGATTATGGCATCCCTCTTCCAAATTATAAAATATTGTGTTGGGTCCTAGCCTTAATATTTCATATTGGGTGTTATATTAAGGATTTTGAATCAACTAACTTGATTTTCTCCCATTATAGATGTCTGGTACAGACAACTATGATCTCCCCAAATCTCTTGAAGATGGTGTCCCTCAACATCATGCTTCACTTCCTCCACCTCCTCCAATTATTCTCCCTCACCCACAAGTTCTTGAAAAGTTTAAAGTCACTCAATCCCTATTGGCAAGCATAGTCTATGTGTGCTCACATATTGGAGATAAAGTCACATATTGACAAGCCGGGAGAGTTGGGTGTCAAAGTCTCGTGAAAGTTGGATGTTCAATCACTTTCTTAGTAACATAGTGAGTCTCTTTAGGACTACTATGAGACAGACTATGACATGACCCTTAATGATGTTATCTATTTGCTTGGTGTTGTGGAATCAGCAATGATTTGGAACACTAGTAAAGCAAATTTGATTAAAATAACAACTTCCCAAGTCTTAAATGGACATTGACAATGGTAGCATTGGATATCTATAAAAAGATTTCTCTTCCCAATGGAAAGGGATCGGCCATAGTCAAATCGGTTGACCAAATGGTAAAGAGAAAGGCTAAGTCTGAGATAGTCTCATGTGCCATTACCAAAGGGTCCATGTGTTTTATTGCCAAAGGGAGGGGCACTGATTGCGAAGCTGCCATATTTACCTGAAAGATCATCAGATTTATCAAGTCAAGAAGTTTGACTCTACTTCAGTTAAAGTCCACTGACTAACTCTATTAAATTTCTATTTGGAGATTCTTATTACATGTCACACCCCCAAACCAAGGATGGCGGAAACGTCCAGGGGTGGAGGACATCATGTAAAGTATCACAACAACGAGTATAATAGTGCTCAAAGTAAATACAACCAACATAAATATAATTGAAAAAGTTACACCAAAGTATATGTTTACATGATTCGAATCAATTACATTATGGAACAAAATGAACTGTTTGACGATTTATCGTCCCATCCTCAAAACGTTGTTGATTTCTTGTTTTCACTGAATTCCTGAGAATACAAGTAGTTTTAAAAAGTGTCAACACAAAGGTTGGTGAGTTCATAAGAGATTTTATTGGAGAAGTAAACCGTTTTCCTTGTAAAAACGAGATGATATGTATTCAGAAAATCCGATATTTTCTTTATAAAATTTATGTAATGTAGTCTTATAACCGACGACCAAAATGTATAAGTAACCTCTCTTACAAAAGGAAAATGATATGTGTTTAAATTGACATAAACGCGCTTGAAATAAATGAAGTTCCCGCAACTTCTTATGTTTGTTAATACTTTACGTATATGTAGTCCTAAATCTCAGGACCGAGAAAATAACAAGTATTGTCCATACTTAAAGTTATAAATGTGGTATCACATGATGTGTAGTCATATATACCAAAACCGAAAATGTACAGTAATATCTGTACTTATTGAGATAAAAGTGATTTTAAAATCGACATAAAACCCTTTTAAGTTTTATAAAAATCCCGTAAACTTTATGTATTGTTATATCCTTATGTGAGCCGCTATAATCATACTTAAGACTAAATGAACCTGCCACGACGTTTCTCAGGCGTCGTAAAACTGAAATGACATTTGTCACCCGTAGACCTGCAGGTCCAACTATAGCTAGCAGCAAGGTGTGGGGTGTCAAACCCAATATAGATCTATACACAACTATCACGTTCTCCCTCCAGGAGACTCTGATTATAACTAACAGGATTTTATATCCCGCACTCGGAAGTACGGAAAGAGATTGTCTCACAATTTAGGTTAACAAGTTTACAAGTCGTGTGCGGGAGTGTAAAACCTTTCTGTATGAATGTACCCTTTTTGTACGTGTGTGTTATGTGATGTATCATAAACTATACCTATTATAGTTTTATCCAAAACGTTTGTAATATATAAGAACTCTTTTATGAAAAAGTGTTAGGATTACGAAATCCATTAAACTATGCTTATTATAGTTTATATACGTGTTCTAAATGAATGAATAAATCTTATCATGAATGATTTATTTCAGTTTATGATGATAAAATTTGCAAAGAAACACATTCAAAACTTAGAATTTATTATTATACACTTTGCTCAACATAATACAAAGTGTTATGAAAATTATATGATGTTAACTAAATTAGGCCTTCCTGCACTGTTTTAGAAAAGCCATAGAAAAATCATACGAAGTCGAAAACTAAATCCGTAAATTCTGAGAGTTCCCAAAATGTGTCTAGTTTACTCATAATTTTTATCATGATTTTTAATGACCTGCAACTTAGGTGAAAAAGTCCATAATCACAGACTGGTCCGGATTGGTGTTTGAAATGATAGGCAGTTTTGTAAAAATCACCATAAATTGTAGAAAAATCGTATGGAGATGTGCAAGTAGTCATTTTAAAGCTAAGAACTGGAACTACTTACACCTAAAACAGTTTTGCAAACAAAAATGTTTAAGTAGTCCAAAACAGTCCGTGAATGGAGTCCAACTTTTCTGATGAAAGCTGTTAGAAAAATTTAGTTATGTTCTTGTTGTTTTAGCCTGTATTCCCCCCCTAAAAACTTGAGAAAACATGAAAATGTAGGGGTATGAACTCACCTTGTGTGATTTCAGTAGATAAGTGTTGAAGAAGAGAAGTGTTCAACCCAAGAACACTTGAAGAATCCCTTGAAGATTCGAAGCTCTAACACAAATATAATGGAGTTTGTGTAAGGTATCCATGATTTGAGTGGAAATAATTGAGATAATCATAAAGGAAATGGATTATGCTTACCAAATGTGGAGGAAAAACTCAATATCAGCCCTTGAATCTCGAATTTCTAGAGAGAGAAAGTGAGAGAGAAAAGAGTTTGATCTTCTTGTGAAATGAGAGCAAATGAGAGAAAATAAGGAGAGAGGATGAATATCCAGCTCTCAAAAACATGGGAAGGAGTGATGATTGAGTGGAAAGGACATTGATGTGACCTAGGTAAGGTGGGGAGGTATGGCTGGTCATAGAGGGGGTGTGGGAGTGGTTGCTTGTGTCATAAAGTAAAGCAAAGTCAACACTCCACCTGTTTGTACTTTACCCACTTGCTTTTATTATTTAAATAAAGATTTTTATGAAAATATGATTAAATTGTGAATATTTAGGGTTTATTATGTTAAAATATGATTTTGGGTGAAAACCCCGCGTTAAAATAATTAAAAACGCGCCTTAAACGCAAAACTATGCGAAAACCGGGAGAAAAATGCTTCCCAGCGAGGCCTCTCGGTCCTAGGCCGAGGTTCGGTCCCTAGGCCGAGGCTCGGTCCACGCAAAGGTTGGAGTCGGAAGCGAAAGGCGCGAGAAGTGAAGGGCGAGGGTCCGGTCCGAAGGCTCGGTCCGAAGGGTCAGCAGGGAAGCTTCGGTCCTCGGTCTGGAGATAAGAGGCGAGAATGTCAGAACTGAACGAACTGTAGTGAACAGTAATGAACAGTACCTTCGGTTCGGTTGGTGAACAGTACCTTCGGTTCGGATCAGCAGCCTTCTTCATCAGGAGGGTTCGGTTCCTAAGAGGGGTTTCGGTTCCTAAGGTCCGTTTTTCGCGTAGACTTCCGTTTTTGGGCTGTTTTCGCCAAATTCGAGGGTCGGGATGCCTCGAGTGATTATAGAAAGTTGGGAGAGATTTCACATACTTAGAGAGATTTGGGAGAGATTTGACATACTTGGAGAGATTTGGGAGAGATTTGACATACTTGGAGAGATTTCACATACAAAGAGATATGTGGGAGAGATTTCACATACTTAGAGAGATTTGGGAGAGATTTCTGATACGAAGAGATGGAGTGAAAATGATTGAAAGAGGTTTCATTGGCGACCTTTTTGAGTGTCCGGCTACGCACTGCAGGGTCCGTAAACCCCGTTAAGCCTTGTTTAAGGATCTTGCATACTCCCGATGAGTATGCAACATTGTTTTATCGGTTTGGCTCTCCACGTACCACCGTTTTAGGTTAAGGAGGTCTAGACGTACGCACTTTTCGATTTATGATCTCTCATTGGAATAGAGAGTTGTTTAGAAATTACATAACGTAAACTCTAGTACTCACGGCAATTGAGTTGACCGGTTTGACTTGTTGACTTTGGTTGACTTCGACTTGACCGAAAATTGACGGTTGTCACATTACATAATGTGAATGGGTCACATGTTGATGTTTTTAAGAATCAAAGAAAAAATAGGAAGCTTAAAGTAAGTATATGTTGATTCTGATTGCAAAGGTGGGTTTCGATCGCATGGTTCGGTAATCAGAATTTTGAGATGTTGCTTAAGAGTTATAATATATTGCTTATGAATAGATAACAACAAGGTTTTCATGTGGATTGTAAGGATAAGTTTTTCCGCAAAGTGGTAAAATAAAAGAAAAAAAAAGGTTTTAATTTTATTTATTTTAAAAATATCCTTACAATGGCATCTGTGGAAAATTGTTGCTTATATGTTTCCAGTAATAGCAATATTGGAAAGTGGATTTGATTCCTTCATTTGTGGTAGTGTCTGAATTTACCAAATGAAGAAAGTTTTTTCATCACCCAAGTTTCAATTGGACAGAAACTAGGAATCATACAAGTTGTATTGTATGATGAATGGGAATTTTCATCTTTAAAAATTAAGACTAATTCTTTGATCACATGTATATGTGAGTCAATTGAAGGACTAAGGAATTAGGTACACTGGGTGTGCGCTGGTCAAGGTCCACCACAAAGATTGATTTGTCGTGATTTACTAAAGATTAGTAAATATGATTATACTTATGAGGTTAAGTATAATTCTATAACATTGGAAAGGTTACAATGTATGACAAAACAAATGAGAAGAATCAAATTAGGCAGAAAGATAAAAGTTTCTCAAATCTGAAAGGATGGGAGAGTACTTTAGTATCGTATTTCATGATCATCTTAATGATTATGAAACCATATCACAAATTCATACTCTAAGGACGTCTTAGTGCATTGTTATGGCTAAGAAGAGAGGTCATGAATTGTTGGATTGGTTAAGATTGAGAAGATGAGTCATACTTCGTTCCAAAACAATTCTTAGAGTCATACTCCAAGATTGTAACCTTGAGTGACATAAAGGAAGATTTATTAACACTAGTCAAATGTAAGAGTAAAATGTTTTCTACTCTTGTACATTTGAGATTGGTAAGTTGTGATGTCTTGGATGAGACAAAGACCAACTAAGACCAATTGTGTGAAGTGTTAGTCTTGATAAGAATCCGCACTGTCCCTTGAATATTTGTTTTGTCAAGGAATGGTTCTTGACTGGGGAAACTTATATGTCAAGGGGACAGTGGGAGCCTTAAAGATCCTGAAAGAGTTTCAAGATTTAATCAAGAGTAAAACCTGTCATTTATCGGTAGCACACGACTTTAGGTTTGCAACCTATCGTGTTGACATAATTCTTATTTCTGTACCTACTTCAAATTAGTTGAATTTGCATGTGAGTTATCAGAGTTCAACTTGGAAGCATTGGTGGGCCTTGTGCTACCAAGGTGACAAGAAACTAAGACTGAACAAGTTTAATCCATGAAAGGTTGAATTTGTCACTAACCTTATCTTGTGATTATGGTTTTGACAAATTCACATGGATAGGAACTCATACACTATAAAATCTAAGTGTCATAAGGTTTCTCTCCGATTCATGAAAATGATGGTGAGGAAACGCTTTCACTAAGTAGATTTTACATAGATATCAATTGTGTTATTTGCATTTTCAAAAGTTGTTAGCGGAGCGTGTATGGTTAACCGGCACACTAACATGGACTTGTGAGAAATGGCAAATGCCTAAGCAATTAAGACTATGATTACGGTATCCCTTTTCATAGTTCTGAAAATTGTTTAGACACACATGTGAGCTATCTAAGAAAGGGTGTATGAATCTAAATTTCAGAAGTCTAGCAGATTTCTGGAAATATGTCAGAGCTAGTGGGAGCATAAGTGTTATAATCATCATGTTAGTGGGAGCATGATTATTACGTTTAGTGTTGCAAGTTAGCAATGTTAATTATAGAAAACAAAGTTTCAATTCGTGAAGTTGCAGGGGTTGAAAAGTTGTCTTGCAATAATTAAGGGAGAGGAAATTATACTTCGTTTCAATTCTAAAGCTTAGATTGAGATTTTAATCATCTTTAGTCAAGAATATATATATATATATATATATATATATATATATATGAATTTTATGTTGGAATGGTTCAACTTGAAGAAATTCTATATATATTGCGTTTTCAAAATTTGATTATGATTACGGCATCCCTCTTCATAGTTAAATTTTGAAAACATGGCAAATAAAAAATATTGTAGCAAAAGACTTGTCTGGTATCATGTCTTTATGTCAAACATCATGAATCGTGTCCCATATACTTCAGGTATAGGATCGATTGCATGTGCTATAATATTCATCTTTTCTAAATTTTCCAAATGCTTAAGGCGTTGAGAAGGGAAAAGTCTAGAACTGGATATGACTAAAGTGATTAAGCAATTATTGAGGACAAATATGAGGTTCGCCAAAGATTGGTTGCTCAAGGAAAGTTGGAAGTATGATGTAAGTTGTCGGAAAGGACCGTATTGACATGTTCTGAAAAGAAGTAACTCTTGTTCGGAAGTGATAGTCAAAATGGGACTATGGAAATGTCTCCATAGGTGGAAGTTATTCAATCTATGTAAGATTAGAAAACCTTAATGCAAGAAGGATGTTCAAAGCAATGTACTTTGAATATGAGACTTCCGTTCCATAGAGGTTGACCTTCTTTGGAATACTCTGTAATGACTGGTGACAAGGTTTAGGTGACTTTGTGCATAATCATTACAAGAGGAACATTGCATAAAAGTTTAAAATCTAACAGATTTTTTGGTAAATGATAGGAATCGGGGATTCTCACATTTACAATAAGGATTTGGGATTATGAAATGAGTATCATTGGAATCATGTTCAATTGATCTACATCACAATGTAAGGATCATAGACAAACATAGTGTGCATACTTGGAATATGGCATAACTATTGTTTAGAAAAACAAAGTGTACATGCTAGGAGCATGGGACGACTATTGTTTTTTATTCAAGTCTTAAGTTGATTGTTTGAAACATTATACAATGAATAATGTGTAATCAATATGGTGATAAATAAAAGGTGGTTCTATTTATATTCAAAAGGGTTCTGAGACCATATTGGATTCGATTATTATTGTGTTTCACTTTGCATGTTTTGACTTCCAAAATAGCTAGGTTATTCTTTCCGAATGACTAAGTTATTTAAACACTCCATAGTCGTTCATATGTTGGAAGTAGGTATGAATCAAGACTGTCATGAATCGAGTTTGTAGATGGCTAAATGGGTTTAGTCATAGAAATGGTTGCTACAACATTCATGAGTGCTCATAAGTTATGAGTATTGGAATAAACCCACGCTCACTTGTATCACTTCATGGAATTTATCTCGAGTGATCGTGAGACGGTAATATCATATAAATCTTCAAACCTAGAGATATGAGTTGTTACCTATGAGTTGGTTGTGCATTGATTGCACGTAAACGCATCAGTAACTTGATGTTATAAAACGTGCCTTTGTGTACAATTCAACAGGTAGTAGAACAAGCATATGAGTCGAAGTTTATCTGTTCCTTCTAGAAATAGAAGCGATATCTGGGCCCCTCGATGATTTTGTTGTGACCTATGTACCGGCCGGTCAGAACTAAATTGATGTGTTCGATTAAGTTCTTTGTCAAACAAATCGGAAATCGGGAAACAAACTGCTGGACAATAAGTACGACGTTGTTCCATGTATTTCCGGCTGATATCATGAGAACAGAGGATTATACGATCACTTATCTAAAATGGCGCTTCATAGTTCAACAGAGTTTTTGAGAGCTACGATTGTTGGTTGGTTCCTGAAGTAACATACGCAAATATAGTTATTAGACTTATCCAAGTGGGATTCTGTTGGATAAGGTGTCTAAGTCCATAACTTATTTGGTATATAGTTGACCCGGCCCGGCATGGTCCATTTGGGTTGCATTTCATCCAAACTATTTATGGATAATTTTATGAGAGTTATACACATATGTTTATTAATATATTATAAGTTATAATATATTAATATGAAGTCATGTTATTTAATTAGTCTTAGTCTTAAATTAATTATGAATTAATTTAGAGATTGAAAGGAAGACTAATTAGATTGTGAGCTATTGGTTTTATATAGTGTGGGCTAACACTCATTTGTTAATGGGCTAAGCTAATATGGAAGTCCATGGATGTTCCATGGAGCTTTTAACCCATGGATCCTTCGAAAAGGAAAGGTCATGGGTTATTAGGGTTTCACCCTAATCATGTACACTATATAAGCATGCTTATGTTGCATGAAATAGCCGCTAGTGGCACTAGTTGTGTGAGACTTTGTGTGTGGCCGATTTTATAGTGTGTATACACTCTCTCAAAGTTTTCCAAGAGTTTGTGGTGATTTGTGATTCCATTTGAGGCATTCACACTATTGGTGCTTGGCCCTCAAACTCCTTAGGAATCAAACTCATCATCAAAAGGTATGTAATCTCATCTAAATCTTTTATATTAAAAGTACCCCATGCCATGTTAGATAGGTTATGAACCTTGGAAAATTATTATTTTGCATGTATTTAGACAAACATAGATCCAAGGTTTATTAGGGTTGCATGCACACTTAGGAAGTGTTAGATTGCTCAAAACCCAACAGTGGTATCAGAGCCTAGGCTTGTTTTCTTGAATACTTGATGCAAATTGCTGAAAATCGAAGTTTATATGATGTCTGCACAACTGACTCGCCGAGTCCATGAAGGGACTCGACGAGTCCAAGGCAAAACTCATCCAACTCGGCGAGTTGGTTCATGCACTCGACGAGTTGGACCCCCAGACAGCATATCTTCGAGTTTTGGTGCTGGAATTGGTCTAGAATCTTTACCTTAAACTGTTTTGGACTCATAAAACCTGTTTTTGATGTGGTAATGATGATGGTGGACCAATTTCAAAGTTATAATCAAAATTTCAATTTTATATGTGTTCATATGATTCTTGAAATTGTTGATGTGGATGTTCATGTTCATATGAGTTTTGTTAGATCATAGGAATTATTTGCAAATTGTTTGTTAGTTAATTCTTGATCTTAATGTGTTTTAATGGAATTCTTAATTTGTCCTCAAGTTATGGAATTCCAAGAGTCTTTCTTTTAAATGTTTTTTTAAGAAGTTGTACGTTACATTTTCTTGAAGAGTTTTTCCCAGAAATGCTTTTATGGACTTCATAACTTGTCCTCAAGTTATGGATTTCCAAGTGACTCTTCATTAAAAGTTTTAAACACTTAATTAAAACTCATAAGTTATGAATATCCAAAAGTTTATGAATTGTTCAAAACTTGCCCCCAAGCTTTGGAATTTGTAAAGTCTCACACAAACTTTAATTCCATACCCTAGAAGTTTTAAAAGTTAAAGTTCTACACTTATACTATTTATAACATTAATGGTTAATTATATATATAAGAACAAGTCATTTTACCGTTAGTAGGCCTCATTCACGAAGTCGGTCTATAAGGTGGGTATAAGGTTGTTGCCTATAAAATGACGACTTAATGGGTGTCCACTCTCACCCACCGCTTGCTTGATCGGTGGAGGGTCGTTAGCCGAACGGGTAGGACAATGACTTTAAATGCTCATTAAAAGTATAATGAATATTATAAAGTAACTAAATATTTTTTATTTAATTCCCAATCTTAGTTACTTTAGGAAAAAATGTGAATTTGGTGCTAGCCCATGGAATTCACACTTTATACCTTACCAAGTCGTTGGTGGAGCGTGTGTGGTTAACCGGCACACTAACTTGGACTAGTAAGGATCACGAAGGGTGACTTAATGTTTGTCACAGATCAATGGAGCGTGTGTGGTTAACCGGCACATTGATTGGGTGATAATATTAAGGGTACCAAGTGAATTGGTATGGTTATTCACACCTTGTTTTGTGATCCTCGGCATCCCAGTCACAAAACTTGAGAGGGCACACTCGAGATTGAAACATGCCATTGAAAAGTTCAATGAATCTCAAAAGATCTAGGAATTTCAAATCCAATTAAAACCTAATAAATATTTCGTTTTTCATGGTGGAAATTGGTGAATTGTCATTCGCCTACCTTCAAATATTTTATAGCTTGGATTATGGCATCCCTCTTCCAAATTATAAAATATTGTGTTGGGTCCTAGCCTTAATATTTCATATTGGGTGTTATATTAAGGATTTTGAATCAACTAACTTGATTTTCTCCCATTATAGATGTCTGGTACAGACAACTATGATCTCCCCAAATCTCTTGAAGATGGTGTCCCTCAACATCATGCTTCACTTCCTCCACCTCCTCCAATTATTCTCCCTCACCCACAAGTTCTTGAAAAGTTTAAAGTCACTCAATCCCTATTGGCAAGCATAGTCTATGTGTGCTCACATATTGGAGATAAAGTCACATATTGACAAGCCGGGAGAGTTGGGTGTCAAAGTCTCGTGAAAGTTGGATGTTCAATCACTTTCTTAGTAACATAGTGAGTCTCTTTAGGACTACTATGAGACAGACTATGACATGACCCTTAATGATGTTATCTATTTGCTTGGTGTTGTGGAATCAGCAATGATTTGGAACACTAGTAAAGCAAATTTGATTAAAATAACAACTTCCCAAGTCTTAAATGGACATTGACAATGGTAGCATTGGATATCTATAAAAAGATTTCTCTTCCCAATGGAAAGGGATCGGCCATAGTCAAATCGGTTGACCAAATGGTAAAGAGAAAGGCTAAGTCTGAGATAGTCTCATGTGCCATTACCAAAGGGTCCATGTGTTTTATTGCCAAAGGGAGGGGCACTGATTGCGAAGCTGCCATATTTACCTGAAAGATCATCAGATTTATCAAGTCAAGAAGTTTGACTCTACTTCAGTTAAAGTCCACTGACTAACTCTATTAAATTTCTATTTGGAGATTCTTATTACATGTCACACCCCCAAACCAAGGATGGCGGAAACGTCCAGGGGTGGAGGACATCATGTAAAGTATCACAACAACGAGTATAATAGTGCTCAAAGTAAATACAACCAACATAAATATAATTGAAAAAGTTACACCAAAGTATATGTTTACATGATTCGAATCAATTACATTATGGAACAAAATGAACTGTTTGACGATTTATCGTCCCATCCTCAAAACGTTGTTGATTTCTTGTTTTCACTGAATTCCTGAGAATACAAGTAGTTTTAAAAAGTGTCAACACAAAGGTTGGTGAGTTCATAAGAGATTTTATTGGAGAAGTAAACCGTTTTCCTTGTAAAAACGAGATGATATGTATTCAGAAAATCCGATATTTTCTTTATAAAATTTATGTAATGTAGTCTTATAACCGACGACCAAAATGTATAAGTAACCTCTCTTACAAAAGGAAAATGATATGTGTTTAAATTGACATAAACGCGCTTGAAATAAATGAAGTTCCCGCAACTTCTTATGTTTGTTAATACTTTACGTATATGTAGTCCTAAATCTCAGGACCGAGAAAATAACAAGTATTGTCCATACTTAAAGTTATAAATGTGGTATCACATGATGTGTAGTCATATATACCAAAACCGAAAATGTACAGTAATATCTGTACTTATTGAGATAAAAGTGATTTTAAAATCGACATAAAACCCTTTTAAGTTTTATAAAAATCCCGTAAACTTTATGTATTGTTATATCCTTATGTGAGCCGCTATAATCATACTTAAGACTAAATGAACCTGCCACGACGTTTCTCAGGCGTCGTAAAACTGAAATGACATTTGTCACCCGTAGACCTGCAGGTCCAACTATAGCTAGCAGCAAGGTGTGGGGTGTCAAACCCAATATAGATCTATACACAACTATCACGTTCTCCCTCCAGGAGACTCTGATTATAACTAACAGGATTTTATATCCCGCACTCGGAAGTACGGAAAGAGATTGTCTCACAATTTAGGTTAACAAGTTTACAAGTCGTGTGCGGGAGTGTAAAACCTTTCTGTATGAATGTACCCTTTTTGTACGTGTGTGTTATGTGATGTATCATAAACTATACCTATTATAGTTTTATCCAAAACGTTTGTAATATATAAGAACTCTTTTATGAAAAAGTGTTAGGATTACGAAATCCATTAAACTATGCTTATTATAGTTTATATACGTGTTCTAAATGAATGAATAAATCTTATCATGAATGATTTATTTCAGTTTATGATGATAAAATTTGCAAAGAAACACATTCAAAACTTAGAATTTATTATTATACACTTTGCTCAACATAATACAAAGTGTTATGAAAATTATATGATGTTAACTAAATTAGGCCTTCCTGCACTGTTTTAGAAAAGCCATAGAAAAATCATACGAAGTCGAAAACTAAATCCGTAAATTCTGAGAGTTCCCAAAATGTGTCTAGTTTACTCATAATTTTTATCATGATTTTTAATGACCTGCAACTTAGGTGAAAAAGTCCATAATCACAGACTGGTCCGGATTGGTGTTTGAAATGATAGGCAGTTTTGTAAAAATCACCATAAATTGTAGAAAAATCGTATGGAGATGTGCAAGTAGTCATTTTAAAGCTAAGAACTGGAACTACTTACACCTAAAACAGTTTTGCAAACAAAAATGTTTAAGTAGTCCAAAACAGTCCGTGAATGGAGTCCAACTTTTCTGATGAAAGCTGTTAGAAAAATTTAGTTATGTTCTTGTTGTTTTAGCCTGTATTCCCCCCCTAAAAACTTGAGAAAACATGAAAATGTAGGGGTATGAACTCACCTTGTGTGATTTCAGTAGATAAGTGTTGAAGAAGAGAAGTGTTCAACCCAAGAACACTTGAAGAATCCCTTGAAGATTCGAAGCTCTAACACAAATATAATGGAGTTTGTGTAAGGTATCCATGATTTGAGTGGAAATAATTGAGATAATCATAAAGGAAATGGATTATGCTTACCAAATGTGGAGGAAAAACTCAATATCAGCCCTTGAATCTCGAATTTCTAGAGAGAGAAAGTGAGAGAGAAAAGAGTTTGATCTTCTTGTGAAATGAGAGCAAATGAGAGAAAATAAGGAGAGAGGATGAATATCCAGCTCTCAAAAACATGGGAAGGAGTGATGATTGAGTGGAAAGGACATTGATGTGACCTAGGTAAGGTGGGGAGGTATGGCTGGTCATAGAGGGGGTGTGGGAGTGGTTGCTTGTGTCATAAAGTAAAGCAAAGTCAACACTCCACCTGTTTGTACTTTACCCACTTGCTTTTATTATTTAAATAAAGATTTTTATGAAAATATGATTAAATTGTGAATATTTAGGGTTTATTATGTTAAAATATGATTTTGGGTGAAAACCCCGCGTTAAAATAATTAAAAACGCGCCTTAAACGCAAAACTATGCGAAAACCGGGAGAAAAATGCTTCCCAGCGAGGCCTCTCGGTCCTAGGCCGAGGTTCGGTCCCTAGGCCGAGGCTCGGTCCACGCAAAGGTTGGAGTCGGAAGCGAAAGGCGCGAGAAGTGAAGGGCGAGGGTCCGGTCCGAAGGCTCGGTCCGAAGGGTCAGCAGGGAAGCTTCGGTCCTCGGTCTGGAGATAAGAGGCGAGAATGTCAGAACTGAACGAACTGTAGTGAACAGTAATGAACAGTACCTTCGGTTCGGTTGGTGAACAGTACCTTCGGTTCGGATCAGCAGCCTTCTTCATCAGGAGGGTTCGGTTCCTAAGAGGGGTTTCGGTTCCTAAGGTCCGTTTTTCGCGTAGACTTCCGTTTTTGGGCTGTTTTCGCCAAATTCGAGGGTCGGGATGCCTCGAGTGATTATAGAAAGTTGGGAGAGATTTCACATACTTAGAGAGATTTGGGAGAGATTTGACATACTTGGAGAGATTTGGGAGAGATTTGACATACTTGGAGAGATTTCACATACAAAGAGATATGTGGGAGAGATTTCACATACTTAGAGAGATTTGGGAGAGATTTCTGATACGAAGAGATGGAGTGAAAATGATTGAAAGAGGTTTCATTGGCGACCTTTTTGAGTGTCCGGCTACGCACTGCAGGGTCCGTAAACCCCGTTAAGCCTTGTTTAAGGATCTTGCATACTCCCGATGAGTATGCAACATTGTTTTATCGGTTTGGCTCTCCACGTACCACCGTTTTAGGTTAAGGAGGTCTAGACGTACGCACTTTTCGATTTATGATCTCTCATTGGAATAGAGAGTTGTTTAGAAATTACATAACGTAAACTCTAGTACTCACGGCAATTGAGTTGACCGGTTTGACTTGTTGACTTTGGTTGACTTCGACTTGACCGAAAATTGACGGTTGTCACATTACATAATGTGAATGGGTCACATGTTGATGTTTTTAAGAATCAAAGAAAAAATAGGAAGCTTAAAGTAAGTATATGTTGATTCTGATTGCAAAGGTGGGTTTCGATCGCATGGTTCGGTAATCAGAATTTTGAGATGTTGCTTAAGAGTTATAATATATTGCTTATGAATAGATAACAACAAGGTTTTCATGTGGATTGTAAGGATAAGTTTTTCCGCAAAGTGGTAAAATAAAAGAAAAAAAAAGGTTTTAATTTTATTTATTTTAAAAATATCCTTACAATGGCATCTGTGGAAAATTGTTGCTTATATGTTTCCAGTAATAGCAATATTGGAAAGTGGATTTGATTCCTTCATTTGTGGTAGTGTCTGAATTTACCAAATGAAGAAAGTTTTTTCATCACCCAAGTTTCAATTGGACAGAAACTAGGAATCATACAAGTTGTATTGTATGATGAATGGGAATTTTCATCTTTAAAAATTAAGACTAATTCTTTGATCACATGTATATGTGAGTCAATTGAAGGACTAAGGAATTAGGTACACTGGGTGTGCGCTGGTCAAGGTCCACCACAAAGATTGATTTGTCGTGATTTACTAAAGATTAGTAAATATGATTATACTTATGAGGTTAAGTATAATTCTATAACATTGGAAAGGTTACAATGTATGACAAAACAAATGAGAAGAATCAAATTAGGCAGAAAGATAAAAGTTTCTCAAATCTGAAAGGATGGGAGAGTACTTTAGTATCGTATTTCATGATCATCTTAATGATTATGAAACCATATCACAAATTCATACTCTAAGGACGTCTTAGTGCATTGTTATGGCTAAGAAGAGAGGTCATGAATTGTTGGATTGGTTAAGATTGAGAAGATGAGTCATACTTCGTTCCAAAACAATTCTTAGAGTCATACTCCAAGATTGTAACCTTGAGTGACATAAAGGAAGATTTATTAACACTAGTCAAATGTAAGAGTAAAATGTTTTCTACTCTTGTACATTTGAGATTGGTAAGTTGTGATGTCTTGGATGAGACAAAGACCAACTAAGACCAATTGTGTGAAGTGTTAGTCTTGATAAGAATCCGCACTGTCCCTTGAATATTTGTTTTGTCAAGGAATGGTTCTTGACTGGGGAAACTTATATGTCAAGGGGACAGTGGGAGCCTTAAAGATCCTGAAAGAGTTTCAAGATTTAATCAAGAGTAAAACCTGTCATTTATCGGTAGCACACGACTTTAGGTTTGCAACCTATCGTGTTGACATAATTCTTATTTCTGTACCTACTTCAAATTAGTTGAATTTGCATGTGAGTTATCAGAGTTCAACTTGGAAGCATTGGTGGGCCTTGTGCTACCAAGGTGACAAGAAACTAAGACTGAACAAGTTTAATCCATGAAAGGTTGAATTTGTCACTAACCTTATCTTGTGATTATGGTTTTGACAAATTCACATGGATAGGAACTCATACACTATAAAATCTAAGTGTCATAAGGTTTCTCTCCGATTCATGAAAATGATGGTGAGGAAACGCTTTCACTAAGTAGATTTTACATAGATATCAATTGTGTTATTTGCATTTTCAAAAGTTGTTAGCGGAGCGTGTATGGTTAACCGGCACACTAACATGGACTTGTGAGAAATGGCAAATGCCTAAGCAATTAAGACTATGATTACGGTATCCCTTTTCATAGTTCTGAAAATTGTTTAGACACACATGTGAGCTATCTAAGAAAGGGTGTATGAATCTAAATTTCAGAAGTCTAGCAGATTTCTGGAAATATGTCAGAGCTAGTGGGAGCATAAGTGTTATAATCATCATGTTAGTGGGAGCATGATTATTACGTTTAGTGTTGCAAGTTAGCAATGTTAATTATAGAAAACAAAGTTTCAATTCGTGAAGTTGCAGGGGTTGAAAAGTTGTCTTGCAATAATTAAGGGAGAGGAAATTATACTTCGTTTCAATTCTAAAGCTTAGATTGAGATTTTAATCATCTTTAGTCAAGAATATATATATATATATATATATATATATATATATATATATATGAATTTTATGTTGGAATGGTTCAACTTGAAGAAATTCTATATATATTGCGTTTTCAAAATTTGATTATGATTACGGCATCCCTCTTCATAGTTAAATTTTGAAAACATGGCAAATAAAAAATATTGTAGCAAAAGACTTGTCTGGTATCATGTCTTTATGTCAAACATCATGAATCGTGTCCCATATACTTCAGGTATAGGATCGATTGCATGTGCTATAATATTCATCTTTTCTAAATTTTCCAAATGCTTAAGGCGTTGAGAAGGGAAAAGTCTAGAACTGGATATGACTAAAGTGATTAAGCAATTATTGAGGACAAATATGAGGTTCGCCAAAGATTGGTTGCTCAAGGAAAGTTGGAAGTATGATGTAAGTTGTCGGAAAGGACCGTATTGACATGTTCTGAAAAGAAGTAACTCTTGTTCGGAAGTGATAGTCAAAATGGGACTATGGAAATGTCTCCATAGGTGGAAGTTATTCAATCTATGTAAGATTAGAAAACCTTAATGCAAGAAGGATGTTCAAAGCAATGTACTTTGAATATGAGACTTCCGTTCCATAGAGGTTGACCTTCTTTGGAATACTCTGTAATGACTGGTGACAAGGTTTAGGTGACTTTGTGCATAATCATTACAAGAGGAACATTGCATAAAAGTTTAAAATCTAACAGATTTTTTGGTAAATGATAGGAATCGGGGATTCTCACATTTACAATAAGGATTTGGGATTATGAAATGAGTATCATTGGAATCATGTTCAATTGATCTACATCACAATGTAAGGATCATAGACAAACATAGTGTGCATACTTGGAATATGGCATAACTATTGTTTAGAAAAACAAAGTGTACATGCTAGGAGCATGGGACGACTATTGTTTTTTATTCAAGTCTTAAGTTGATTGTTTGAAACATTATACAATGAATAATGTGTAATCAATATGGTGATAAATAAAAGGTGGTTCTATTTATATTCAAAAGGGTTCTGAGACCATATTGGATTCGATTATTATTGTGTTTCACTTTGCATGTTTTGACTTCCAAAATAGCTAGGTTATTCTTTCCGAATGACTAAGTTATTTAAACACTCCATAGTCGTTCATATGTTGGAAGTAGGTATGAATCAAGACTGTCATGAATCGAGTTTGTAGATGGCTAAATGGGTTTAGTCATAGAAATGGTTGCTACAACATTCATGAGTGCTCATAAGTTATGAGTATTGGAATAAACCCACGCTCACTTGTATCACTTCATGGAATTTATCTCGAGTGATCGTGAGACGGTAATATCATATAAATCTTCAAACCTAGAGATATGAGTTGTTACCTATGAGTTGGTTGTGCATTGATTGCACGTAAACGCATCAGTAACTTGATGTTATAAAACGTGCCTTTGTGTACAATTCAACAGGTAGTAGAACAAGCATATGAGTCGAAGTTTATCTGTTCCTTCTAGAAATAGAAGCGATATCTGGGCCCCTCGATGATTTTGTTGTGACCTATGTACCGGCCGGTCAGAACTAAATTGATGTGTTCGATTAAGTTCTTTGTCAAACAAATCGGAAATCGGGAAACAAACTGCTGGACAATAAGTACGACGTTGTTCCATGTATTTCCGGCTGATATCATGAGAACAGAGGATTATACGATCACTTATCTAAAATGGCGCTTCATAGTTCAACAGAGTTTTTGAGAGCTACGATTGTTGGTTGGTTCCTGAAGTAACATACGCAAATATAGTTATTAGACTTATCCAAGTGGGATTCTGTTGGATAAGGTGTCTAAGTCCATAACTTATTTGGTATATAGTTGACCCGGCCCGGCATGGTCCATTTGGGTTGCATTTCATCCAAACTATTTATGGATAATTTTATGAGAGTTATACACATATGTTTATTAATATATTATAAGTTATAATATATTAATATGAAGTCATGTTATTTAATTAGTCTTAGTCTTAAATTAATTATGAATTAATTTAGAGATTGAAAGGAAGACTAATTAGATTGTGAGCTATTGGTTTTATATAGTGTGGGCTAACACTCATTTGTTAATGGGCTAAGCTAATATGGAAGTCCATGGATGTTCCATGGAGCTTTTAACCCATGGATCCTTCGAAAAGGAAAGGTCATGGGTTATTAGGGTTTCACCCTAATCATGTACACTATATAAGCATGCTTATGTTGCATGAAATAGCCGCTAGTGGCACTAGTTGTGTGAGACTTTGTGTGTGGCCGATTTTATAGTGTGTATACACTCTCTCAAAGTTTTCCAAGAGTTTGTGGTGATTTGTGATTCCATTTGAGGCATTCACACTATTGGTGCTTGGCCCTCAAACTCCTTAGGAATCAAACTCATCATCAAAAGGTATGTAATCTCATCTAAATCTTTTATATTAAAAGTACCCCATGCCATGTTAGATAGGTTATGAACCTTGGAAAATTATTATTTTGCATGTATTTAGACAAACATAGATCCAAGGTTTATTAGGGTTGCATGCACACTTAGGAAGTGTTAGATTGCTCAAAACCCAACAACTTTTTGGGCATTTTATTATCAAAGTTAATTTTATTAACTCCAAGGTGGTTACAATACTTGACTTTTTAGGTCATTACAAAGGGTTGAAATATCGGGTTGTTACAACATTCCATTATATGTATAATGAAGTACAAAAGTAACTAAATGTTTTACAGATTCCCATTCTTAGTTACTTAGGCAAAAGTGAATTGATGCAATTCCATGAAATTACAGTTTGTGCCCTTGCGAAGAAGTTAGTGGAGCGTGTGTGGTTTACCGGCACAGTAAATGGTTCTAAGCAAAGGTAGCAAAGGGTGACTCAATGTTTGTCATAGTTCGGTGGAGCGTGTGTGGTTTACCGGCACATCGAATAGGTGACCGTAACATGTGGGGGCACCATGTAAGTTTTCATGGTTATTCACACCCGCTTTGTGATCCTCGGCATCCCAATCACAAACTAGAGGGGCATATCGAGATTTTAAACTTGCCATTGAAATGTTCAATAAATCTCATAGGATCTAGGAGTTTTCGTAGAATTAAAACTTAAATTTCTTTTTCGTTTTTCATGGTGGAAATTAGTGAATCGTCATTCACTTACCTTCAAATATTCTGCAACTAGATTACTGCATCCCTTTTCTAGGTTGTAGCGTATTGTGTTGGGTCCTAACCTTAATATCTCATTTGGGTGATTTATTAAGGACTCAATCAATCAACTAACTTGAATTCATTTTTTCTCCCGTTTTGTAGATGTCAAAGTTCGACAACTATGGTCTTCCTAAATCCCATGGAACAAGCATTCCACACAAAGATGATATTCCATTATTCGATCGAGGAACAAGAGATCATGCTTCACTTCCTCCACCTCCTCCAATTATTCTCCCTAACCCACAAGATCGAAGGATTGAAAGGTTCAATGTCACTAAAGCCCTATTGGAATTGAAACATGAAGATGTTAAACCTGTGTGTGCCCACGTTCTAGGAATGAAATCACACATCGACAGGTTGATAATGATGGGTGCGTCATTCCCTGATAAGTTGTCTGTGAGTTGGGTTTTGCAGTCACTCCCTGAATCATATAATGAGTTCAAAAGAAAGTCTTATATGATGGATCATGACGATAACCTTATTGACCTAACTTACATGCTCATTGCTGCTGAATCAGAAATGATTTGGCAAAGCAATGGAGCATATTTGTTGGGAAAGTCAACCAACCATGCTTCCGAGGATGTTCTAGGAGAACCAACCTGCGTTTGCTGCCAAGAGAAAGGGCGTTGGATACAAGTCTTCCCTAAGAGCCTGAAGAGTCCAAAAGATGGGAGAGTCAAAGAGTATGGTTGTGCTTCAGGTAAAATCCACTATCTAACTCCATTAAGTTCCTATTCGTTGATTCTTAATACATGATGTGATAAGATTGCATTTGAATGTTTTGCAGGATCAGTGAAAAGAGAGGAAGCTTGATGGAAAAGCAAGATGAGTCTAATCACAAAGAAATGGATCTTAATCGCATGGAATTAATGATTAGATTTTGAGCTTAGAAAGTTATGATAGAGTTGTTAGGAATATTTATTACATAGTTTTTCAGTTGAATTTTGCATTGTAAGGATAAAATGATATCCACTGGTTTATAAAATAAATTTTGATTTGACTTAATTGTTTATTTATTTATTTCCTTGTAATGAAATCATTATGAAAAAATTGATGTTTTCATATTTCTACAATGAATGGATAAGATTCTTAATTATGTTAATAGTGGAAATGTCAAGAATTTACCAAATAGGGAGAGTTTCTCATTGCCCAAGTTTCAACTGGACAGAAACTTGGAATCATGCAACTTGGTTGCACGATGAATGAGAAATTTTATATTTGGAAATTAGGCTAATTCGTTGACAAAGTGTCAAGTGAAAGACTATTAGATCGAGTACACAAAAGTTGTGTGTTGATCAAGTCCATCACAAGAGTAACAAAGATATTCGTCATGATTTACTAAAGGATTAATAAATATGATTATGCTTATAAGATTAAGTGTAATTCTGAATTGATTGAAAAAGGTTTAAATCAATTGCAGAATGAATAAAAGAATCAAGTAGTCAGAAAGATAAAAGTTTCTCTATTCTAGAAGAAGGGAGAATACCTTTTACACTTTATGATATGTCTTAATGATTAAGAACCATATTTCAATTGATCATCTAAATAATTCTTAGTACAAGTGAATGTATAAGAAGAGGAATCGAAAATTGAAGAAATGGTTAGATCAAGAAGTCAATCATACTTCATTCCAAAGCAAGTCTTAGAGTTAAGATTGTGATATTGAGTGACAAGTCTTAATAAGGTTTATAACATTCATCAAATGTAGAATGTGGAAAAAGGTTTTCTTATTCTCACACATTTGAAATTGGTAAGTTGTGATGTCTTGGACAAGACAAAGACCAACTAGGACCAATTTTATGAAGTGTTTTTGGTCTTGATAAAAGATACACTAACTCTTGAATATTTGTTTGTCAAGAAATGTTTATTGACAAGAGAATCTTATATGTCAAGGAGTCAGTGGGAGTCTTAATGGCCTTGAAAGGTTTCAAGAACTAATCAAGAATCAACCATATCAATCATCACTAGCACACGACTTGAGGTTTACAACCTATCGTGTTGACATTACCTTGTTTCTGTTCCGTTCCAATTGAGTTAATTATGCATGTGAGCCCTATGAGTTCTCATTTTAATGCATAAAAGGCAAGGACCTTGATCAATGAAAAGTACATTGATAGGAAATGGTGAACTGCTTAACTACTTGGAAGACATGGTGGGCAGTTGTGTTACTATAAGGCAAGAAATCAAGATTAACAAAGTTCGGTCCATATGAGTTTGGATTTGTCGCAAACTTTGGTTTTGACAAATTCACATGGATAGGAACACATGCACCATTAAAATCTAGGTGTCATAAGATTCCCTCCTTCATGAAAATGACTGTGAGGAAATGTTTTCACTAAGGAAGATTTTAAGAAGATAGTGATTGTGAAAATTATATTCTCGAATTCGATTATGGTTACGGTATCCCTTTCCATAATTCGAATTATGAGATTTGGCAATTAGTCTAAATTGTTTAAGACACACATATAAACTATCTAAGGCAAAGGTGTATAAGTTTAAGAAGCCTTGATAAAAGATTATCAAAGCATTGAGTATTAGAAATATGAACTTAAAGAAATTCAATAGGCATTGTTTTTCTGAAAGTTAAGCTGTTTCTGAATACATGTCAAAGCTAGTGGGAGCATAAGTGTTATGTTTGTAATAATCATCGTGATAGTGGGAGCATAAATGTTATGCTTGTATGATTATTAAGGCAACTATTGCAAGTTAGCAATATTAATTATAAAAAACAAGAGTTATACTTTGCAAAGTCGCAATGGTTAAAAAGTTGTTTTGCTATAATTAAGGGAGAGAATATTATGCTTCGTTTCAAATCTAAAGGCTTAGGTTGTGGAATGTTAATAAATTTAGTCAATGAAACATAGTGCGTTCTTAAAATTCGATTATGATTACGGCATTCCTCTTCATATTTCGAATTGAGAGAACGTAGCACATAAAATATTATGGCAGAAGATTGATAAAGTATCGAATCTTTATGTAAGACATTATGCATCGTGTCGCATACGCTTCGGGTATAGGATCGATTGCAAATGCTATAATATTTGACCATTCTAAAATTTTCCAAATGTCTAGTGCATTTAGAGGGAAAAGGACAAGAATCGGTTTGACTAAGATAATTAAACAACTATCAAAGGACAATCTAGAGTTCGCCGAGGATTGGTCGCTTGTGAGTAGTTGGAAGTATAGTATTGGATGGACCATATCGACGTTATTATGAATAGATAAGATTCTACTAAGAATGAGTTGTCATATGGAAAATATGGAAATGTTTCCATATTGGGAGTTGGAAATTAAGAATCAATGTCTAGATTAGAAACTTTTATGCAAAAGGATGTTCAAAGGAATGTACCTTGAGTGAGAGACATCACATCTTTGGAATTGTCTTGTAACAATCTCTGATAGAGGACTTTGTAATTTCATTGGCAATAGTCATTGTGACTTTAGTGCAGTGACATTACGAAAGGATCATTGCATAAAATGTTAGAATCTAGCATATTCTATAAGTGGCACGAATTTGATATTCTTTCACTTATGATAAAGGATTAGGAGTTGTGAAATGAGTATGATTGAAAATATGTTCATTTGATCTATTTCACAAAGTAAGATCCGTAGGTAAACATTGTGTGTATGCTAAGAGCATGGGACAAGTGTTGTAATAATTCAAGTAAGAAGTTGATTACTCGAAATAACAAATAATGAGTAATCGTTATGGTGATAAATAAAAGGTGTTTTATTTATACTCAAAGGTTTGAGGCCATATGGGATTAGTATTATTCTTGTGTTTCACTTTGCATGTTTGGACTTCCTGAAAAATTTAATTGGTTGAGAACAGTCAAATTATTCAAACGGGCACAGTCGTTCATATGTTGGAAGTAGATATGAATGAAGATTGTCGTGAATTGGTGTGTGGATTGTCTAAAGAGCATTAGACATAAGCAAATGTTTGCTGCAATGTTCATGAGTGCTTATGAATATGATTTGAGCATTGGATTAAACCCACGCTCACTTGGATCACTTCATGGATTTTATCACAAATGATTGGTGAGACGATAACATCTTATATTCTTGAAACCGAGATGTGTGAGTTGTATCTTACGAGTCGGTTGCATATTGATAATATGTAAATGCACCAGTAACTTGGTGTTATAAAACATATTGTTGTGTGTGATTCGGTGAGTAAGTGCAAGCGAGCATTGAGTCAAAGTTTATCCGTTCCTTTTATTCAAAGTAGGATAAAAGCGATATCTGTGGGCCCCTCGATGATTTAGTGATGGCACCTAAATGCTTGGCCAAGCCGGGACTAATTTGATGTGTTCAAATTGTAGTCTGTTGTCAGTCGTCATAAATCTGAATTTAGGAAATAGCACATAGACAGAGAGAATGATTTAGATCAATGTCTCAGTCTATACGATATCTATAATGGAGGAATATATGATCCCTTATCTTAAGGACACGCGTATCTGATAAGATCAGAGTTGACAGCGGCTTTGGAAAGCTACGATTGTAGATCAGGATCTGAAGTCATACGCATAATAGTTATTAGACTTATACAAGTGGGAGACTGTTGGATTAGTGTCTAAGTCCATAACTATTTTGGTATGTGCTTGACCCGATGGTGCATGGTCCTTTTGGGTTGCCTTCACCAAAGCAAATTGATAGGTTGAATAATGGAGAGAAAGGATTAAATATGATTTATTAATATATTATGAGAATAATATCTTAAAGGAGAAATCATATTGTTTAATTATTATTAGTCAATAATTAATAAGAATTAAGTTTGTGACTAAAAGATATTAATTAAACTTAAGGGACTAGAACTGTCAATTGTATGATAGTTGAATATTGAGCTAATGGACTCCATATTAAAGGGTGGATGAATTCTATGGGGAAACCCACTAGAAATCGTCCAAAGGCCTTTAAGGAAGGAGCCCATGGGTTGCTTAGGGCCTACGCATCCAAATTAGGGTTTCCTTGTTAGATAACCCTAATAGCCTCACTATTTAAGGAACCCTTATGCCCCAAAAACGTGGACAAGCTTCCTTCTAGGGTTTCCACACGTTTTGGGCAGCCTCCTTCTCTTCTCCTCTTCATCCTCTTGCTCTTGGTGTTTGTGAGCCATTAGAGGAGTGACATTTGTGACTCTAAGCTTTCTAAAGTCATTACAAGAAGGAATTGTGATTGTTATTGCTATATAACAATCAAGGTATGATCTAAACCCTTATTTATATGTTATATTGATTATCATATGCTACATCTAGGGTTTATAGTCTAGGATGAATTGCATGTACAATAGAGAAACCTAGATCCAAGCATTAGGGTTTGTATGAGCACATAGGATGTTCTTATTTCCAAAACCCATCAACTATATGGTTTTTAAAAGGCAAAAAATTGTTTAAATTTTTACGGTGTTACACATTTTACTCTAACAACCGAGTAAAGAAATTCTTTAAGAAACCATAGAATGCAAGGTTGAAAAATAGTGAAGTGAAAGGGAGTGCTGTTAGGAAAAACTGGAGGTGATGATAAGATGGAAGAAAAGAAGGAAGTTCGTGATAAAGAGGAAAAGAAACAGAAAAATATTAAAGGTGATGCTGGATTTGACTGTCGTTATTGCAATGGTGCAAATCATATGGCTTCTGATTGCATGCTTCGTAAGCGTGATGAGAAAAAGAATAAAGTGAAAGATGAAGCTTATTACTTGAAAAGGCTGGAAGAAGTTCGTGCAAAAGCTAAGGGTTTGTCTTTGGTGGCCAAGGGTGTAGATGAGGAAGATGGCATGTATCAAATTTAGTCGTCGGGCTCTGTGACAACCCGAAGTTTTCTATCCTGTTCAGTCAAACACTTCAATAGAAGTCAAAACAGTTTCTGCTAACTTTTAAGCTTTTTGGAGTTAGTTTCAGTGTTCTAAAGCCTAGTACTGCAAGAGAGACCTGCACAGAGGATACTTTAAGGTAAAGTGTGAAACATTTAAGTTCCTAAACTCCAAGAGTTTGGAGTTTACGGCCCAAATGGTATTAGGGCCGTAAACCCTAAGGACTATATAAGTGACACTTGGTCATTTTATCACTTTTTCATATTTTCAAGTCAAGAACTTCCAACTTCTCTCTCAAGTATCATCACACTCATCTCCCAACCTTCAAAAAATATAAGTGTTTCTTCCTTGGAATTGTTGTTATAACCTTACATCTAGATGTTATACATCATTTCATCCATAAATTATTCATTTTTACTTAGATCTTCAAGTAATCTTCAAAACACCAAGAACACACACTAGTGTTCTTGGACCTTAAACACCCAATCAAGCTTCTTGATTGTAAGTACACCTATCCTAGCTTGTTATACACTTTAAATGAACTTTTTTACACCTATAAAACACAAACAAACACATGATAAAAAGTGTTTACGACCAAGGCATGTTCTTGGGCCGTAAACCCTAAAAGAGGAGGCAAATTGAACCTTAGTCCCTCCCTTAGCCTTGGACACTAGTCTAGATCACTTCATGGAAGTGTTTAGGCCCTTAAGCATCAAAAAGACCATGAATACATAGAGTTTATGGCCGTAAACCCATGAGGAAAGGTCCATGGGCCGTAAACTCTATAAAGGAGTAAGATTGTGCCACCATGACTTCCTAACGCTTAGACTTGAAATAAGGATGCTTTTTTATGACTTATAAGACCTCAATACACAAAATGGTACTTAATACCATGAGTTTACGACCGTAAACTCATGGGGAAATGACCATGGGCCGTAAACTCATGAGTTGTTACCATTTGGACCATAAACTCCTTTGAGAAGCCCTACACTCTTTAGATGCAA